>NC_073353.2:8530000-8867500 GCF_027580225.2 Misgurnus anguillicaudatus | reverse complement strand
TAGGACAACTCGGAGGTATCGCAAAGCGGAAGTGCACATTAAATAGCGCGAGCTTTGTCCAATAGAATCTACTTCAAAATGCAAAATATACGTTAGCAGCCAATGTTAATCATTAATGATTTGGGACAAATATGATGTTATTTAATGTTAAACTATGTGAGTGGCGCTGTGTGGCGAGACAGGGATTTGAGCTTCCTGAGTCAAAGCTGGGCGGCGCCGGTGTGCGTATACTCATAGAAAACAATGTGTTCGATTTTTTTTTAATGGCGTGGCCGTGGCGCTGAGCTGCTCGACCGGTGTGCGATCCCCTTTAGTCTACTTCTAACTCTGTCCGATCTGGGATACACAGACACCTCTGATCAATCAATAATAGCAATTTATGCCTAACATCAGTCAGTAATCATGACTCTTCCCTGTGGGGTTGCACCACACATAAACAGGATGTGAAAGATAAATACTGTATAAATACATAAATATCACTGGCCCTAAGCATCTTAACACTGTCTTTTGTTCAATGGAGATCACAATCAATGCCCAGGTTAGCTTGGCAAGATGAAATTGTATTGATTTTCCTGTTTTTGTTGGTTGCGCAATCATTTATGTTATAGACTTTATGTTGTCTATGTACTTAAGTACATGTAGCCTGTGTAATCTCAGGTAATCAAATGTGATTTTGCATTAATAACTGTGGATGGCCGGTCTTTCAGAAATTCACTGCTAGCTTAAATGAGTGTATTACATCCATTAAATGTGTTTTTGGTGCAGTGATGACAAATAGATAGATTTTGGATTTGTTGTATGTCTTTAGGCTTGTGTTTGTGGGTCACAGGATGTTTTTTGGGTCAGGACTGATAAAGGGTGGTGCGGTATATAAACTGCAGTATTGTAAGACTTCAATCAAACTTGAGACTGTTACCATAGCAACAGAGATGTATCTCACAGTCATCTCACAGTAAAGAAACATTAATCACTATAGGAGCCCACAGAGTAAGTGTTTTCAGCAGCTGTAACACACTGTTATTGACCTCATTAAAGGACAAGTTTGGTATTTTACACTTAAAGCCCTGTTTTCAGATTGTTTATGATGAAATAGAACGGTTTTGACTGAAATTTGAACATATGATGCTGTCCTGAGAATTTTGGGGTGTTTGTTGTATCACCTCCCACCTCTACAATGGGTGTATAGGTGCACTGGAACAATCCTTCCTAAAATGCATTAAACTTTCGTTTACAAAGACGTGAAACTCACCGAGTGGTCAGGGGTGTTCACTGATATGCTCACACAAAAATCGCTGCAAAAGATGCTTTCAAATTGGAAAGCAAATTGGTCTCATATTTACTGACAAATGTAGAAAAATCTTAATTTTCAAAGGGAGTGTACTCATGTACGCTGTGCACTGTATATATATATATATATATATATATATAATATTAAAATATTTAATCTAGATTAATTGCATGATTTCATGAGTTAACTCACGATTAATCGCAAATTAATCTCTCATTTTTATTTGTTCTAAATTTACCTTAATTTAACAATTTTTTGTTTTTTAACTATAATCAACATGGATGTGGCCAAATATAGATGCTTTATGCAAATTTACATTACACCAGCCTGTTTACATTTTCAACAGAACCATCAGACATTGTTTTGTATATACATTTTCCTTTCAGAAGACCATTTTCTTAAAATAATAGATTTAATAAATAGACTTAGCACACACAAAGTCAAAACAATATCAATATATGTTAAACTTTTTTCTTTATTTTTGTTTGATTGACATTGAGACAGACAACTTTAAGATCTACTATAATGCAAGGATCTTTACTGTTAACATATCAGATATTTTTCCACAGTTAACCAAACATTCACTTCCGATATAACAGATTATAGGCCCTACCTGCCTGAATTCTTGTCAAAACAGATATTTTTAAAACTGTAATTTTGTGTGGATGTCTACATATCGGAGTCGCGCACTCGCACCTCTGTGTGTGCATGCGAGGAAGATCGTTTTTGAGTTTTGTCGCTCTTAATAACTCTTTAAACATTAATCAGGTCCCGAACTTTATCTCTCTTAATAACCCTTTTAACATCAAAGAGGTCCTGCAATTTATTTTTAAATTTCTGCATGCTTTAAAACGAAACCAAAATACGCGGATGGAGACCCATCTTTGCATTAGATCATTTATGACGGTTCACCTCTCATAAAACATACAAATAAATAATTTTAGATGTTTAATGACTTTGGAGCATTGGATTTGCTTGACGAGAGCTTAATGTTCTTATTTTTATGAAAACCTCTGACTCATAGCACGGGTCACAGTAAGGCTGCGTCCTAATATATCCAACTATAGGTTGGACCAAGGGCATTGCGTTAATCACCGTTAATAAAATTATATTAATATAAATATATATATATATATTCTAATAATATTTCTATAACATATTTAATTATTTATTTTTGTTTTGTCTCAAAACTTGATTGTATAATGAAAGTCCTTTGTTGTGTTACTTTGTTAACACTAAAAATCAGCTTGCTTCAAATATGGACATTTTCTAAGTTAATTTAGGGTTTGTGCTTAATATACCCAACAGTGGGTTGAAACAACCTTATATCTATATAACAATATGCACAGTAATATAATATAATATAGTATTTCTGATTTGACACATTGTAATCTTAAATAAATAAAAACTAACAGCAGAGAGCTCTCAAAATAAGGTTACACATAATTTTCAGGTAAATGTTCCTGTAGACAGATTGATAGAACATATCATTAGCTTGCAAAGGTCATGGGTTCAATCCCAAGGGAACACACATAATTATAAAGCGGACTTTGTAACCACTGTAAATCACTTGACGTCTGCCAAATGCATAAATATAAATGTTTTATATATAAATGCATAATTATTAATTATTTTGTGGGCTAACACTGTCCCATTTTCCCAGAAATTTCCAGATGAGGGCCTGGCCAATGTGGTGAGGAACGTGTTTGACTTTGACTCCTATAACAAGGACACGCGTGAGGTGCTGATCACGGCTCTGCACAAGCATGGCATTCCAATCGGAGCCAAACCCACCAGCGTGCACCTGGCCAAGGAGTAAGAGCTCCTCATCTCTCCTTAGTATCCATGTGAATACATAATCATATAGTTTCTTGGACTTGTAAAAATGAAGTGGATCTGTTTAACATGGTCTTCGAAGCGCACACTTGAAGAAATGTACTGTATACCTGTACTTAAACATGAAGTGTGCAATTTCTGTACCACTAGTGGCATCTAGATAGTCACATTTATTTGCTGAAAACTTCATAATTTTGTTGCACATCCGTTGTTTGAACCACATTGGTTCAACAGTATTCAAGTTTAAGGTTAAAGGGCCTATATTATGCAATATCCACTTTTACAAGCTGTTTTGACATAAATGTCAACCTTACAATGAAAAAACACACCCTTTCCTTCTTTTTCAATTCCCATTAAATCAAAGCAATCTCATTAGATATGCTGTTTTGATTCTCTTGTTAATGTGATGTCACAAAAACAAAGCCTCGCCCACAGTCACTGACTGACTGGTTAATCTTACCCAAAAGTTTTTCTAAATATGTTTGTTAGCATGCTGTAGCGCTAATGTGGCTAAAGATACTATTGTCTGTATTCACAGGAATCAGATCTATTTTTAACCAAAAGTGCTTACTTTCTGTTGGTAAAGGAGTGAGGAACTGTAGCTCATTTGCATTTAAAGTTACACAGAAAACGGTGCTTTTTTGCTCCCACACAAATAAGGGCATTTTGGACATGTTATAATAAATAATCTGTGGGGTATTTGGACCTGAAACTTCACAGACACATTCTAGGCACACTTGAGACTTATATTACATCTTGTAAAATGAGCATAATATGTGCCCTTTAAAACACTCCCCACACCTGTTCGAAGCTTTTGCTGTACTTTTGAACAAACATATTGCAATTTTGTTTGGAGTTGCCAACGGTGCAGAAATGATACACTTCAACTTGAACTCATAAGCTGCTAATTTTAAATTTAATAGAAACCCTCAAATCTATTAAAAGAAAGCATACAATGAAAAATCTAATAAGACTAAATAACTAAAATGAATACTTGAATGGCAGGCGTTGTGACGGGATGATTTAACTATATATATATTTAAGCTATATCGCTCGAGTAGGAGTGTGATATAGCTCTATATCATCACGGCTGTGATTAGGCCAGGCCGAGTGCCGAAGGCAATCACAGCCGTGATGATATAGAGCTATATCACACGACTCCGAGAGCGATATTGCTTTTATACAACAGTTCGACGGCACACGTTTGAAAAACGAAAACTAAAAAACAACAACGGAGTTATTTTAAAAGCCTCTTTGTTTGAGAACTACTTCTTCCGCCACGGATTTGAGGGCGGCCAGAATGACAGGTAAAACTTTCGGCTGCTTTGAAGCTCATAACTCAATGGACGGAAAAGCCGTTTCTTTATATTACCGTTTCTTGGTCACAAAGTGTAGTTTTAAGATTAGTTCAGTCGAGAATGTATATGCATTATATTTAAATCTACAGTCGATTAGTAAAGATAGCGCCTGTTTGAACGTTTGCTTAGTGAGATTCGGTACGAATGAGAACCAAAGCATGAGCGGACATCAGTGTTCACTCGCCCCGCTGACCACCGCCCTCTCTGGGCTACATCTCTGAAAGGGATTCCCTGGCTCTCATGTTGGCCTTGTTTGTTTATGATCGTCAAAATGAGATCAAATTAGCAGTATTTGGTGTCATGATGAAACTATTACTTGTTTTTTTATTCATATTTAGTGTCTTTTGTGTTGTTATTGTTTTGGCGCGAGGTAAAAGTTAATAAAACTATACTTGTATAACGTTGCAATTGCTTTCTCATTTCATCTTAACGCGATACGAGCACTCGATTATTATTATTAAACTTCGTTCTTGTCAGTACTATATAAAACGTTTATAAAAAGTGTCAGAGAGATGTTTTTGCATGCTGCTTATAAATATATCAGTGGCGATATCTCATAACATGTTTTAATAGTCACGTCACGATAAAATAAATGATCAATGTTCACATTTAAAAGCTGCGGTGCTTACCTGCAGTTCCACTGTGTTTTCGCGTTCTGATAAGAGATATAGCTCCCGAAAAATGATGAGCCTGTTTAGGACCTCCATTCACTAGGTGGCGGAATGATACGAAAGGTGAAGCGGTTACAGTGCCGTTATCAGCACAATATTGCATAGCTCTTAGCCAATCAGATTCGAGAACCAGAAAGAACTGTTGTATAAATATATATATATATATTTTTTTTTTTTCCCAGAAATTATCTGTTGTTCTTAAGGCATACAAATGGATTGGGTTTTTGGGGGAACTGTTCCTTTAAGGCACATCATTGTAATTAATAATGTTTTCAAGCGCATTTCAGTGTTTCACTATTGTAAAATTTACATTTTCAATAAAGGAAAATATTTGTTTCTTCTGTCTCATATTTGTCTTTATTCACTTGCTTATAAGTGCAGTTTTGCCATCTTTCCTAGATAAATGTTTAACAAAATAATTAATAAAAAATGTAGTGAAGAAACAAATATTTTCTGATTCTTTTAACTCATTCCTTGCCAGCCACTTTTTGAAATGATTTGCATTTTTTTGTGATTTTCACAAAATGCCTACCTTCTAAAAATATATCAAATGAAAGAACAGACTCTCTGCTTTCAAACTGACAAGCAAAATGAAGAAAAAAAAACGTTTCATCCTATCTTTATATTTTTCTTTGCTTATAAACTCTCGCATACTTGAATGGCAGGCGTTTTTTCTCTTAAAAAAATAGCAAAAAGCTGAAATCATTGCATTTTTGTTAAGGAATTTTGTTAAAGATCAATTTCAGAAAGATTATCAAAACATACACAGAGTTTAAAATTAGTAAATCATTTTTTGCTTCAGTTTTTTATAAATTGGGTAAGTGCACCATCTCGTGGATAATTGCAGTCAGATTACCATAAAACCTCATCAGGAACACGTTTTCTCTTAATTGACAGATAACTCGTCAATGGCGGGGAAAGAGTTAAAGGTTTCCTAAAGTGAAACAAATGGAAAGTTTCTTTCAAACTATTGTGTGTAATACAGTATCAATTAAGAATTAAGTCTTTTGCTATAAATTACAGTAATGTTTTATGGATGGTAATGATATCTCATTCCACATTGAAAGCGATAGTTCAGCAAATAATTTAAACTACCCCATGATTTACTCACCCTCAAGCCATCCAAGATACATAATGTATGTCCATCATTTTTCAGACAAACACAATTTGAGAAAATGTCCTTGTTCTTTCAAGCTTAATAGTAATAGAAACAGGGTCTACAACTTTTAAGCCCTAAAAAGTGCATCCACCCTCCACAGTAATCCACATGGCTTCAGGGGGTTAATAAAGGCCTTCTGATGGCAATTGATGCGATTTTGTAAGACAAATGTCCATATTGGAGCCTATATGTTGGATCCATGTTGTCAGCTTATGCACATTGTGTTTGTCTATTGTTGTGACCTAGCCGAGAATCAGATCACATTTAATGGCAAATTACTGTAGAAAACCAGTTTATTCCTAGGGGTTCACATACTTTTTCTTGCCACTGTATCTCGGATGGCTTGAGAGTGAGTAAATCATTGGATAATTTTAAATTTTGCTGAACTATCCCTTTAAAGGTGCAGTGTGTAAATTTAAGCGGCATCCAGTGGTGAGGTTGCGAATTGCAACCAACGGCTCAGTCCACTGCTCACCCCTCCTTTTAAAATGCATAGAGAAGCTATGGTACACACCACTGTAAAAATATGTAATTGACGGAGACAACTTAGTAAAAAAGTTTGTCCATTAAGGGCTTCTGTAGAAACATGGCGGCACAAAATGGTGACTTCCACATAAGGGGACCCTCTGTGTATGTAGATAAAAACGTCTCATTCTAAGGTATAAAAACATAACAGTTTATTATAAAAAGGTCTTTATACACCCCTGATAATATAGTTTTGTGTATTATTTTGCATTTATGTCAAGAGATCCTTCTAAAAATTACACACTGCACCTTTAAAAGTAAAACACTGACTATGTGTACATGCACAAGAATATTCTGAAATTATCAATATGTAATCATATTTATATTATATAATTGTAGACCCACATGAGCCTGACTACCATAACCAGATCAAGCCAATATTTGGATTTAATAACTCAAGTCGTTTCTCACACGTGATTTTGTAATGCAGACAGACAAATATCAAATACCTTTTCCCAGGTTACCATTGACAGACTGTAAGATGGCAGGGTACTGGACCATAAATCAGGGTGCCAATGCACGCCGAAAGCTGTTGTGTCCAACGGAGTCCCGTCGGATAGATATCAAGGTATCATAAGCCTGTCCTTTTAACAGGCAAAATAAACATTACACAATGTGTTTATATTAGCATAATAAACTGTGGTGCACATTTGTTATCTGTGGTCTCTTCAGGGCCCTGTGTTTCTGCGAGTTCAAAGTTACCCCACTGAGAGGCATGAGTCCAGATCTATAAGCTTTACTGAGGAACAGGCTCACTGGCAAATCCCTATGAATGAGGTTAACATCGTCTGTGATGTCACCACTGCCAACGGTACAGTATGCCACGACATAACATCTCACTACAATATATACTGTCTTAGGGGTGAGCAGCATGACTAAAACCTTTATGGTGGTAATACAATCCTAAATCCTTGTTTTTTTCTGTGGAATATGAAAAAAATCAGATATGTTTGGTTTGGTGTTTTGAATACAGTAATTCCCCAAAAAACAATGTGCTTTAAAACCACCAAATAACTATTAAATAGCATAGCAGAATGTTGGTTGACATATTTTGTACAGTATCTTGGAAGTGCCTTGTGTGTGTTTTTGTATCATAGATTCGATTTATGTTACCACATGTAACCCAGTATCATTGTACGCCATGAAGGAGAAAGGAGACTCTGTACAGTGTATTGAGCTCTATGACATATTTCCTCGTACCATCAGCGGTGTGTGGCAGCCTTTCGTCTCTGTGGCAGCATTGGGCAACCCGCTGGAAGGCCAGCTGGTGCTGCATGAAGAACAGGTGTGTGTGTGTGTGTCTGTGTGTGTGTGTGTGTGTGTGTGTGTGTGTGTGTGTGTGTGTGTGTGTGTGTGTGTGTGTGTGTGTGTGTGTGTGACCTTTAACCCGACTCTTTTGCACCAGGCACCGCATGTAAAAGCATCGCTGTACACTTGCTGTCATTATCGCTCCATTTACAGGTATCACTGACGCCTCGATGTTTATCTGAGAAACACACTCTCTAAACATGGAAACAGAATATCATCAATAGATGCATCATTTCCATCAAGCCCGAGAGGGAAAACAATGGCTAATAATAGTTAAATGGCCAAAGATGAAAACCATTTTGAGTTTGCGCTCAAAGAGTCGCCATATTTTTTTACTACGTTTTAATGGACGTTGTTGTTGTTATGTTTTGAGGCTTTTTTTGCATTTTAGTCCCATTTTCTCCCCTCAAGTCCACTTATGATGTTAGTCAATAGTGCCTTTCACACATACAGTCTTTACTGGTAAATTGATAGTAATTTACTGTTTTTTTTTTTTTGTACTGTAATGGACCCAGATTAGTTTTACAACCATTTTATACCCCATTCAAACCATTTTTGGTGTTGGGGACGATAAAAAAAAATTAAAATTGAAACTACATGCCTATTTCAAAAAGACTAATAATTATTTAGTATTAATATTGACTTTAGACTGATATTACACACCACAAAATATATAAAATATAGAAACACTGTCATAAAAAATTATCTATTGTTGATGCCTATTTAGTACACAGAAATTGATGTCAAATAAAATACAGTGCAGCACATTTTATAGATTTTCTTATACTGTAAGTGTGTCAGTTTAATTTAGGCTATGTAAAGAGGTTTGTATTGAAATGTGCACAAAGTGGCCCTCATTTATAAATAAATGTAAACCCATATCATGTTGTATACTGTATGTGAATTACAAATATACGTAGATTACAAAATAAATGATAATTCAAGTAAAATATGTTTATCTTTGTTTTCAGACGGACTGTAAAACGAAACACACAGGGGTGCATGTAAATTAAATGTATATTTCTGAGCTTGGACAGCTGTTTAAAGCAAACTATAGTAATTGCTATACATTTTACTTTAGTGAATACTACATTTTTTTAAGCTGAAATGTCATTTTCCATTTGTTAAACTAAACGAAACATTTTTTCTAACTTTTACTCATTATTCCTTTTTAAATAGGATATCAAATGAGTAAAACATACAGTACTATCTTAAAGAAAAACACCACAATTTTTCAATATTTTACTATGTTCTTACCTCAACTTAGATGAATTAATACATACCTATCTTTTTTCAATGCGTACACTTCAGTGTTTCCCACAGGATTTGTGGCGGTGATGACGTCACACGCTAATTAGCGTATATGTGACGTCATCATGTGTTTGCGTTTGATCGAGTGTTGGCACCTCAAATATGTTTCACTTCTACTCTTTGATCTGTCACATTTAACACAACTGAATGTTATATTTTTACATATTATCAGTTCTGTTGTCAGACATAAAATGAGTAGACTATAAAATAGTTACTAAACACAACCCAGTAACACCTCGTGTTTAATCCAACTGCTGCTAAAATCATGATTTATAAAAGCGACGTCTGACAAAATCACCATACATTAACATTGAAGCCTAAGTGCTGTTGCTCTTCTCATCAATGTCTTGTTAAGAGCCCATTTTTATTTTAAATGTGAGTTTTATTATCGCGTATAGCGCAGACAATTGGGTGCAAATTCAGAAATATGAAAGAATACACAGTAACTGTTACACAAAGTTACTACAAAACATGTGCGCAGGCATACCGCATTATAAAGAGGGAGAGAACGGGTGTGTGTGTGGGAAACACTAATGCTAACCTTTCGTCAAGTCATGATAAACTTGATAAGCTGTCTTCTCTGTCAGTAAAATCTGTGACTGTTGACGTTTACACGAAAAAGAAAGTATACGGAGGAACGGACATTGAAAACACCCCCACCTCTTCACTCTTAATGAGAGAGAAGCGCGCGCGCTGCACGCACCATTAGAGAAAGGGAGGGGGCTCGCTGGCCGCTTGCAAAAATGAATTAAGGCGTTTTTAAACAGTAAAATGTAAATGGGAATTATAAAAAATCTATTTGTGCGGCCAGTGCTGATTCCGTGGCAGTGTGCCACGAGTAAATCAATGTATGGGAAACACTGCACTTAATAATTGTACAGCGCGTCATGAATGTGTTAGCATTTAGCCTAGCCCCATTCATTCCTTAGGATCCAAATAGGGATGAATGTAACGTCATCACCCCTGACTTCAGAAGTTTGGGCAAGAGTGGGAGTTCTCAGGAGTGATAATGTTACTGCGCTGAGGTCAAGTGCTGCAAACTAAGTGCTCTTCGGCCATACAATATGGTTCTCATTTTTTATCTGCTTAAAAATTGCCCTGTTTTATTTTGTGCCACCGTACTTACTTGTGTAACTTCTCATGTAACAGTCTTTAAACAGGGAAAACATGGAAGTGTTTGGTGGCTTCTAAATTCATCCCTGTTTGGATCCTAAGGAATGAATGGGGCTAGCCTAAATGCTAACACATTCACAACGCGCTGTACACAGATTAAGTGCACACATTGATAAAAAAAGGTATGTATTGATTTGTCTAATTTGAAATAAGAACATAGTAAAATATTAAAAAAACGGTGGTGTTTTCCTTTAACGCTAACTCAAAACTTGCATACACGATGTGAATCCTAACATGAGGTTCGATCGTAGCTTCCGCTTACGTCCATATTGACTCATGCGTGGAAACAACCGTACGTACATTTTCTGTTGTACGCTCGCTTGATAAATGAGGACCAGTATGTTTCTGCTCTTTTTTATTTTACATGTGACATTTGCAAATGCTAGAAAATGTTTAAAGTACAATGTTAATGTTCTTGGTGTATAAAACCTTTAGAAACATTATAAGTGGTCTGCAGAAAAGTATTTTTTAACCATACGTGGTCATGATTTTTTGTGTTCTGCAGGGTAACACATTACTGCATGTGGATCTGTTTACTGGAGCTGTGAGAAGACTGGCTCTATCCCAGGACAAATCAGAGGAACCAGTACGAAAGACATCAAACTGGTGGAACAACAAAGAGAGTCAGGTGAAAATCTTAGTTTAGATGCAAAACCCTCAAAGTGCGTATGGCATGTTTTCTTGTAAATTAGCATTTTTTCACACTCTTATGTTTAGGTTCAAAAATGTCATTTTAATAGCAATGAAAAGGTTATTAGTCAGTGATTAATATGCCATATTTTCCACAATTCTCTCTAAATTTGACTGTCTTTAGCAGCATAACCATCTAAGTATGCAAAATCTTCACTTCACTTCTAAAAAAATACTTACTGTCCTTTCTGAATAAAGGTAAAATACTCAAAAATTCAGTAAACCTTCTTTTGCCGGGTTAAAACCTCATGCATATCGACAAGCTCGTGCCATCGTTTATTCAATTTTTCTTCCGTGCAGGACTTTGCTAAAAAAATGTCATGGCCTTTAACGGATTCTGCCGAGAAAGCGATATTTCTGAATGGCCTGAGACCGAGATTAAGCAGATTTGAAGCAAAAGTATTTGATTAATGTATAATCCTGCCGCTAGCATTCATCATTATTAAAGGATTAGTCCATTTTCTTAAAAGAAAAATCCAGATAATTTGCTCACCACGTCATCCGGGATGTTGACGTCTTTCTTTGTTCGGTCGAGAGGAAGTTGTGTTTTTTGGGGAGAACATTGCGGGGTTTTTCTCATTTTGATGGACTTTAATAGAGCCCAACACTTAATACTTAACTCAACACTTATCAGTTTTTTTCAACGGAGTTTCAAAGGACCATAAACGATCCCAAACGAGGCACAAGGGTCCCATCTAGCAAAACGATCCTCGTTTTTGACAATAAAGGTAACAAATATACACTTTTAAAGCACAACTTCTCGTCATGTAGATCCGGTCGTGATGCGCCAGCTGACCCCACGCAATACGTTATGACGTCAAGAGGTCACAGAGGACGAACGCGAAACTACGCCCTAGTGTTTACAAGTGTGTTGAAAGAGGACTGTTCCTACGTTGTTGTATGTCAACTGATACTAATTAATGTCTTTGTGTCAGTTTATTGTTTGCAATGGTCCGCAAATGTGCGTTTTATATATGTAACACGTGACCTCCCTACGTCACTACGCATTTACGTTAGGTCGCGCTGGACCGGACCTAGACAAATTCTTTTAAAAGTACATTTGTCTGGGGTGGCAGTCGTTTCGCTGGATGGGACCCTTGTGCCTCGTTTGGGATCGTTTGTGGTCCTTTGAAACTCCGTTGAAAAAAACTTTTAAGTGTTGAGTCAAGTATTAAGTGTTGGGCTCTATTAAAGTCCATTCAAATGAGAAAAATCCTGCAATGTTTTCCTCAAAAAACATAATTTCTTCTCGACTGAACAAAGAAAGACATCAACATTTTGGATGACATAGTGGTGAGTAAATTATCTGGATTTTTCTTTTAAGAAAATGGACTAATCCTTTAAGTTAACATCATTATCTCGTTTTTGATGGAGCACCATTTAGCTTTTGCATCTGAGCTCCTCATTTGTCCACATAATTCTGCCATGAACATCTGTTATTAATTATGATTACATATAATTTATATAGTTTGGGTTTGTTATAAAGTTATTTATGTAGGGTTTGTTATAAACTTTTGCCGGTATTTTTACCAGAACTACTTAACATACCGACTCTTTTTAAAAACTGCAATGCGTAACTTTTACCTCTCTATGGCCATCTCTGTTTAAAACATTCAATTGCAGGTGTTTGCGGAGGTATTTTCTTTACGTGGGTTATTTCTGCATATTAAATATATGAATATTAAGCAAGTTCAGTAATAAAAGACGTTAAGCTGAATTTGCTTTATATAGTGTGTAATTTATTTACATTAAAGGGTTAGTTCACCCCAAAATTACAATTTTATCATAAATCACTTACCTCTGCGTCGTTCTAAACCACCAAGTCCTTTGAGAAAACAAAACGAATTATTATATTCAACAATTTGTTGTCCTCCATGGTCATTCAGTGCGCGTTCAGGAGCAAACTACTGCGCATGGTGATGACGTAGTTGCCAGCGTAGACACAGAATATGCTGGCAAGTAACTATGCATTGTTATGGGCTGTTTAAGTATTGTTTTGCGTAATGGCTTAAATAAAAGGAAAAAAAACTTTGCCTACTACATCAGCAGGTCACGTCAGCAGCATGCACCGTAGTCTGCACATGAATGGCACTAAAGGGCCAAGGAGAAATAAAATAGTTTGTTTTGCTTTTTTTGCGCACAGAAGTTTTTTCGTCCCTCCATATTTTTATTATTGAACTACTGGTCTGTCTGTCTGTCTGTCTGTCTGTCTGTCTGTCTGTCTGTCTGTCTGTCTGTCTATCCATCTCTTTGTCTGTCTGTCGTTCTGTCTCTTTCTTTCTGTATTTCTTTCTGTCTATCTATCACTTTGTATGTCTGTCTGTCTGTCTGTCTGTCTGTCTGTCTGTCTGTCTGTCTATCTATCTATCTATCTATCTATCTATCTATCTCTGTCCAACCCAGTCTCACCCCATGTCGTCAATATTTGACGACACTTGACCATTCGTCAATATGTAACGCGGAGGGTATACCTTTCGCGTCATTTTTTGACGAACTGGGGACTTCAATACTATTACGTCCGTTGCATTCTCTTCTCCTATTTTCTTACCATTTTCGCGTCGGTTTAGGGTTAGATTTACATAATGACATCCCTACCCAAACCTAACTCTAACCCCAACGCCAGGTGACAACTGTTTCTAACCCCAACGCCAGGTGACAACTGTTTAATTTCGCGTACACTGTTTAATTTCGCATACACTGTTTAATTTTGCATAATCTAACCCTAAACCGACGCGAAAATGGTAAGAAAATAGGAGAAGAGAATGCAACGGACGTAATAGTATTGAAGTCCCCAGTTCGTCAAAAAATGACGCGAAAGGTATACCCTCCGCGTCACATATTGACGAATGGTCAAGTGTTGTCAAATATTGACGACATGGGGTGAGACTGTGTTACTCTGTCTGTGTGTCTCTCTATCTTCTATATATCTTTATTTATTTATTTATTTATTTATTTATTTATTTCTGTCTGTCTGTCTGTCTCTTTCTTTCTGTCTGTCTGTCTATTTCTGTTTATCTGTCTATCTATCTATTTGTCTGTTTTTCTCTCCTCTATTATCTACCTATATTGTATGTTGTCTGTCTGTCTGTCTGGCTGGCTGGCTGTCTCTCTAGCATCTGCCTATATTGTATATTGTCTCTCTGTCTGTCTGTCTGTCTCTCTAGCATCTGCCTATATTGTATATTGTCTGTCTGTCTGTCTGTCTCTCTATCATCTACCTATATTGTATATTGTCTGTCTGTCTGTCTGTCTGTCTGTCTGTCTATCTATCATCTACCTATATTGTATATTGTCTGTCTGTTTGTCTCTCTAGCATCTGCCTATATTGTATATTGTCTGTTTGTCTGTCTGTCTGTCTCTCTATCATCTACCTATATTGTATATTGTCTGTCTGTCTGTCTCTCTAGCATCTGCCTATATTGTATATTGTCTGTCTGTCTGTCTGTCTGTCTGTCTGTCTCTCTATCATCTACCTATATTGTATATTGTCTGTCTGTCTGTCTGTCTCTCTATCATCTACCTATATTGTATATTGTCTGTCTGTCCGTCTCTCTAGCATCTGCCTATATTGTATATTGTTTGTCTGTCTGTCTGTCTGTCTGTCTGTCTGTCTGTCTCTCTATCATCTACCTATATTGTATATTGTCTGTCTGTCTCTCTAGCATCTGCCTATATTGTATATTGTCTGTCTGTCTGTCTGTCTCTCTATCATCTACCTATATTGTATATTGTCTGTCTGTCTGTCTCTCTAGCATCTGCCTATATTGTATATTGTCTGTCTGTCTGTCTGTCTGTCTCTCTATCATCTACCTATATTATATATTGTCTGTCTGTCTGTCTGTCTGTCTCTCTATCATCTACCTATATTGTATATTGTCTGTCTGTCTGTCTCTCTAGCATCTGCCTATATTGTATATTGTCTTTCTGTCTGTCTGTCTGTCTGTCTGTCTGTCTGTCTCTCTATCATCTACCTATATTGTATATTGTCTGTCTGTCTGTCTCTCTAGCATCTGCCTATATTGTATATTGTCTGTCTGTCTGTCTGTCTGTCTCTCTATCATCTACCTATATTATATATTGTCTGTCTGTCTGTCTGTCTGTCTCTCTATCATCTACCTATATTGTATATTGTCTGTCTGTCTGTCTCTCTATCATCTACCTATATTGTATATTGTCTGTCTGTCTGTCTGTCTGTACTCTGCCTATATTGTATATTGTTTGTCTGTCTGTCTGTCTGTCTGTCTGTCTGTCTGTCTGTCTGTCTGTCTGTCTGTCTGTCTGTCTGTCTCTCTATCATCTACCTATATTGTATATTGTCTGTCTGTCTCTCTAGCATCTGCCTATATTGTATATTGTCTGTCTGTCTGTCTCTCTATCATCTACCTATATTGTATATTGTCTGTCTGTCTGTCTCTCTAGCATCTGCCTATATTGTATATTGTCTGTCTGTCTGTCTGTCTGTCTCTCTATCATCTACCTATATTATATATTGTCTGTCTGTCTGTCTGTCTGTCTGTCTGTCTGTCTGTCTCTCTATCATCTACCTATATTGTATATTGTCTGTCTGTCTGTCTCTCTAGCATCTGCCTATATTGTATATTGTCTTTCTGTCTGTCTGTCTGTCTGTCTCTCTATCATCTACCTATATTGTATATTGTCTGTCTGTCTGTCTCTCTATCATCTACCTATATTATATATTGTCTGTCTGTCTGTCTGTCTGTCTGTCTGTCTGTCTGTCTGTCTGTCTGTCTCTCTATCATCTACCTATATTGTATATTGTCTGTCTGTCTGTCTCTCTAGCATCTGCCTATATTGTATATTGTCTTTCTGTCTGTCTGTCTGTCTCTCTATCATCTACCTATATTGTATATTGTCTGTCTGTCTGTCTCTCTATCATCTACCTATATTGTATATTGTCTGTCTGTCTGTACGCTACCTGTATTGTATAATCTCTGTCTGTCTGTCTATCGTTGTTTGTCTGTCTGTCTGTCTATCTCTGTCTATCTGTCTGTCTATCTTTGTCTGTCTGTCTGTCTCTGTCTGCACCTGTCTGTCTTAATATATAATATAATAATCAGATCAAGCAAAGGGTCCAAATCGAAAAGAGTTGTGTATACTATAAGGCATTAAAAGGCAGTAAAGAATAGTTTTCTTTGACAAGATTACAACAACAGGTGACAGGTGATCTGGTCTATGATCATGTACATAAGCTTTCAAGAAAGACTGCAAACACTGCAAAAGTGTTAATGAAAAGCTTATGTTATATTTATTTTGATTTTAAACAATTTTGAAAAACTCTAAACAAACACATTAGTTGCTTTCTTGTACTTAATTATAATTTAATGTTTTATCAAATAAAAAGTTAATAATTGACATTTTCTTTAGTCATCTAATTAATAAAAGTGTTTAAATACATTGCTTGTTAAGTGTTTTGTTGAGGCACTTAAAGGTACAGTACACATACATGTGTGCACATGATCAGGATGGCACCACGCTGAGTCACATTTCCTGCAAAATATGACCCGACCACTTCAATTATAAATCTTTATAATAAGCTTACCGTTGAGAATTAAGGGGGTGATTAGGAAACATTGATTTTTTTGTGTGATTTTGTTTATTTCTCACTAAAAAGTTACAAATTGCAGATTTAAATGATGCGTTGTAGATTATTTTAGACATCATTGCATGTTGAGTGGTATACTTGATTCTTTTTTTTTACTTTGGAAAAGAGTGTCTTTGAAATGCATAAAGTCTGGTCCTGCTTTTTTGTTGCCGATAGTCTGGATACAAAATGTGTAAGGAGTTTGCTCACAAGAACTGGCTTCTCTTCTACAAAGAAAATGGGTAGGTAACTCTCTCCCATTATTGTGTCCTATGCATTACTCAGTCATGTCATACTGATTAACACTCAGCTCTGTTTAAATAGGAGTCAGCTGGATGTTGTTGATGTGCTCGAGGGTCAGATTCACACCATATCCCTCCCCATTAACCTGAAAGCTGTGTTCCTGGTGGCTGAAGACCGCTGGCTGCTTATCGAGAACCAAACTGACAAGTACTTATAAAGCCAGAATCTTGACTCTCATATTTAGTACATTGCACACAAATCGTGTTTTTATTTTAAATGCTATATAATTTGATTCAACCAATGTTATTTCTTTAATTTAATTGCTTCTATCATGTGCAGGAAATTCATGTTGACAAAGCCGATGCACATGGGTGCCGAGGACACGAGCGTGTGCCAGCTGCACACCATCACTGAAGATGCTGTTAGCACTGGCTTTGGCACCAGCTCAGGTGAAGAACTGTCTCAAGAGTATTTTGCTATCTTCAGTGTCTTTTAGGGGTGTGATGAGACACTTACCCCACAAGATGAGATGAGATTGGGTTCACAAGAATCAGATGAGATTTTTAAACTTTTTAAGAAATCCTTAGTGATGAACTATATATGATGCTTGATGAATGATACTAATGCCTTGATTCCATAATTATTTTGCAGTTTGTTACAGAACGTTATTTTGTGTATTTGGTATAATACAATGTGTTTGCATGGTTTATGGTTAAAAAACACATTATTTTCCACATATCGTACATTATTGTTGCTCCTCTATGCCCCGCCTTTCTGAAACGCACCGATTTTTATAAAGCTTATCATTCTGAAAAGCATGGTGTGCTCTGATTGGCTAGCTATCCAGTGCATTGTGATTGGCCGAATATCTCAAGCTTGTGACGGAAATGTTACACTCTAAAAACAAAGTGTGCTAAATAGCACTAAAAGTGGTTCTTGGCTCGTAATCATAGAGGAACCATTTTAAGTGCCATATAGCACCGATTAAGTACCTGTGTAGCATCTGTGTAGAACCATATTGTGCTATGTAGAACCATATGTGGTGCTATATGACCCCCGTATGGAGGTCTATAGCACTAAAAATGGTTCCTCTATGATTACGAGCCAAGAACCACTTTTAGCGCTATTTAGCACAGATTGTTTTTAGGGTAAAGATCAGCTCCTAAAGCACAGCATCTCCACGACATGGGGTAAAAGCACTTTTGGGAGTACTTCGACTCGCCTGAAAAGTCCGCTCCCCTTCTCACTCTCATAATGGGAGAGGGAGGGTGTTACTGCGCCGAGTCGAAGTGCTCCCAAAGGTGCTGTTGCGCCATAACATGTAGTTCCTCTTTTGGATCCGCTTGGAGAGGCGCTGCGTTTTGTTTTGTACCACCAAACTTGCTCGTATAACTACTCGTCTTGAATGGGAGGAACGTTGATGTGTTTGGTCGCTTCTAGCTTTGTCTCTAGGTGGTACCATTGAATGAATGGGGCTAAGCTAAATGCTATCGAAGCGTAGCAGCGCGCTCCAGCGCTAACGTGCACGCACACAGATGAACGAGGGATGTATCAACAATTCTTAGTTAAGGTAATAACATATTTTAATATTGAAAATGAGTAGACTATTCCTTTAATCTGCACTATACAACCATGACACTGCCATTTAGTGCAAAGAGAAAGAGAAAACATAATTGACAGCACAATTCAGTTTTAATTTCAACAAACCACCTTCATTGCCATCAGTGTTTGCATTTCATCAGCTTATTTGTGTTTAAAAGGACACACTCAAAACAGCACATTTTTGCTCACGCCTACATAATGGCAACTTTAACATGTTATTATAAATTATCTATAGGACATCTTAAGCTAAAACTTTACATACACACTCTGGAGACACCAAATACTTATTTTACATCTTTAAAAAGTCTCATAATATGACCCCTTGAAAGATTTGAAATAGCAGATGAGTTAATTAAAGGTGCAGTGTGTAAATTTTAGCGACATTTAGTGGTGAGGTTGCAAATTGCAACCTATGGCTCAGTCCACTGCTCTTCCCTTGCTTTCGAAACGCTACAGTGAAGCTACAGTGGCCGCCACCGGAAAAACATGTCATCGACGGAGACAATTTAGTTAAAAAGTTTGTCCGTTAGGGGCTTCTTTAGAAACATGGCAGCACAAAATGGCGACTTCCGCGTAAGGGGACCCTCGGGATGTATGTTGATAAAAACGTCTCATTCTAAGGTAATAAAAACATAACGGTTCATTATTAAAAGGTTTTTATACACCCCTTATAATATAGTTTTGTATATTATTTAGCATTCCTGTCAAGAGATCCTTTTAAAAAGTACACACTGCACCTTTAAATATTTATTGTATGGTTCACTCCACCATCCAACACTTCAGTTTCATAAAATTGCCAGGATCAGTTTTTGAGATGCATGACTGTCATATAAAGTCTAATGCTTAAGTATCAGGCATGCTTCAGCTTTTGCTCTGAACATATAGATTTCATTGTGAGCATTTTGATAACACCAAAAAGTCCCATCAGCAGGCTAAGGCGTCTTAATCAATATGAGCTTGGCAGGGTGTCACTAGAAGGTCTAAATAATGACCAATTAAACAGATCAAAGATCAAAGATCACAAATCTAGAGTTATGGTAGAAATGTTTGAATATGTAACATTGATGGATACATTATTTCTGTAAGAGATCATAGCAGTGATTCTGTTTTTGGTAATAAACCTCATCATCAGTAAAACAAACCTTCAAGCCACCTAAAAGGATGCAAGCTGAGTTTCTAAAAGCTGCAAATTGAAACTTAAAATTGCAAATTTAAGTTTCTGTAAGTGTGTTGTACAGTGCATTTAAGCTATACATTTTTAATAAGTATGTGTGTCCTTTGGATATCGTACTCATGACCTTTCCACTGTTAATGCAGTACTTAACCAACTGAGCTAAAGGAACATGAGGTCATTATTATTATTATTAATAAAATAATGCATTATAACAGTTTTAAAGTAATGTTCTGACTGCTGACTAATCTTATTCTTCAGGCATGGAAAGCACAACTCTTCAAGAGGTATCAAGTGATCAGCTGCCCAATGTGAACCTCAGCGCTGCCCTGGGCCAGAAAATCATCTCTCCCAATCGTATCTTCTGTGACACAAACACCTATGCTAATGTGATTGTGGGCTTTCCAGATCTTATGGTAAGTGACAATTATCATATGACAGTCATTCTTTGAAGTCTCACTGGAGCTGATAATTTTATCACTGATGCGAATGAAAATAGCGTATGTAAAAGTTTTTCCTGTGACAGTAATGTCTACATGCTTTAAAACTGCTTAAATGTTATTTCTTCATTGTTTGTGGAGTATTTTTTTTGTAAGTGCGTTGTACTTTTGCTTAAAAAAGTGGATTTAAGCTTTATATATATTTTTATTAGTATATGTGAATTAGTCTCCGCCTCCATCCATCCCATCCATCATAAAACTCAAAGCTACGAGTGAGCGAGCTGCCTGTGGTAAGATGGCCGCCAGGGGATGAAGTTAGAGACTCCCCCGTAACACATCTTGCCTTTATACATATCTATGGTTTCAGACACATAACTGCCAAGTCCGGCTTCTCAATCCTCACGTGAACTGCACATTTGCAGTACTTACTGTTTTTAGCGCTGATGTTAGCAGGTTGGACTATTACACACTTTGTGTGAGTTCAAATGTGATGATGCGATTTGTGATGTATGTGTGGCGTAGCAAACCAAGGCAATTTCAAACCGCGGGAATGAGATGTCTTTGGAAAACTTCAATATTATAGATAAAATATTCGGCAATGGTGTTAAATGATGAACTTGCACATGGTTTGTCTTTAAGCATATTAAAAACACCACATGGACATATAAACAATAATAAAATTTGATTTTCACCACAGTGGGACTTTAAAAAACCTTAAATAGGGAAATATGGTTAAAGTTTTGTCCTGCTATTGACAAGTTATCTCGTCAGTAAAAAAAAGTTATCTCATCAGTTAAGAGAAAACGCTTCCTTGCCATGATGAGTTTTTATGGCAATCCATATTTCCACTATCATCCACTAGATGGCGCTCTTACCCAACTTATAAAACACTGAAACATCTACTGATCCAAAAACAGTAAAAACTCTGTGTATGTTTTGATGATCGCTCTAAATCTGATCTCTAACAAAAGTCCCAAAAGCAAAAATGCAAGTATATTTCGTATTTTTGAAGAAACCTACCCATGTTTGAGAGGGGATAAAAAGAGAACAAATGACGATAGGATTAAACTTTTTCTTTGATATATGGTTTGTTTAAAGAGGCACTTTTTCTGGAAGGCATTTAACTTTTGTGAAAATCATAAAAAAATGCTGACCCTGGCTTGCAACTTTTCTTTAACTCTTTCCCCGCCAGCGTTTTTAAAAAAACTTGCCAGCCAGCGGCAGCATTTTTCATGATTTTCACAAAGGTTTAATGCCTTCCAGAAAATGTTCTTCTTTAAATATATAAACAAACAATATATCAAATGAAAGAACAGACCATCTGTAAAACATTTCTTCCTACCTTCATCAGTTCTCTTTTTATCATCTCTCAAACTTGGGTAGGTTTCTTCAAAAACACCCAATTTTTGGCAAAAAGCTGAGATAATTCCATTTTTGCGAAGGACTTTTGATAGATATCAGATGCAGAGCGATCTTTAAACCATACATGGAGTTCTTACTCTTTCAAGTGAGACGCTACTTCCGGGTTGTATAAATTGGGAAAGTGCGCCCCCTGGTGGATAATAGCGGTATTGTGGAAAGCTGGAAATTCTCGTCATTGGCATGGAAGCGTTTTCTCTCAAGTTATCTCGTCAATTAAGAGAAAACACTTCCTTATTTTACGGCAATCCATATTTCCACTATCATCCACTAGATGGCGCTCTTACCCAACTTATAAAACACTGAAACATCCACTGATCAAAAAACAGTAAAAACTCTGTGTATGTTTTGATGATCGCTCTAAATCTGATCTCTAACAAAAGTCCCAAAAGCAAAAATGCAAGTATATTTCGTATTTTTGAAGAAACCTACCCATGTTTGAGAGGTGATAAAAAGAGAACAAATGACGATAGGATTAAACTTGTTCTTTGATATATGGTTTGTTTAAAGAGGCACTTTTTCTGGAAGGCATTTAACTTTTGTGAAAATCATAAAAAAATGCTGACCCTGGCTTGCAACTTTTCTTTAACTCTTTCCCCGCCAGCGTTTTTAAAAAAACTTGCCAGCCAGCGGCAGCATTTTTCATGATTTTCACAAAGGTTTAATGCCTTCCAGAAAATGTTCTTCTTTAAATATATAAACAAACAATATATCAAATGAAAGAACAGACCATCTGTAAAACATTTCTTCCTACCTTCATCAGTTCTCTTTTTATCATCTCTCAAACTTGGGTAGGTTTCTTCAAAAACACCCAATTTTTGGCAAAAAGCTGAGATAATTCCATTTTTGCGAAGGACTTTTGATAGATATCAGATGCAGAGCGATCTTTAAACCATACATGGAGTTCTTACTCTTTCAAGTGAGACGCTACTTCCGGGTTGTATAAATTGGGAAATAGCGGTATTGTGGAAAGCTGGAAATTCTCGTCATTGGCATGGAAGCGTTTTCTCTCAAGTTATCTCGTCAATTAAGAGAAAACACTTCCTTATTTTACGGCAATCCATATTTCCACTATCATCCACTAGATTGCGCTCTTACCCAACTTATAAAACACTGAAACATCCACTGATCAAAAAACAGTAAAAACTCTGTGTATGTTTTGATGATCGCTCTAAATCTGATCTCTAAAAAAAGTCCTAAAAGCAAAAATGCAAGTATATTAGCTTTTTGCTCACAATTTTGTGTTTTTGAAAAAACCTACCCATATTTGAAAGGTGATAATTAGAGAACCAATGAAGATAGAATGAAACATTTTATTTTGAAAGCAGGGGTCTGTTCTTTTATTTGATAAATTGTATGTTTATATATTTAAAGAAGAACATTTTCTGGAAGGCATTTAACTTTTGTGAAAATCATAAAAAAATTCAACTTTTCTATAAAATGCTAGCAGGGAAAGAGTTAAATATGTAATATTTGTCCATGTTGTGTTCCCACAGTCCCCAAATGAGGTCTATACCTTTAAGAGACCATCGCCAATAACTGAGGGGCGGGGATCTGATATGTTTTTTGGGTCAAGTAAGCGAACAGGGCCCGCAAAGAGGGTCAACTGTGTATGTCTATTGGATGCCAATCAGGTGGTCCGAGCGTTGCCCGCATCACAAATCCCACTGGCTGATATCTACCCTAATGGTAAAGCATTCATATGTCAGATACAAATGTACGTGTTATCCATGAATGCCTTACTTACTGGTTGTATTGATTTACTGACAGATGTCACACCACCCATGACTGCTGCTTACCTTGAAGTGACAGACCTGAACTCGAAAAAACTCAAATACGTTCCAGTCCCAAGGTAAAAACTCTTTCATAAAACTGTAGCTCCCTCATGTGTTTGCCTTTGCATGCATGGCAATGATGAAAAAAACTGAATCATATTGCATCTTATTTTGGACAGGAACCACTTACTACATTTACATTTAAACATTTGGAAGGTATACGTTTTATTCTTAGTAAGGTTTGTGTAATGGATGGGGTTCAGTTAGGCCATTGTTTCTTTGATGGGAATGTTATTCCAGATTTCCAGATCACATCTTGCTGTAATATCATGATGAGCTATGATGGTCTATTGCCAAGGTATCAGACTACATTAACTGTAGAGGCATTTTTCTTGGCAGACGTTACATAAGTATTTGTAAAGCATGTGATTTCAATTCATTTGCTCGGATCAGTGCTGTGTGCTAGTGTCTGTTATACTGATACTGTCTGATGATACTCTTTCTAGGAGCAATTCAATGTCTCCCTACACTGTGTGGATCTCAAAGGTTTCAGACACAGATGTAGTGATAGCTCCCTTGGGCTCTGGTGGGGTGGTCACTGTGGACATGGGAGGCTATGTTAGATTGTGGGAAACAGGGCTTGACAACCTGCAGCGCTCCCTGCTGGAGTGGAGGAACATGATTGGATCAGAGGATGGCAGGCCTGTTCAGGTAGGACCTTTTGGACGAATCTTACAGTACAAATTCATGTCGGGGTCGAATGATTTGATTCGCTTTTTTAACTGCAATATTATTTTCTGCTCAATTTTAAACGAATTTATAAATAATTTCTCTATTTGAACCCTTTACCTGGCACAGCCCTTTTTGAGTGTGGGGTGAAAAGGTGATGTACACCTTCAAATTAATTTAACAAAATTTTTGGCCTAGAAGCCTAATTTTGGTCTTGTTTAAAGAAGACACTTTAAAGGTTTTTACGGAAGTGTCTGAAGATGAAAATATGAAATAAATATAAAAAAGTTATAGCAGTATCAATTTATTGTAATAAATAAAAATAATGCAATATAGTGTTATTTGATATAAAATAATAAAAAAAAATGAGGTTTGTGTTGGTTTGCTGTGAGGTTTTGCTGCATACTCTTGTCACAAATTAATAAATTACAGTCACTGCATTATTATTACTTTTAAATGGTTTTGAAATATAGAAAACTACATTCTTGGACCTTTCCAATAATATATAGTTTGTTGTGACAGATTATCATTTACATGTAAAATATTGAAGAAAACTCAGGTGTCCTGCTCGCGGGACAGTGCCACTTAATTAAAGGAATAGTCTACTCATTTTCAATATTAAAATATGTTATTACCTTAACTAAGAATTGTTGATACATCCCTCTATCATCTGTGTGCGTGCACGTAAGCGCTGGAGCGCTTCGATAGCATTTAGCTTAGCCCCATTCATTCAATGGTACAAAATAAAACGTAGCGCTTTTCTAAGTGGATTTAAAAGAGGAACTATATTTTATGGCGTAATAGCACTTTTGGGAGTACTTTGACTCGCCTGAAAAGTCCGCTCCCCTTCTCCCTCTCATAATGGGAGAGGGAGGGTGTTACTGCTCCGAGTCGAAGTACTCCCAAAAGTGCTATTATGCCATAAAATATAGTTCCTCTTTTAAATCCGCTTAGAAAAGCACTACGTTTTATTTTGTACCACCAAACTTGCTCGTATAACTACTCGTCTTAATTAGGAAAAACGTTGATGTGTTTGGTCACTTCTAACTTTATCTCTAAATGGTACAATTGAATGAATGGGGCTAAGCTAAATGCTATTGAAGCGTCGCAGCGCGCTCCAGCGCTTACGTGCACGCACACAGATGATAGAGGGATGTATCAACAATTCTTAGTTAAGGTAATAACATATTTTAATATTGAAAATGAGTAGACTATTCCTTTAAGACACAATATGTAGGATTTAAACCACTAGAGGTCGCTATCTCACAATAACAAAGGCCAAGCTTAATGATGTTGTGAAGGAAAGTGAAATGACTGGAGATGTTGTTTTTATAATCAAGAGACGTATAGAATTCGCTAATTTTACCTGTACGTTTGATCACATTATTTTATGCCATGGTAATGAATTAGCTGTAAGGCTAGCCTCCACTTCAGCATTTGTCCACTTGTTGTGTTGAAATAGTTTCTACAACTGTAAGCTGAGGATAGCGCAGATATTAATTCACTAAAAGGGCGATAATTACAGAGGAAACAAGGACTTAGCCATTATTTGAAATAAGAATTTACCAATCTTTGGGAATTTTTGGGATAAAGTAAGTTCACAACTCCATGAAATATATCACACCGTGCAAGTGTTTTTTTTTTTTTTTGGATATTTTATTACAAAAATCTTACATATAAGTCACAATTATTGTATTAAAAAGGTCACCAATGAAAGACGGTCTAACTTTAAGAATACAATACCGGCCTGAAAACGTTTTTGGTTTTACTTTATATCAGGTGTGTGTTTAAATACTGTGGAATTTTTTTTATGCATTTGTATTTATTATGTGCATATTTGGGGTTAGATTTAGGGTCAGAAGTGTTAATATAGGCAGAAACTTTTAATATAAGTACTAGGGATGCACCGATATGATTTTTTTTGTGCCGATAGCGATTTAAACAGACTATACCAATATTAAACACTTGTATACAATACTATACAGTTGGCCTATTAGCTAGTTTATTTCTGCATCAAATTACTTTTATTGAACATGGATTGGATCTATGTAACTGCCCAATAAGTGGGTCACAAAGTAAAAAAATATTTTGATGATTCTTGGTATTTTTCTGATATTTACACAGAAAGTTTTATTGTATGTTATAAACGGAAACTTTTCTCAGGTGTGCAATTCCATTTCTTACCACGTGGTGGTGGTAGTGCATCAGAAATGATGTTGTGTTTTATTTACTGTAAGATTGCAATTGCTTAAGATTCTTTATTTGTGTTCTTATGTGTTTTCTGTTTGAACAATTCATATTTATATTTAGCTACCTCTTTGGGCACATTACACAAACTTTTCTTTTGGTGAAGTCATTTTAGATACATACATTGTTTAATTTAATATGTTTTGTTTAATTCAAAGATTTTTTGTTTTATGTCATGAAATTGTGCCTTGGGGCGCACGGCGAAAAATTTTGAGAACCACTGTTACATTTTGCATCTAGTCACATAAACACACCTAAAATGCAGTTTAAACAAAATGAGATTTCCGTTTTAAATTGCAGTTTATATTACGTCAATATTTTGCTCTTCATACGCTTGTTTGGAAACACCTGCAGTTAATATTGAACTTAACCAATAGGAGGTTTCTTCATGGCTGTGGACTCAAAGATAATGTTCATAGTTATGGGCTGTGTAATCGCCAGATAACACAATTACATGCAGTGATGAGAACTGTAAATATGATGAATAGACAAACATGGGCTTGATGACATGATGGCAAATGCTTGTTGTAATATTTGTGTGATACATCTATGTCAGTGTCTTTGTATAGCGTGCGCGTCTGAGAACTCTACCCTGCCTGTTATATATAATACTTTATAAGATATAGGTACACAGTTAGCCATCTCACTGGTATTTCTTTAGCACAACCTACAAGCTCATAACACCAGCCCTCTTATTTCAATGGCTACGATCTTGATTTTTCAAAAAATGAAGTAAGTTTGTCTAGTAAAATAATGCACGTGTAAGACTGATGCCATCTTCTTACTGACATTTATCATGGAGCTCAAGACTGTGTTATCATAGTGTTGGTCTGGTTAACCCTAACGGCCACAGACCCTCCACCCCACCCTTTAGCGTGGTCTCTATACCACACCCACACAACAAACACATTTAACACTGCACCATTTCACGTCTGGGGTCAATGTGAAATGAACTTTCGGATAAGACACGCAGGATATCCTGAATTAGAAGGATCTTTCCCTGAAACCATCGTTCTGCTGTCAGGTTGTCTGAACTTTGCAGCCACAGTACAGTTTACAGTAAAATCCAGAATCCCAATTACATACATTTGTGCATTTTTTATTAATGATGTAACCAGGTATTTATGTGGAGAGGAAGAAGGTAGAAACCCAAATGCATTTAACATTTTAATATACAAAATAAACACAACAACAAAATGAAAGTAAACGCTGGCAGCCCCTCACGTACGACTGCCGGTCACCAACAAAACATCAAACACATTATAAAACTATATCCAGGCCTGGTCCTCTCTCCTCCACCGTCGTCGTTCCTTCATTTATGCTTCCGGACTCCTCTGTGGGATACAATATTAAGTCATTTAGAGTTACATGGCGTTCTTACATTGCAGACATTCATCTTGAATACCTCCAGGGTTTTCAATACTAAAATAATTGTTTGACTATTTGGACCGATCTTCAAACTTGAGATCTTTGTTCAGATTGTTACATTAGCGACCGATGATGGAAGATTCCTGTTCATGACTCCAACAGGCAGAATGCATCTTCTTGGATATCTGCCACCTCCTATTCATTCTTGCAGTCTCTGGCTACATTTTACAATTCCCCCATCCATTCTTTAGCTCATACTGCTCATATTTTATCTTCTTTCACACAGTTTCATTACTCCTGTATGTCGTGGCCTCAGTCGGAGACCTATTGTGAAGCATTCTTGTCTCTGGAGCGGGTGAGCAGTGATTAAGTGAGCGAGTGTTTCCTCCATGCATTAATGAGCTCATGGTGACCCACAATCCTCCAGTTCTTTGTACAAGAAGTTTTTTTTGACAATGCTTTTGTGGCTACATTCAAACATAGTTAATATAATAAGGCTGGAGTAATTGCTTTCCATTCATCCTGTAAAACAATGGATCTATCACATTTCTCTGAGCTGTTTAATTGATAGCATTTGTTTACATCACTTTGACCTCATCAGTAAACATTATTTATAGAGAGCTACGCTGACCTGGAAAGTTTTCCAACATTTTTCAAACCCTCAGTTTTTTAAAAAGTCTTGATATGACTGTTTAAGGGTAAATCTGAGACCACCGGTTCACACCTGACCCACAAAATAAAAAAATCCCAGATACGCAGTTTGGTGCAATGGGAAACCCCCAAACTATCAAGGAGTTTTCTACCGCTTCAAAGTGGGCTGTCAGTCATCTTGTCCTGCTATCTGAGAATGGCACATTACTACTTGTTATATTTAAATGTCCTGGATAAAAGTGTCTGTTCTTTCAAATCCAGTGTCAGAGAATTGGAATTTTGATGTTGTTTGCTAGCAGTTTACTATATATTTGGAATAATTGTACTTAAAATAAACAAGAAAATATGTGTTATATGAACTTAAATATTTGAGTTCATTAACATTCTTTACTTAAAAATTTAAGTACATAAAACACAGGTTTTCTTGTTAATTTTAAGTAAAACTATCAAAGTTGGGAATACTTGAAAAGTGTGATGCAAAAATGGGGCATATATATTTTAAGTAAATCCAACACATCATTTTTTAGAGTGTAAAGTCTTTTTTTGTGATTTACTGTTTTCTACATAAATTCTTGCTAAATAGCATAAAGAATTTTTTTTTAGAAATATAACCTTGATATCTTTAATATTGACTGAGTAATCTCAGGGTCACATATATTCATGGTTGTAGCAAGTGCATTATCAATTCCAGCACTACAGACATTATCGTACATTTTGTAAATTGTTTACATTTATAAGAATATTTAAAAAGTGCCCAAAGAGGTATAATATATAATGAAATAAATTTTGCATTATAATAGGAATGCTTCCTGATCAGTCAAGGTCATGGCATTGACCTGCGTTTAGCTATTTTAATGTCAACTTAATGACTACTATGTTATTGATACTTGTCTCTAGTAACCAGTTTCCTACATAGCAGTGCTAGTTTTACATTTTTTCTCACATAAAGAAATATTTCCTTTAAATGAATCATGTGGATCTATTTTATAAGAAGCTGTGTAAAAAGCAACCTCATGTACACTGAAAAAAACTATTCATTGAATTTAATACATTTTTTTAAGGTAAGTGGTTGCAATCAATTTATTTAAGCTACATTTAAACAAAAAAGATTAGTAACGTAAAATAAAATATACAACTTTTGTTTAAATGTAGCTTAAATAAATTGATTGCAACCACTTACCTTAAAAAATTGATTAAATTCAATGAATAATTTTTTTCAGTGTATGTTAAAATTTATGCCAATGACTTAGTAGTTATATTATGGCTGCCATTGCATATAGAGAACATTCATCAATGTCTGAATATTCTCTTGGTCTGCAATGGACATGTCCATTAGGACTGTTGGGTCGCAGTACACAGTCATGCAGGGAATTTCTAACCCTGACGTCAGATCTGCCCTACTCCATACATGTATGCCGGTATGTATGTATTTATAAAGTGATCAGGGTAGCAGATGTGTTGGAAAGCTGTAGTGATGCAGGATAAAGATATGCAGTCTGTCTGGCGGGAAATGAGCGGACACTGTGACTCACACAATGAGAAAATACGACAAGACGAGAAAAGAGAGTGACTTCAGCTAAAATGTCAATGATCTAATGCGATCAGAAACTTGATATGATTTGCAGAAATGTTCATGTGAGCAGTAGCAGCACTGTATAAAATTAAACCATATTTAACAAGTTAAACAATTTAAACTTGTTTTTCTAAGTTATGTTAACTTATCACTAGTCAAAACTTGAAAATGTAGGTTGAATTGACTTGCATTAAGTTGTTTAAACTTCAAAAATGTAAATTAACTCTGATTATTTCAAGTGATTAACTTTAAAAACTGTTATTAAAACTACACTGAGAAAATTGACATACAGTTATTTAGTATGTACAGTAGCAAAATCCACAAAAAAAATCCTTATATAATTGTAACAATTTACATACATGGGGGTTAGTGAATCATAACAGAGATCTTTCTTTAGTCTTAGTTGCAAAAGCAACTAGTTTTATTTAAAGTGAAAGTGTAATTTAAAGTGTAAGGAACATGAGATATGGCCTGAGCTATGACAGTATAACAGGAGCTGGTCATGTGTTCAGGGGTGACCTCTTGACACTGATCTTTCTGTGTCATTGCTTTTGCGTCACATGGTGTCATTCCAGTCCTTTATGTAGCTTTAAAAATGTAAGCAGCTAAAATCAGGAATCAATAGCAGGTTTTTTAAAGGGGACATATTATAAAAATCTGACTTTTTCCATGTTTAAGTGCTATAATTGGGTCTCCGGGCTTCTATCAACCTAGAAAATGTGAAAAAGATCAACCCAGTAACTTAGTTTTGGTAAACCATTCTTTGCAAGCATGTGAAAAAATAGCTAATTTAAATTTGGCTCCCTTTGTGATGTCAGAATTATTATAATAATACCGCCCCTTAATCTGCACTATCCAACCCTGCCATTTAGTGCAAAGAGAAAGAGAGAGAGAAAAAAATAATTGACAGCATAATTGAGTTTCAATTTCAACAAACCACCATTATGGTGATCACTGTTTGCATTTCATCAGCTCATTTGCATTTATAGCGACACACGCCAAAACAAACTACAAACTGGCAGTTTTAACATGTTATAATAAATGATCCATATAAAAAACGTCTTGTGAAATGTCCCCTTTAAATAATCTGTTAATTATATAAGAGGATTTTAGTGGTTCTAAATGTAAATATTTAAAAAGGAAATGATTAACCTTTTATGAAAAGTTTTGATTAACTTCAAATGTGTATTAACATGGCTAGCAATGGGCAGTATAAGAGGCTGACATGGGTTTAGGCAAAATGTGACTTGAAATAACATAATTTCAATTCACATAATTGCCAGTGTATGGTAACCCGTACTTGGAATGTGACCTTTGCATTTAAGCCATGCAGTAAGTAATGAACACACATATACATCTAGAGCAGTGGGCAGCTATCAGGTGCATTGCTCAAGGGCACCTTAGTCGGCTGTAGGAATCGAACCATGACCTTCAGGTTACAACTCTCTGACCACTAGGCCATGTCTGCCCTAAATCCACACATGTCAAGAGACATTTTAAATGTAGTTGATAGGCAACTGTGGTGCTTGCTATGCTGATGTGGTTTGATTCCAGGCACTGAACCCTCCTTAAGAATTTATTTTCCAGGTTTTGTATTGTTCAAACCGCTTGATGCTTATGGTCCCATTATGTGGGATTCCTGAATGTACAGTGACGTAACACACAGTCATAAAACAGTTTCTCAAAGTTTTTTCAAAGAGTTTTTTTCATGTACCAAACTTTAGAAGTAAAAATATAAAAATTTAAATTGGCTTTTCTGGCACACAGGAATTGGTAGCTGTCATTTATATTCACAAAAACAGCTTTTCATTCAGTGTTTTTATGCATGACATGGATCTATTTTTATGTTAAAAACACCACAATAAAATGTAGAGTTCATAAATGCAGAGTAATGTTAACATATCAATGAAATATGGTGATCCGATGTGGTTTCACCATTGTAAAACCATGTTTGTAAGTTAAAGGAATAGTCTACTCATTTTCAATATTAAAATATGTTATTACCTTAACTAAGAACTGTTGATACATCCCTCTATCATCTGTGTGCGTGCACGTAAGCGCTGGAGCGCGCTGCGACGCTTCGATAGCATTTAGCTTAGCCCCATTCATTCAATGGTACCATTTAGAGATAAAGTTAGAAGTGACCAAACACATCAACGTTTTTCCTATTTAAGACGAGTAGTTATACGAGCAAGTTTGGTTGTACAAAATAAAACGTAGCGCTTTTCTAAGCAGATTTAAAAGAGGAGCTATATTTTATGGCATAATAGCACTTTTGGGAGTACTTCGACTCGCCTGAAAAGTCCACTCCCCTTCTCCCTCTCATAATGTTACTGCGCCGAGTCGAAGTACTCCCAAAAGTGCTATTACGCCATAAAATATAGTTCCTCTTTTAAATCCACTTAGAAAAGCGCTACGTTTTATTTTGTACCACCAAACTTGCTCGTATAACTACTCGTCTTAAATAGGAAAAACGTTGATGTGTTTGGTCACTTCTAACTTTATATCTAAATGGTACCATTGAATGAATGGGGCTAAGCTAAATGCTATCGAAGCGTCGCAGACAGATGATAGAGGGATGTATCAACAATTCTTAGTTAAGGTAATAACATATTTTAATATTGAAAATGAGTAGACTATTCCTTTAAGGTTTATAATATTTTGTTGTGGTTTTGTCCATCTCTGCAAATAATAATGTTTATAATAAAAACGAAACTGAATGCATTCTGGCGCAACGTTCAGGGAAAGTCCTTTTAAGAAAGTCACGTCACCACGCCGACATATTTGCAACACCTCTAGTCAATTCTGCGCATGAGCAAAGTTCCTCTCCCAAAGAGTTTTGCTCTTTTTTTTACTGGGAGGCGGGACTAGAGCGGCCTTTTTGAGCGTTGTGATCTCCCTCCTTCATATCAAAACTAGGGCTGTGTATCACCAACAATTTCCTGATACGATACGTATCCCGATACATGGCCGCGATACGATGCATATCACGATACAAGACTATTGTGAATTGCATTTTTGTTTAGAATTTAGTATTTAGAATTAGGATATGCCTGAGGAAGATCTTGTGATCGAAACGTCGCAATGAATTTTTTAAAATATTTTGCAAGCTAATAGTGTGCGGGATATTCCCTTTTTTTATAAATGTTTAGAATTTAGTAACATTATTATTATTATCTGTTTATTGTACATATTGAATAAGCAGTGTTGTAACAGTTGTGTTTTTGCCATTCATTTATTAGCTTTTGTGGTAACTCATAAAAATACTTAAAATCTCAGAGTTAGTACTTAACTTATGTTTTTTCAAAGCAGCTTTACAAAGATAGTGCCTTACTCTAGGCATTATATTTGTCTCTTATTATTCTATATCTATGAATATATGTATAAACACGCAGTCAGACTTAATACTATTTAATAGAAATCAGATAATTAATGTGACAGCTATAGTTTGAAGTATCTCTGTATCTCTTCTGTTTGTTTTTTTTTCTTCTGAACTTTAGTGGACCTCAACAGTTTACAGTTTCAATGCAGTTTCAAAGGCCTCTAAATGATCCCAACTGATGCATAAGGGTCTTATCTAGCAAAACCATTGTCATTTTCGCCAATTAACACCACAACTTCTTGTCTTGCACTAGCCATGTGACGTGCCAGTGCGACTTTATGTAATCACTTTGAAAGGTTACATGTGAAACACACACTTGTGAACCATTTTAAACAATAAACTGACAACGTCTGAACGGTCCTCTTTCTTCACACTTGTAAACACTGGAGCAGTAGTTTCGCATACGTCATGCGTGACCTCTCGACGGGATTACATAATACGTAAGGTCACGCTGGTGCATCACAAGGCTAGTGCAAGATGAGAAGTTTGGTTAAAAATGACTTCTTTTTTATTTTTTGGCAAAAATGACAATCGTTTTGCTAGATAAGACCCTTATGCATCGGTTGGGATTGTTTAGAGCTGCATTAAAACAGCAATTTTTCTAAACTGTACCTTTTTCTATGCGGTTTGGCCGTTTGTCCACACGCAAATGCTGGTGACTGAAACCAAACTTTTATAAAAACTCCTGCTAGGGTATTTTTTACTGTGAATAATAAAAAAATGTGATACAATGTACTGTGCAAACACACATTGTTATTGGTCGGTTTAGGGATAGATTTAAAAGTGTAATGTACGTTAAACATTTTAGTACAACTTAACAGAACATTCATACACAATAGATACATTGTATTAAGTTATGCAAGTAAATGCTAGGTATGCACACACCTACTATAAAATTGGACTCAAAGTTCTTTCCATATCTTACAGCCTAGATTGTTGTTGCTGTGAAAGGGTGTATAAAGTGGAATTGTGAATGAATAAACCAGTGAGTACTTAGCACTGATGTATTTAAGGGGTCTGTGGCCTTTGGTAAGTCTCCAGTGGTCAGCTGAATGTGAGTCCTTTAGTGAACACTTTGTTTTAGGGAAACCACCTCAAAACACCGGCATTCTTTACATTCCAAGCGAAGTTCCTGCGCTGACCGCTGGACAGCTATAATGAACCGTGTGGCATCACTCCAAAAACAGTTCTGTCTGGAGACAAACACGCCAGCACAGTGACTCTCTGATCTCTGCCAGGAGGACACTGGCTGTGTAAAGTCAATGGCGAATGTCTTGCTTCTCAGACAGTGACTGCGTCTTTAGAGTTTTTGTAAATAGGCATCTTTTAAAGCACTGTTACATCATGTCCAGTAGTCTAAAACTAATTCAAGTGAGCCAAGCAAATATTTAGTAGAAACCAAGCAAGCTTAGTATAAATGAAAAGTTTGGTTCCAAAACGCAATAAATCCATTTTGACTAATTTGGGTAAAAAAGTGTTTTCTATACCAAAAAAGTGACAAGATGAAAACCGCTATTTTCTGTTACAAACTTTCACATAGCATCTTTAGGTTATAAAAACATAAAAAAATTCACATCCATAATTTGATTTTCAAAAATTTATTATAAAAACAGATTTTTTCCCCTCAAAATGCAATAAATCCATGACAAGTTTTTTTTTTTTTTTTGCATTCATCTTTGCCATGTTATATTCATAAAGGCTGCGTTTACACTTGGCATTAACATGCGACCTGTATCCGGATGTTGTCCACATACACATTGAAAAGACAAGTGTAAACACCCCCGCCCACTATCATCTCCTCTTACTGACAGCTGTCAAAAATAAAGGACATTATGTCATGGAGGGCAGGCGAGAGACGCATATATTTGTGGAGAAATGCTAGCTAGCTTAAACGTTTCTTGAAATAAATCGATATACAAACGCATTTTAACACTGCTGACTGTATGTAACTTATTCAGTCATATGTTTAACATGTTTCCACTATTTATGGAGTGATTTAATAATTAATGGCAGAATTGAATAAATCGTTATAATGTTTGAGTTTTTATGGCGACTTATCAACGTGAATGTTGCGCTTCTTTCTGGTCAGTCAGCAGGTTCTGTCTCATTTAACACATTTTAAGTTACTTGAAAACACGTACAAACCATAATAACATTAACTAAATACATTTATTCAATGTTGGTTTTATACAAAGTAGGTTACTAAATGTGTTTGTAAATTACATTACACGCACTATAGAGGGAGACATGAACAGGAAATTTAGGAATTTGTTAGCTGTTTTAGTTCATCATATTCGTAATCATAAATCAAAAACGTATAAATACAGGCAGACTAAAAAGTCGGGATGGTCATCCTAATGTTTCACACGGATTTTGTTGATGATGAAAAGCATGCGGGTGAAAGTCAAGTTCAGGTAACGTTACATCGGCTGAAACGTGCATCCTGGCACAGACGTTGCAGATAAACAAAGATAAAGCCTTTTTAAGGATAAAAAATAAAGCTTAAAATGAGAACATCACGGTTTTTGGGTTTTTCTAGTTATTCTCTGCTGTTTGCTTCTCAGTAACACGGTACAATACGGGATTGCGGTTACCGCGACAACCCTATCATGTGGCTAAAGACAGCTGTAGCCATCCGTGATTGACAGCTATCCACCCAGCGCACGTCTCCCTGAACGGGATCCGATCACACATCCAGATACAGAATGTGACAAATGTAAACGCGCCGTGTCCTGATATACGGATGATCGGATCTGCGTGAACGGATCACCGAGATCGCATGTTAATGCAAAATGTAAACGCAGCCTTAGTTGACTAGTAGTATACACTGATTATAAAAATAAACAATAACGGCATTAATCAAAACACTTACTTTGTCATATTAAGAACACTGTCATTGCTGCTGTCATACTGGTTTGACAGCGATCAGCTGTAAAATGTTTTGGTCCTGCTGGATTTTCGTTGACTTCAAGTAAAATAATGGAAAGTTTTTCATAAGATCCCCTGAATTCAATGTGTTAGCATGACAGAAGCTTGATGCTGTCATGTGAGAACAAGCAACAGCCGGCATTTTCCGTCACCCGAGTGCCTTAAATTTCTTTCCCACCACAGGTTTATTAATGTCATCAAAAGTATTATTTTGTTTGTTTGGTGATCACGAAGTACAAAGAAAATGAAATAAATGAAAAATAGGATTCTGTGTGTATTCAATGCACCGCCATTATTGTTTACAATGCGTGGAATAATGCGCTGTTATTGGTTGAGCGGATTTATTGCATTCTGCAGAGAAGGAGGAGTGGCATATATCACGTTTTGGGAAAACAGGAGAAAAGATGACAGAATAAAACGGCGGATATCAGTTTTGTGTAAAATTAAGAATTTACTTTTATCACTGACCTGATTTTGGTGGTAACTCATTTATTTAAATGGCATTTATCACGTTTTGGAACCAAACTCTTCAAATATATGTTGATAAATTGACGGCTATGAATTTATATATTTACTGTTTAAAACTGTGAAATCGCGTGACATGTGATGGTTAAAGTCGCAATGAAACTGAAGTAGCGATTGTCTTATTTCCTCGTCGTGGCATGTATACGAGTGAACATTTCTGAAATGAGAATAAAAGGTAGGGCGGGACTTGCTTTCATTCATCGAGAGTTGATTGGATCATTGATCATGTTGGTATTTGCTAATTGCTGTGATCTTTTCCCGGGCCCCACCCACGTGCCATTCCTTGTGACCGAAAGTAAAGGGAGATTGTTTCGAGGAGGGGAGGAAATTAGTAGCCTGACGTTGTCATACTCAATTCTAGTCAGAATTTGAGTCTGATACCGCTCCATTGAGCTAAAATTATGAGGCGTGTCTCAACCGAAAAATGCCTCTGCACTCAATTGGATAGACCTACGACCAATCAGAGCAACGGAGTGTGTGACCTATGTTGAAATGACGTCTTTTGCCAGCCTGACCGAACTGCTAGTTATTTCGCTACAATGACACTAACATTGTGATTATACTGAGTTAGCGAATGTACATCAACACCTACTATGTTTACAACATTTCATTTATATCACAACATTAAGTATTTACTAAGTCATACAGTCAGACTATCTCTTATCATTTGTACATTAGGTGAACTTCATCCACGACGATACCCATTACGTTTGCTTGAAAAATATCGGAGCCTAGCATGTCCCTTCACTTCTTATTCAGCAGCCACGATTCCGGGCTTCCGAAAAAAAGCTGGCAACGACCGCTAATTATATCCATCTCGTCATGCACGCCGTGTTGCATCGCTGTGATAACCATTTCAGTTGCTTCTTTAACTTGGTCCTCCATAGAAAGGACGGCGAAAACATAAACAAATGCCTTGCTCGCGTTTCTCTTGCTCTGTCGATATCTTTTAGAACAGACTCAATGTCAGAATCCACACATCTGAATTCTACAGCGGCACCCATTCAACACACGCGCTCTTTGGTGACGTGGTTGATTACGTTACTGTTGATACTTTGTCCACTATCGTATAAAGCCCGCCCTGACAATTTGATTGGTTCGACCAGCCTTGGGTCTAGCATAGTAGCTCCTCAACGGAGAAACCCCAGACCGATCTTCCCATCCTCAAAATGTTGTGGGCGGGGCTAAGATCGTCTGGCACCCAGGCTAAGAAATTAGCGTTTTTTATAAAAGATTTTTGTAATTTAAAGAAGTACACCTGAAAATGCAATATGGGCTTTTTATGAATTTATTAATCTTTGTTTTATTGTTAACAAATACAACCTCATTGTAAAGTGTCACCATTTGGATAAAACAATTCAAAGTTATATCCTATACACTTTATTTATAGTTTTTCTATTGGCCTAGAAACTTTTTATATTGTTGTTTAATATTGTATTCCACCAACATAAAATCTTCACAGTGCCACTGTATTTGTATCACTGTGTCTAAATGTATTGGGTTTTTTTTGTGTAAGTGTATGAATGGTATGTCAGTATATTACTCTGTGTTAAAGATGTGTAATCATTAACAAAGCTTTTAAAGGTTGCCTTAACTTTAATAAAACGAAGTAGTTAAAACTAACACAGCGTTTCTTTGCCGAGACAGTTTAACAGCACTCCACTGCTGTGACAGAGACAAAAGTATCTCTGTCTGCCTGTCTAAAGTTTCTGAAACAACAAATCACGTTCCTTCTGGTTGTGTGAGTTATAGGCACATGTAGCTGTTTCATATTTAAGCTGTTAAATCTTGGCTAATCTGATACCACGTTACACACACAAATCTTGTTATCATAAACAGAACTGTCACTGATCGTTCATAGAGAAGGGAATTGAATGTTTCTCTACCACAGCGTCCCTGTGCTACCTCTCTCTCAGACTAAACACTGTGAAAACTGAGAGTCTTTTATTGCATTTGAAATCTTGAACAAGCATGCAAAGTGCTTCATTATTTGTCAATTATCTGTCACCTGCCATGATGCATTTTCTGTGCATAGGCCAAATATCTTTATTTGCATGCCACATTTATCCTTCAGCACCTCTTCAGCTCTCTCTCTCTCTCTCTCTCTCTCTCTCTCTCTCTCTCTCTCTCTCTCTCTCTCTCTCTCTCTCTCTCTCCATCTTCACACACTCAGACACATTGTCACGCAACACACAGTGAAACACTGAAATGTTGTGAAATGTTGAAAAGTGCATGACCTTTATTTTGTGCATATTTTATCACTCACAGATCACAACAATGAATCCAAAATACAGTAACGTCATGAAAATTGGTTTTAATATTTTGCCTAAAGAGTCATTTAAGGTTTTTTTTAACAAATTTTGAATTGTTTATATTTTTATACTTTATACCATGTTGTTGTTATTGCACAGGTTTCTTTACATTATGGCAGACAGTCATGTCTTAAAATAGAGGATTTAATGGAATAATTTACCCAACATTTCTTATTTCCCCCCTTATTTTGTTACAAAACGTTATACTGTTTACATGGCACATAAACAAAAAAGTTTATTTCTCATAACCTACCCTCACCATATCTAAAATCTCATTCGCACATGTACACATTAAGACGTATCCAAACACATTTACTTGAATTATGAAAAGTTGTAAATAAGATTTAAAGGATTAGTCCATTTTCTTAAAAGAAAAATCCAGATAATTTACTCACCACCGTGTCATCCAAAATGTTGATGTCTTTCTTTGTTCAGTCGAGAAGAAATTATGTTTTTTGAGGAAAACTTTGCAGGATTTTTCTCATTTTAATGGACTTTAATAGACACCAACAATTAACACTTAACTCAACATGTAACAGTTTTCAACTGAGTTTCAAAGGACCACAAACAATCCCAAACGAGGCATAAGGGTCTTATCTAGCAAGACGATTGTCATTTTTGACAAGAAAAATAACAAATGTACACTATTAAAGCACAACTTCTCGTCTAGATCCGGTCCAGCATGACCTAACATAAATGCGTAGTGACGTAGGGAGGTCACGTGTTACATATATAAAACGCACATTTGCGGACCATTTTAAACAATAAACTGACACAAAGACATTAATTAGTATCAGTTGACATACAACAACGTAGGAACGGTCCTCTTTCAACACACTTGTAAACACTGGGGCGGAGTTTCGCGTTCGTCCTCGTTTCGCTAGATAAGACCCTTATGCCACTTTTGGGATTGTTTATAGTCCTTTGAAACTCCGTTGAAAAAAACTGTTACGTGTTGAGTTAAGTATTAATTGTTGGTGTCTATTAAAGTCCATTAAAATGAGAAAAATCCTGCAATGTTTTCCTAAAAAAAAAATTGACCTAAAAAATTGTCATTGACCTAAAAGTAGACTTTTTTTGGTCATTTTTATGCTGCTCTTTAGCCCATTTTGGATTAAACCACTGGTAAATATATGCTTTCAATGCAGAGAGCAGCATAAAAACATTTTTCACATTTTCTGTTTTGTTTTCTAATGAAGAAAGCTAAATCATACGCCAGGACAATCAGCCTTTGGGACATTTACATTGTTATTTTGCAAACACACTATCAGAAAAAAAATGTTTTGTTTACAAACCACCTTTCAAAAAGCATGATGTGCGCAGGGGCGATTCCAGGATTTTATAAATGGGGGGGCACAGGGGGGACCAAGAACCAGTCAGGGGGGCCAATCAAAAAATTCAAATGAAAATAAATACTGGTTAAGAAAATATTAAGCATGGTTCACAAAATCTTGTGCAATGCCACATGTTCTAATATAGATGGTATTAATTTTTTGTATTTTGCATGGATTAAACAACAGTTCTGTTCCAGAATAGTTCACTTTAAATAAATTGTCATAATTTACTCATCCTAGAGTTATTTCAAACCTGTATGAGTTTTTCTTCGGCTGAAAACAAAATAAAATATTTTGAAGAATCTTAGTAGCCAGAAAGTTGATGAACCCCATTGACTGCATGTTATTTTGTTCCTACATATGAAGTCAATGGGATCCATCAACTGATTTTGGTTACCGACATTCTTAACTCTTTTCTTTTTTGTGTTCAGCAGAAGAGAGAAACTCATACAGGTTTGAAACAAGTTTAGGTATATGACCATTTAAATTAAGTGAACTGTTCCTTTAAGTAGGCTATCTACATTGCGTGTAGCTGGTATTAGTTAACATTCTGACATATCAGGATTTTGGGAAAATATTAGCCTACTTAAAAATTTGTTTTTCTACTCTGTCTGATCTGACTTTCATTGTTTATTAGCCTATATTGTATTTTAACACAACTGAATGCTATTTTTACATATTATCTGATATGTTGTCAGACAACAAGAAAGAGTTTAAGCTAGTGACTAAACACGACCCAGTAACACATCGTGTTTAATCCAACCAGCTGTTACTTTATACTGCTAAAATCCTAATTTAAATGCGACATTGTCTGATACAATTTACATTGAAGAGCTGATACGAGGTGATTTCGGATTATCTGTGTGTCTCATGCAGGGTTGATCTTCTAATCTGATTGTGTTTATGAGCGCTTTTAATTTTAAATGCGAGTGATAGTTTTATTGTAGATCGCGTAGAGCGCAGACAATTCAGCGCAAATTCAAAAATATCAGATAATACTGTTAAGCGTGCGCGCGCATACCGCACCATAGGGAGGGAGAGAGAGAGCTCGTGCACAGAGAACTGGTGTGTGTGTGTGGGAAAACACTAACCTTTCGTTAAGTCATAATACTCACAACTACTGTGCTCGCTTCGTCTTCGCGTTCGCGCGAGTCTCAAATCAAACAGTGATTGACAGCTCTCTGGTCCAATGGTGCGGTGGGCATTTTCAGGTTGACAGTAAATCTAGCTGGCCCAATAAGATTGGAGGGGGGGCACCAGGGGGGGCCAATCATATTCCAAGGGGGGGCGGTGCCACCCCATGCCCCCCTTCTAGACACGCCCCTGGATGTGCGATCTTGAGACAAAATAATGCCACTGATATATTTTAAAGGTGCAGTGTGTAAATTCTAGCGGCATCTAGTGGTGAGGTTGCAAATTGCAACCAACGGCTCGTCCACAGCTGACCCCTCGCTTTTGAAATGCATAGAGAAGCTACGGTAGATGCCACAGGACAAACATGTCTACATCAGAGGCAACTTATTAAACAAAGTTTGTCCATTAAGGGCTTCTGTAGAAACATGGCGACGCAAAATGGTGGCTTCCATGGAAGTGGACCCACAGTGTATGTAGATAAAAACGTATTATGCTAAGGTAATTAAAACATAATAGTTAATTCTAAAAGTTACACACTGCACTTTTAAGATATGTCAGTGAGAGCTGTTTTCAGTTAAGACAACTTAAACATGCATTTTAGTCTTGGACTAGCCTTAAACCTGGTTTCTGAAATCATGCCTAAGTTCAATAACCTTAGATCTTGCATGGTCAAAGTGTGCATGACTGTTGTGTAATGGGGATTGCCCTTTATCTTAATGAGAAAATCTGCTCTCCCACAGTCCTGTCATGATATCACTTCACAATCAGACTTCAAAATGCTTCTCTGACCTATGAAACTGTTTAAAGCGTTTATAGAAGTTCATACTGTTAATTGCACACAGCAGGGGCTGTAAAAGAGTGTGTGGAGGTCATGAGAAAGCCACAACCCTCCGCATGCATGCATGGGTATCAAAAAGAAACCTGGTGGTTTGTAATATTAATGGTATCTTCTCCAGATACTGTATGTGCAAAGAAAGGCACATGCACACAGAAGGCTGCTGATGTGAAATGTGTACCACAAAAAAACTTGGGGTCCCATAAAATGAGGACAGTAGCTAAAGGGGATGAGACGGCCTACTTGTCAAAAAATGTGTTGGAGAAATCGCAGCATTCAATGGGCATATTTATGCCCCTTCAGATGTACCGTTTTTGCAGTGTAAAAACAGCTCTGGATAGACAAAACTAACTATATGCATTAACTCTTAACGCATGAGGGCTCTGACAACACCACAGTGTCTTTAAAGGTGACACAAATTTCACTTTTTTAGATTTTTTGCATTTAGTTAGCTTTCTGCAGCTCAAAAAAGCTATTAAGAACACATGCAGCCAGTTTGTTATGAAAAGAATTTAAAATGTGTCATCCAGCGACCTGTTTCAATTTGGTTCTGGAGTTAACTACCTAGTTATTTGAATATTACTTCACGTGTCTCGACATAACCCATGAAAGATATTGATGGGGTGAGCAGTAGTTCATTAGCATTTAAAGAGACATGCACCTAAACGTATCACTCTGAACACAGGTTTAAAGGCGGAGTGCACGATTTCTGAAAAACACTTTGGAAAAGGGAGTCAGGCCGAGTACCAAAACACACTTGTAGCCAATCAGCAATAAGGGGGGTGTCTACTAACCAACATCGTTGGCTGGGTTGGGTATGTGTGGGGCGGGTCTATCAAAAAAATGCCCAGATTCTATTTAAGGTAGGGTTTGTTTAGGTGATTTCATCAACTTTGGCTTTTAGAGATCATGGACCCTGCCTTTAAGATAAAAAGGGTGTTTTTTGTCACAACCACTGAGGAATTTTACCTAAAAAATGTTACAGACATTTCAGAAATACCCTAAAGAAACATGACAACTTTTGTGAAATTGGCGTCTGATGTAACCTTTAACACCAATGTATGTCATCATTATACACTCCAAAACCTTTAACTTTTATGGGGCGTACACACCAAAGCTTTTAAACGCGTCTGAAAACGCGGTTCCTGTGATATTTTTGCTTTGTTTAGCAGTCGTTGTACGATGCGCCGGTTGGTTGTTGTGATATTTGTCCCACTTCTCCTTCACTGTGATTGGACGGCCGTGTGAGAACTGACATTGACAAGCTAAACTTTTTACCCATTTGAATATTTTTCAACTCTCGGCACTCAACGCTGAACGTGGAAAAAATGCAGAACGCCGGCTTTTAGAGTGAATAAAAGCCAGCTGCTGGCTTTTTGGAAAATGCCGTGCTTCCATTGGAAACAATTGAAAACATACGCCAACATAAAGGCTTTGATGTGCACGCCCCCTTATACTTAAAAGTACATTAAAAAGTAAGGTAAAAAAGCTGTGAAATCTTTGAAATATACCACATGATTTATGTAAATGTAAGTAGATTATACAAAAAATACAGTATATATAATATATTATATATATAGGTGTGCATATAATCAAAATCATAAAGCAATGTAACAGTAATTTTAGGTCAGAACCAAAAAAAAATTGTAAATACATTTAAATGCTACGTAGATGGCCAGTAACTGAAATGTGATTATTATTTGACCAAAAAAGTTTGCAATATTTAATTTATAATATTATATGGTTTATAATTATATTTATTATTATGAAGAGTTTGGTTCCAAAACGCAATAAATCCATTTCGACAAATCTCGGTAAAACGTGTTTTCTATACAAAGAAAGTGACAAGATGAAAACAACTATTTTCTGTTACAAACTTTCACATAGCATCTTTAGGTTATAAAAACATAAAAAATTCAAATCCATAACTTGATTTTCAAAGATTTATTACAAAAACTGATAATTTTTTCCGCAAAATGCAATAAATCCATGACAAGTTTTTATTCAAAATGCTATAAATCTATTGAATCAATAGCCTATATAAATGTGCATTCATCTTTGCCATGTTATATTCATTTAGTTCACTAGTTGTACACACTAATTAAAAATATAAACATTAATTTCATTAATCAAAACACTTACTTTGTGATATTAAGAACACTGTCATTGCTGCGGTTATACTTGATGTCGTCGCTTAATGTTTTTCACAGCAATCAGCTGTAAAATGTTTTGGTCCTGCTCGATTTTCGTTGACTTTGCGTAAAATAATGTAAAGTTTTTTATAAGATCCCCTGGGGTCAATGTGTTAGCATGACAGAAACTTGATGCTGTCGGCCCGGGCAAACAAGCACCCGTCTCCCGAGTGCCTCTTGCGTAAATTATTAGATGTTGATGGCTTACGTTTCTTTCCCGTCACAGAAAACCATCACAGGTTTAGCAATGCAATTAAAGTATTATTTTGTTTTTGTTTGTTTGGTGATCACGAAGTACAAAGTAGATGAGGAAAACTAGGATTCCGTGTACTCAACGCGCCACCATCATTGTTTACATTGCGTGTTATGGTGTGCTGTAATCTGTGGAGTGGATTTATGGCATTCTGTAGAAAAGGGGGAGTGGCGTTTATTGCATTTTGGGAAAAAAGGGAGAAAAGATGACAGAATAACACGGCGGATATTGGATTTTGTGTAAAATTAAGAATTTACTTTTTAATACTGACCTGATATAATACTGATTCTGGCAGTAACTCATTTTTTTTTCAAAAATGGCGTTTATTGCGTTTTGAAACCAAACTCTTCATATACAATTATAATTTAAATTACTATAAATTATTAATAACAATGATATTAATTTTATAAATGATAAACGAAACAACTGTACACATGTTATTATAATGAAACACTTATTTGACAAATATTATTTAACAAATTTATTTGACAAGTATTCAACTGCATTCAACATCACACACTTTGAAAATAACAGTGCACAGGTTACAAAAACAGTAAGCTGAACTCAACTGCTTATAGTTTATTCACAAATACTAAGCAGGGAAGTGTGGTGTAAAAAAACTTATGTTGTGTTTGTTTCAGATCACCATTCAGAGAGATAGTGGCCTGGATGTTAGCTCCCCTAAACATGGCAAGTTTGACCCCAAAAATGCCCCTCATGTAGGGGGGAACCAGTGGGCTGGTGGTACAGGTAAGTCACAACCCATCTGCATCAATGCCATTATTAAGTCTATTAGAAACCAAACTTTAATGCTCCAAATCTCATAGTAAGATAATGAAACTTTAGCCTTGATTTTACAGACAGGGTCAGATGTATTGGTTTTGCTGCCCTTAATTTGTATTTATTTAAACAAAACTAAAATGCTAAATAAAAAATCTAAACGATACATATATAAACTTCAGTATATATCAGCAGAGTACCTATATGTTCCTGTAGGCGGCAGAGATACAGCAGGTCTTGGTGGTAAAGGTGGCCCCTACCGTCTGGACGCCGGTCACAAAGTTTATCAGATCTCACAGGTGGAGAAAGACGCCGTGCCTGATGAAGTTAAGAGAGCTGCACGTGAGATGGCTGAGAAAGCTTTCAAACAGAGGTATACTCATCCATCTCACTCTCATTCATCACTCCCTCTCTCCTGCCCTCAGTTCAAACACAGAATTTACCCCAAAAAAACTACACTTGACCCTGTCCGACCTTTACCCTATGCTCTGAGGGCCTGTTAATCTTTTCAAATATTTCACAGCACTGCTTTAACCGAGGCTACAGTGCTTTTGTGCGTTTAAGTGTGTTTACTTGAGTGGGTATATGTGTGGTGAAACGGGTACACAGAGGCTCCATTCCAAAATCTAGTGATTTGCTGTGAGGACTCCTCCTTACCTAAAATAGACCAAAAGTCTCATGAAGTTCAGTTTTACAAAAACAGCATTAGGACGCAGTATGTATAGGCTATTTTCAACAAGTCAGCTTGTAATAGTTTGTAAAAGAGCAAGAGGAACAGAACACACTGGCTTAAAAAAAGCAAGGTCAAGATGACAGAATAGAGGCTATAGAGCTACAGAGGTCTTTAGTGGTGCAGCTATGTTAAATATGCACCCCATGAATGCTACGATTCATAAAACTATGTGTATATAGAGCCACATTGAGCAGTGTGAGACTGTATCGCCATAAAAGAGACCTCTGTTCACTCTTACAGAGTTCATAGCATCTCCTATGTCCTCTTTCTTGCGACCTTTTGAACATTTGCACGCACACATATTCAAAAGACAGAGTTCCCACGGGTCCTTGAAATACTTGAAAGTTTGTGAATCTGGGGGGGAAAATTCAAGGCACTGGGAACAACAACAACAACAACAACAACAACTTTATTTATATAGCACAATTAATTTACGACTTGCGTCGACCAATGTGCTTTCCAGGAGGTCTTAAAAACAAAACATAGGTAAATACATAATACATAAAAACAGACAGACAAACAGAGTTTTCAGATAGTACAAATACCCTAACAGCCATAAGCTTTAGAAAATAGAAATGTCTTTAGCCTGGACTTAAAAATGTTAAGAGAGGTGGCTTGTCTAATGGACAAAGGCAAGGCATTCCAAAGCCTTGGGGCAGCAACAGAGAAAGCACGGTCACCCCTACACTTCAGTCTCGACTTAGGAGTGACCAACAGTTCCTGGTTGGAAGACCGAAGGGACCTAGGAGGTTGATATTCAATCAGTAGCTCCCCAAGATAGGGGGGGGGCCAAACCATTCAAAGATTTGTAGACAAGGAGCAAAACCTTAAAATCGACTCTAAAACAAACAGGTAACCAATGGAGTGAACATAAAACAGGAGTAATATGCTCCCTTTTTTTGACCCCACACAAGAGTCTAGCCGCCGCATTTTGGACAAGCTGCAAGCGGGATAAAGCTGTCTGGCTAATCCCAATATAAAGTGAGTTGCAGTAGTCCAATCTAGATGAAATAAAAACATGAATGACTTTCTCAAAGTCTTTAAAAGAAAGAAAAGGCTTAGCTTTGGATAGTAAGCGCAACTGAAAAAAACAGGCCTTAACAACTGAATTTATTTGTCTGTCAAGCTTTAAGCCATCATCAAAAGTGAAGCCAAGATTTTTTACCCAGGGTTTCAGACACATAGACATCTCTCCAAAATCCAGTTTTGGGGAATTTGAAGAATCAGACGGACCAAAGACTATAATTTCAGTTTTCTTTTCGTTAAAGATTAAGAAATTTAAGGAAAGCCAAGCCTTCACATCAGTCAGACATGCCATAAGAGACTCTAGACCTACAGAATTCCGCTTGACAGGCAGATAAACCTGAGTGTCATCCGCATAAAAATGGAATGACAAACCATATTTTCTAAAAATTGAGCCAAGAGGGAGCATATATAGAGAAAAAAGCAGAGGAGCCAAAATGGAGCCCTGAGGAACACCACAGGGCAAAAAAGCATTATTCGAGCAATGTTCACCCATCTTGACTGAAAAACTCCTATTTGCAAAATATGACTTAAACCAGTCTAAAGCAACACCTCTTAAACCAACACAATGTTCTAAACGCTCAATGAGAATAGCATGATCAATTGTATCAAAAGCCGCTGTCAAATCTAATAGCACAAGGACTGCAAAATCACCCGAGTCACATGATATTAAAATATCATTAAACACCTTCAAAAGTGCGGTCTCGGTAGAATGGCATTTACGAAAACCTGATTGGAATGTTTCAAACAGTGAATTGTCAACTAAAAAATTTTGAATCTGTGAAAATACAATTTTTTCTAAAATCTTTGAAATAAAAGGCAGATTAGAAATGGGCCTAAAATGTGTTAAAACTGATGAGTCCAAATTCTGTTTTTTAAGCAGTGGATGAACCACTGCATGCTTTAAGCAGTCAGGCATAATGCCAGTTTTTAAGCTGCAATTTATGATGTGCAAAAGATATGGAGCGACATCGATAAAGACTTGTTTTAATAAAAAAGGCGGAAGAATATCCAAAGAGGAGCCTGAGGGCTTAAGATGCTCAACTATATCCAGTAGATCGGGAAGTGAGACAGGTTTAAACTGGTTAAAAGTAGTATTTGCAAAGGAAGGATCTGACGGATTTAAAAGCAAGGGAGTTATCCCCAACCGAAGATACCTAATTTTTCTATCAAAAAAAACTAAAAATTCATCACACGTTGGAGTTGAATCCCCATAGAAGAGACAGGGCGACGGGTTGAGAGTGGCATTGATAATGCTAAAAAGAGTATTTGGTTTAGAACTGTTCTTGTTAATAATATCTGACAGATGTTGACATTTTGCTTCTTTAGCTGCTTTCTGATAATTAAAAAGTGAGTCCTTTAAAATCTCATATGAAACATGAAGCTTGTCCTTTTTCCACTTTCGTTCTGCTCTTCTACAGCAGCGTCTGAGAGAACGGATAGAGTCATCAATCCAAGGTTCAGAATAAGTTTTAGGCTGAAAGGTCCTTAGAGGAGCCACAGTATTTAAAACATTGGAACAGGTGGAGTTAAAGTTGGAAAGAAGTACATTGACGCTAGCATCACAGGAAAAGTCGGCAATAGATGGCATCATTTGATGAAACATATGTGAAAAAGCATCTTTAGTGGTGTCAGTAATACGCCGCGAAAGCCGGCCACGAGATGAGACTAAGGTGCAGCAGTAGGACATGGTACTGTAAACATAACAGACTTGTGGTCAGAAAACCCATTTTCACAGACTTCTAAGTCAGAAATGCTAAGTCCATGCAAAAGCACCAAGTCAAGTATATGGCCATCCTTATGAGTGGGGACGTCAACCCTAATAGAAAAGTCAAAGGGAAGTTGTTGAAAATATACATACATAGATACAGGTCATTGAAAGTGCTTGAATCTATTTTACGCAAGAAGTTTTCTGAAAAAAAATCCATTCCCTGTGTAGTGTAGGATAATATCATAAAAATTCTAGACTTTTTAAGCACACGTGCTAAATTGTTCGCTTTAAATGCTTATATCTTCTGTATCCGAATGTTGATTTATACCAAAATGCTTTTTTGTATAGTTGTGTTTGACACAAGAAAACGTCTCTGGTTACGTATGTGACTGTTGTTCCTGAGAAGGTAACAAGACGCTGCATCTCCCTTGCCATACTTCCTGCGTCCCTGTAACGCCATCTTTGGCAATATTTCAGATAGGGATATACTTCCTGGCTCCTGCGTCACCCTGTCTTTGTCGTTAAGCCTCACCATTGGTTGAATTTGATATACACATTCAGACGCACTTACCCCTGGAGGCATCCCCAAAGTGTCACCGCAGTGACGCAGCGCGACTTCCCTCGAAAGGGAACTGTAACAATGTATCTTAAAAGGTAACACGATGTAACTTTGCTCTCACTAGAAATGTGTCCCCACATTTAGTCCTTGAATTTGAGGGTATTGGACCTGGAAAGTCCTTGAAAGGTCCTTGAATTTGAAGTTAACTAAGGTGTGAGAACCCTGAAAAGATATAATTGTTTTAGTGGTTTAAATGAGAAAATCCCTTTCAGTCAATCTTAGGGGCTGTTTTAAGATGTGTTTTCGTTGATCGGATCACAAGTGGAAGAGAAAGACACATTCACGTTTACACCAGGTATTTTTAATATGTCTCTTTTGTCCACTTCGACCGCTTCTGTCCTGATTACTTTAAGGGGATGGTCTCTGGACGTTTTACACCTCGTTTACCTGTCTTTAACGTCGTCCACTTGTGATCCGATCAACCAAAACACATCTTAATATCACTACAAACAGCCTCCTAAAGTGGGCTAGTGAGTTTTTTATTTAACAGTTTGGTTAAATAATAGTAGGTAAGTATATATGTTGGTAGAGGTTAGCCATTTATTACAGAGGTCATTTACATATTCAAGTTTTGATACAGGAGCAAAATCAGCCTTTTTGTTTTTGGTAAAAGAAACATTCACTAAGATTATGAGCGAATTAATTTTAACCAAAGCTTATCTTACATTTATTTATTACAGTTCATTAAAAGTTTGCATTTTTATCAGTATGTGTGTTCTGGGTTCAAACTCATGACCTTTTGTGCTGCTAACGCAATGTTGTACCACTGAGCTATACAAGAGCACTTAGTCATCACAATGCAAAGGAATTCAGCATTGTGTTCTGCTGGTGAAAGTATTGACTATAAACAGTACTTTGACAAGGGGCCATAGCTTTAAAGCAACACTATGTCATTTTTTGACCTTAAAATAATGTCTCTATTATTTCAATGGTAAAACAGCTCTAAACTGAATTCTAATGCCGCGGAAAATGCATTTACATCTCCTATTATTCACATTTACTCTTTTTCGCATAAGTCAAAAACCACCTAAAGGGAGCGTAAAAACGTTTTTTTTTTTGTGTGTGTGAATTAAAAGATTTTTATAAAAAATTTGCTGTTTACATCACTCATTTTTTAAGCTACTAAAATGATGGTGATGGAAACACGCCTATTGATAGAAAGTAATTTTACAGTAAGATAAACTTTTGAAATAATTGACAAGTTATTTTTTGGGCCATTTTTTCCTTTATTGGATCGATAGTAATTAAGGAGACGATGAAGAGAGGGGTATGGGATTGGCAAACGACCTCGAGCCGGTATTCAAACTCGGGTAGCCAGAAGTGTGACTGCATCATGTGTCGGAGCACTGGCCACTACACCATCGGCTCCGACAATAATTAACAATTTAAAATATCCCCAACATGCTTAACTTTTTCCACGCCATTGATGAGTTAACTCGTCAATTAAGAGAAAATGCTTTCCTTCCAATGACAAGTTTTTCCGGCAATCCATATTTCCGCTATTATCCACCAGGTGGCGCTCTTACCTGACTTATAAAACCCGGAAGCAACCCTTTAGGTCAAAGAGTAAGAACTCTGAATCTGATCTCTATCAAAAGTACTTCACAAAAATGCAATTATCTCATTTTTTTAATTTGTTTGAATGCAGAGGGTCTGTTGTTTCATTTGATATATTGTATGTTTATATGTTTTAAAAATAATATTTTCTGAAAGGCATTAAACTTATGTGAAAATCATAAAAATGCTGGTGGTGGCTGGCAACTTTTTTTAAAAACGCTGGCGGGAAAAGACTTGAACATTTTATAGGGAAATGCAAAAATATAAATTTTTTTGTATTTTTTAATTTTCAGTGTTATATACAGTACTGTGCAAACGTCTTAGGCCAGCATGCTACCATTAGATTTGTTGTTTTTGCACTGCTATATTGACCACATATAATTACTTCTCAGTCTCTTTATTAGAATACAACCAGAAAATACAAGAAATGTGTGTATAGTATTAAAAACAGTATAAAAGTAAACGCTGAAGTGTGAAGTATTTAGGGTAAACTCTTCCACTTAAGCAATAGCAGGCAGCTGCAGGATCTCTTAAACGTACATTAAATTAAATCCTAATTTCTAATTCTAATCGAATGACTTCAGGACTTCAGTCTCCTCAAAAAAGCTCAAGATGTGTTTGGTGCCAAGAGAGGTCACACTTCATACTGACTGATGCCTGAAGAAGACATTTAATTCTGAAAATTGTTTTGTTTTTAATTTTGTGTACATATTTCCTGTTTGTATCTTTAAAAAGAGTGAACAATAAATATGGATGGACATTAAAACTTTGCTAAAACAACAAAGCTGGTGATGGTGGCCTAAGACTTTTGTGTAGTACTGTAAATATATAAGCACTTCCATAAATGGAAACATCCACTTAAATGAAAATTAATTTATTTCAAATTTATCCTTTAAGCATTTTGTTTTTTATTTCAAAAGTTAGCATATTTAATGGCGAGATGAAAATGGATCGCATATCCAAATGGGTGAACATACCGTACTGTATGACTTTATAGTTTAGTATGCTGTTGGAGCCTTTTGTATTCAAATGTTTTGATCTTCAGGCTGTATTGACAGGATCAAAGTGTTAAAATCTCAGTGGAGATGGGCCGTGTTGTTTTTCTCACAGGAAGTGGGATTTTGTTTAACGCAAAACAATCTTTTGATTTTGCTGTGCTGTGATGAGGACATGATGTGAAATGATCCTTGGCAGTCTTGGATATGCAGTATGCACTATTGTTTAAAAGTTCATGGTCACTTAACTGAAATGTCTTTATGATCAAAAAAACCCTTTGATCTGAAGGCATATGTCTGAATGTGTACAAAAAAATATATTTTAATATTATGTCAACATATAATTTAGTTTATTTCAATATATATATATATATATATATATATATATATATATATATATATATATATATATATATATATATATATTGGTGATTCTCACGAAAACTTGGTTTTAAAAATGTCAAGCATGAAAATGTAAAAATTGCTTAAATTTACTTTTTTTCCCGCCAGACATTGAAAAACAAAGTCTGGAATAAATGGGAACATTAATTTAAAAACTCTTACTTATCATTTAACACTTTTTTTAACATAATTAAAAAATTTTGTCCTAAAAAATCTCATTACCGCAACAGTCAGAAAACATCAACACTGACATATTTTTAAAATGACATGACAAACCTGAAAGAACATAATTTGGAGATTCTGCACATGCATTTAAAATCAAAGTATTATGCTTCTATTAATTAAATTAACATTTAATAAGCATCTGTTGCGGTAATGATAATCAAAATGTCGTGTAAGCATTCTGACAAAACAATATTTCAAATTAACTGTAAAAAAATGATCTTACCTGGTAGCCATCTTGAAGTAACTGGTCCATGTGCTTAGTCACTCAAAATCAAACTTTATTAAAATTCTGTATGTGTGCTTAAACTGTTCTCAAAAAGTGTTGCGGAGGATGAGAACATCAGGCATGGACACATCATTTTTCCTAATTTTTCTTCATTATTATTATACATGAATATTCAGTAAATATTTTTTCTGTCATCTAAAGTAGTCTAGCAAAACATCCATTTATTTATTTTCTTAATATTTTTGTGTTAATTTGATTAAATTACAACATAACGCATGTTCAAACACAGACGGACACATTGCGGTAATGAGAATTTCAGCAGAAAATGAGATAAAATTGACAAATTATAAATTTTTATGTTGAAATCACACATTGTGCAAGGCAGAACACAGTATTGTGTTAATTCTGATGCTTTTTAATATTACTATATTACACATTTTATAGCTAAAATCATTAGTGCCGTGGTGTTTCAATGGTTTCATGAGAATCACCCATATATATATATTCTCCCGACTGATCCAGGACGACTAAAGGGCTTGTTAGAGTTCTTCGTAGGCCCTACGCATCACTTTTCATTTATGCTTCTGTGTTGTCAACTGCGTCACATTCAGACCGCTAAGTCAGCAGTATCCCACAGCAGCAGTACAACAGCCAAAGAAGAAGCAGCTTGGCCAGTAAACCCACAAACGAAGAAGACAAATAAGAAGAAGTAGAGGCTTGTTCTAGGGGTTCTAGTGGATCAATCACAGTGCTTGCAGTTCGCGTAGATTGGACGCGTCATCACATTTTTGCAAAGGTGCACGTCAGGCTACGCAGAGCTATGCACAGCCAACGGCTTAGTTACAGTGAAAAACCTACGCGCGACTATGAAGCCAGCTTTACATTTAGCAGACTTGTACAGGTATAGTTGTACAGGACAAATCTACAGGATCGAGCAATAGCAATGTGATCAGTGAAGCTTAGCTGGTCGTCAATGATCACTCTGAGGTTCCTGGACGTGGATAAGGTAGATGAGGCCAACTGAATGGATAAATTGTGTTGTATTGTTGGTCAGCCGAGATCACTAGCAGTTTTGTCTTTGCGAGGCAATTGATGGTCTTTCATTCAGAAAGAGAGATCACTCAGGCAGGTGAAATTCTGAGCAGAGACTGTAGGATCATCTGGTTGAAATGAGAGATGGAGTTATCAGCAGTGTCATCAGCATAGCAATGATAAGAAAAGCCATGTTTCAGAATGACAGATCCTAAGAATGCCATGTCAATTCAGAAAAGCAGTGGCCCAAGTACTGAGCCCTGAGGCACCCCAGCAGTGAGATGATGAGACTGTTCCCGAGACGCCAATATTTCTGAGTTTTGTCATAGTTAACAGAGTCAAAAGTAGCAGACAGGTCTAACTGGATGAGAACTGAGGTCTTATTAACTGCTTTTGACAGTCTCAGTGCTTCAATGACAGAAAGACGTGCAGGACTTTCTTTGTGGAGTTTGCATGTTCTTTCTATATCAACATGGGGTTCCTCAAGGTGCTCTGGTTTCCAAAGACATTCAGATTATGTGAATTGGAGTCAATACATTTCCATGTAAATAGGTGTGTGTCTGTGAGTGCACTGCAATGGACTGGCCATCTATTCAAGGTTTACCTTGCCTGCATGTGGCCCAAGATGCCGGGATAGGCTCCAGCCCCCCCTTTCCCTACAGAGATCAGAAAGTTTCAGATACCTGTGTTGTACCATAAATTAACTTATTTATATGCTTAAATGTGGAAAATAAGTAAATTAAGAAGTAGTAAATGTCCTTAATATTTAAAATGATAGGGTAAAATAAAGATGCCCTATGGTTTAATGTAGTGAAATTGTTTATTTTCAGTGCTATATAATCACGTAAAACAACACACACACACACACACACACACACACTCTCTCTCTCTCTCTCTCTCTCTCTCTCTCTCTCTCTCTCTCTCTCTCTCAGCCACGCTGGCTTCTTCTCTCTCCAGTCTGTGGACACGTTTTGGAATTTTGGAGAAAATAGCAGCAGTTTCTCTTTTCTCCAATAACAGTGTACAAAGAATGTGAGCTTCAGAGGCCAAGCAGGAAACCACAGCATGTGTGTGTGAGAAAGTGAGACAAAGTAGGGAGATAATATCATGAGCGAGATTTTTACTCTCTTATCGTTTCATTTGACTCACATTAGCGAGGCACCCTCAGATGTCGCACAAAACAAATCAAGATGCACTTTTTTGCTGCCATTTCGAGACATTTTCGGTTCCGCTGGTAATGGATAGGAGGAGTGTCATTTCTTTTGAAAAGAAACAATGTGCCACAGGTTTGTGAGATAAGATTTTAGATCAAGCCGTCTGGACAGATCTCACATCAGATAGATGCGGTGTGTGAGCACACCTGAGGTCTGAGGAGCACTTGCGGTCTAGACATACTTCACACGCTCATTCTCTTATAACATTAAACACCTCTTACACACACTCATGCATGTACTGCGAACGGTCTGAGAAGTTTAGGAGTAGGATTAGAAGAGGTTGAGGGATTATTGACATCATCCCACCTGGAAAGTAGAACCCAGCTGCTGAGGTCATCAAATAGTTGGGTAAATGAGATTGATTTGGCTTAACCAATCAATCACAAGTTTAAAGTAAAACTTTATTTAACCAGTCAATGGTGAGTCATTGGGAAAATGGATTTAAATTCAGCTAATAAGATTACTTCACCTTTAAAAAAAAATGATTTGATTTGATCTCATGAAGACAGGGCCCAATTCTTATTACCGTAATGCAAAAAAAATCTAATTTTCATTACATTTACCTGGTTAATATTGGACATGGAGATCACCATGGGTGACCTGGTAGAACTTTAACCCTCATTTTTTATTCACCCACACTGATTCAGGCTTGAACACCTGGGTGTGCGTGTACAGTTGTGTTCAAAATTATTCAACCCCAACTGAAATTGATTGTTTTGGCCGGTTTGACATTGATTTTGATCATCCAGTCATCCTGCTTACAATTACATCAAAGAGGCATGTGTAGGTCAGACAAATATAACATAACATTTATAATGAAATAACCACAAATGTCTTTTCTGTGCTCACATCATTATCAGTTTTATTCAACCCCCAAGTGACATTCAATCTTAGTACTTAGTACAACATCCTTTTACAGTTAAAACAGCTTTTAAACGTGAAGCATAGCTTGACACAAGTGTCTTGCAGCGATCTACGGGTATCTTCGCCCATTCATCATGGGCAAAAGCCTCCAGTTCAGTCACATTCTTAGGATTGCGCACTGCAACTGCTTTCTTTAAGTCCCACCAGAGGTTCTCAATCGGATTTAAGTCTGGTGACTGCGATGGCCACTTCAAAATATTCCAGCCTTTTTTCTGCAACCATGCTCTAGTGGATTTGGAGGTATGCTTGGGATCCTTGTCCTGTTGAAAGGTCCAACGTCTCCCAAGCCTCAGGTTTGTGACGGACTGCAACACATTGTCATCCAATATCTCCTGGTACTGAAGAGAATTCATGGTACCTTGCACACGCTGAAGTTTCCCTGTACCTGCAGAAGCAAAACAGCCCCAAAGCATGATTGACCCCCCACCATGCTTCACAGTAGGCAAGGTGTTCTTTTCTTCATAGGCCTTGTTTTTCCTCCTCCAAACATAGCGTTGATCCATGGGCCCAAACAGTTCTAATTTTCCACAGAACACTATCCCAAAACTTCTGTGGTTTGTCCACATGACTTTTGGCATACTGCAGTCGACTCTTCTTATTCTTTGGAGACAGCAAGGGGGTGCGCCTGGGAGTTCTGGCATGGAGGCCTTCAGTATGCAGGGTGCGCCGTATTGTCTGAGCAGAAACTTCAGTACCCACATCTGACAAATCTTTTCTCAGTTCCTCAGCAGTCACACGGGGACTTTTTTCCACATTACGCTTCAGATAGCGCACAGCAGTCGCAGTTAGCATCTTTTTTCTGCCACGACCAGGAAGCGTTTCAACAGTGCCCTTTGCCTTGAATTTGCGAATGATGCTTCCTATGGTGTCTCTTGGTATGTTCAACATCTTTGCAATCTTTTTATAGCCATTGCCCTTCCTGTGAAGATTAATCACCTCTTCTCTTGTCTTCCTGGACCATTCTTATGACTTCACCATGTTTGTAACCACACCAGTAAATGTTTAGAAGGAGTTGAGTATCACAGACATTTTAAATCTGCCTAATTGGTTCTTATTAGGCTTTATTGCTGTTCACTGACATCCATAGGTGTTTTCAGTACCTGATTGAAAACACTTCAATGAACCTCTGTTCTTCAGAGTGGTAGTTCTTTAAGTGGTTGAATAATTGTGTCAATGAAGAATTCACAAAAGAAACATTTACTACCGTATTACAAAACCAATTGATGTCATTTTAGTTGCATATGGTTCTTTAAGAAGTCATTGTAGGATTTCATTCTGAATACAATTACAAATGTACACTAAATTCCCTAAAACCCTTAACAGCATTGGGGGGTTGAATAATTTTGAACACAACTGTATATAGGTGGTGGTTGTGAAGCTGTACAGACTTGCCTGTAGAGTAATGTTTATCCTACGCCTACTACACCTAAGTGCTCACCATTGTCTCTCATGACAGCTGCATTTAATGTGTGGCTTAACAGAACCTGTGATGAATCAAATAACCTCTAAAATCCTCTGAATGAAAAAAAAATGGATAGAATATGTGAAAGTTAAACTACCTAAGTATAACACATTGGTAATTCAGACTGATGTTTGTGCTGTTGTTTTGGTTGATCCCACCAAAATTAGTTAACATCTTGTAGAATGAGGTCATTGAGGAAGTTCCTTTGTTGTTTGGAGGAATAGGTGTATTACAAATGACTCGTATGATGAATGATCCTTCTTAAAAAGGATTGTTGAAAGCAAACCTAGAGAGCTTATGTAAAATGCTTTACGTGGTTAAACATCACAGGGCAAACAATGCAAATGAAGCTTTTAGTTTTCCGAGAAAATGTTAATGTTTCTGATGGAAAGTCAGTCTGATGGAAAGTAGGATTTTTCTTGGTGTATGTTGCATACACTCTAAAAATGGTTGGGTTAAAAACAACCCAATTGGCAACCCAGCGCTGGGTAAATATTGGACAGAACACATGCTGGGTTAAAGTAACCCAACACATTGGGTAACACATTTTAACCCAGCAGGTTGGGTTGTTGAGAAAACCCAACATGTAGTCATTTTAACCATTTATGGGATTAATATTCTGGGTTTTGGGTTATTCTTGCTGGGTTATTTTTATCATGTGCTTTATTGTAAATCAAGACCATTGTTAACAGCAAATAAATGTTTATTTGATTGCAAAATAACTACAAACTCTTAAATTTTTACAGTTGTAAGTTGCAAAATCATATAAAGGACTGCTTACTGACCCAAGTATAAATATATTTATAAAATATCATAAATTATGCACATTGAAGTAACAATGTAACAGGTTGAATCAATTCGTTTGAATTTAAGACAGAATTTGTAATTTTACAGTATATATATGAAATACTGAAATGTACATAAACAAAACTACAGCAGTGTAAAAAAGAAACAATGTAATTGTTAAATTAAAAGTAAAATCATTCATAGATGTGTAAAGTTTTTTTAAAGAACAAATGTTTTAAGTTTCACAGAATGGAATGTATTTGACTAAAAATACTTCATTTATTAAAGTTACTCGTCGCGAACAAAGATGTACAAAGGAATCGAACAGCAGGGGATTCATCCATTTGAAAAATGACAGACTACAGGAATTCCCATAGAAGCACATTGCCTGGGGTATTTATTTTTTTAAGCACTTAAAATGCCTTTAAACCAGAGACTGTAAAAAATATGCAAGTAGTGTCTGTGACGTCACCCATTGGTTTGTGAAGAGCATTTTTGAAGCTTAAAGTAGGCGGTGCGTGCCGTCGCCATCTTGGCCGAATTGCAGTTTAAGTCACTTCCGTATTCAGAGAGACTGATTGAGAAAAAAGATTGAGAGGTCTGCTGCATGTTTCCCATGGCCAGGACGAAAGGAAAGGGTTTCGAGGATTCTGTCCAGAGAAGAAATTCCACCACATTTGTTGCAATCTACAAAAGAGGAAAACACTTTTAGTGGTCTGAACTGAATGATCAGATTGAAGTATTCAGAAAACCATGTGGGCCAAGTGAATTATATATTTTATAAAAATTATAAGGGTTTCATTTGCATCCCTGGCCGCATTACCACCACGTGTGAGATTTTTTTTCCAAAAATGCAATAGCCTGTTTACAGTTTGCATAAGACTTTGGTGTTACACTCCTTTAACTTTTTTGCCAACAACAAAGGCTGCAAACCACACAGACTGACAAATATGATGATCTGATCTGACTATAAAGAATAAAGTACTGCAGAACTAAAATTTAGCAGATAATTAAGACATTCTAAATATATTTTAAATAGGAATTATTAAATGTTATACTTACTGGCTGAAGTTGTTTGAAGGTCTTGCCCGCCTCATCAATGGATGGACGTTAAAACTCTGCACACTCTAAAAAAAAAGAATTGGAAAACAACATCACATCTGATCTCTGCTAAAAACATAACATCTCTGATACAGTATCAGCCACAGATCAGAGGGTTGGTCAATATACATTTGAAATCACAGGAGACAACCCAAAAATATTATGAAATGAATATAAAATAGTAACTAAATACGACTCAATAACACATCTAAATTCATATAACAGTACACATATACATGTTTGTCACTTCCACGCAGCCTCCGTCTTGGTGACAAATACGTTTATGTTTTCAAGTTCATATTCAAACACTTAAATTATTGTTTCATTTTAAAAGAGAGGAACAAGCATACATATAAGACACCAGTTCTTGGAAACGCTGTTTCGTTTTAATTTATCGACGCGTTACCTGCCGTACCGACTGTGAAGTGAATGTACTTCTTGTCTTTGCCTCAGTGACAGCGTAGACGACGGCTCGGCTCCGTGATCCTCCGCCGCGGCGCCGCCGGTAAAGTTAACATGTGCTTCTGCTCGCGCCTCGCCCTTTGCGGTCTGTCTTTACATATCGAATGACAAGAAAGCAATTCGTTTGTCGCTAAATTTAATTTAACAGCGTCGCTATCGCTTGTTAAGCTGGGAAAGGGAAAACTATGCGCGTGTGTGACACAAAAAGCCGAAGTGGGTTGCGAAGGTCCACTCTGTACCGGGTTTGACTCGCTTTGTTAAAGGCTTACAGAAATTGTCATGAGTTAACGTAATCAACCGTGTGATGGGGATTTTGTAACATCTGTTTTATTAATTTTATTAATATGCCATATCAAACATCTTAGAACGATTATTCAAGTCAATTTGTGTAAATGGCGATCTGAGGCAGTGCTTTAAGTGGGCCGGAACGCCCCGGTACTCAGTACCGCCACTTCTAAAAATAGCTCTTGAGCGTACCACCACCTCTACGTACGCCCAGAACGTGCTTTTAGCGTACCGGAACGCTCATCTGTTTAAAAATCAGAGGTTTAATTTAATCATTAGTACGGAGCCCTTCTGGTCACCCCCTGGAAAAAAGAAAACAATCCGTGATCACGGTTTTGTAATTCGTCCCCTCAGTTTATAAACCGTACTCACGGATTATTAAACTGTTCCCTCAGTTTTACAAACCGTGCGCTCGGATTAATAAACCGTACGCACGAGTTAACAATCCGTGCTCTTAGATTTGTAAACCGTACCCTCAGTTTTTGCAATCCGTACCCACGAATTTATAAACCGTGCGCACGCTTTTGCAATCTGTTCTCACAGTTTTGCTAACTGGATTTGTAGCCCCTCCATCATTTTAGAAATCGCTGTACTATTCATTCTTATTCATTCTTTCCAAGTTTCCTATTAATGTTTGATATTTTCGGAAATTAATAAAGTTTAAACCGTGTTAAGCTGTTTTATACGTTCCTAACTGGAAACGTGCTTTAATATTTACGAAATATTTTAATCGGATGCTACAGTAAACAGATATCTTTGTGTAAAATTAACATGTTATTTAGATTTATTCATCAAATAAAATAAATATTTAACTAACAAATGATTTCTAAATATCCTATATATTTTAATCACTTAGGCTTGCTATATATTTTCGTTTTTAATTGCTCATTTCAAATTCATATTTTATGTATTTAACATCAACTTATTAGGTAAGATTAAAAGATTATTAAGAGCTGCACAATTATAAACATATAAGTTTTATATACCTATAATTCTTAATTATTGTAAATCAATATTATTTGCATTTAACATCAACTTCATGCCAAACTTTTATTATGATTTACTTAATTTTTTGGTGAAACATTTTTACATTATGTTTATTATCTGAGCTAATGTAAGCAAAAAAGTAGTTAGAAATTAAGTAGATCACATGTTAATTTAAGGATCAATGAGAAAATAATCATCAAAGGAAACTTCTGGGATGACAAACATGAGAGAAACTCTTTAAAAAATCCAGATAAGTTTGGAGTTTATTAATATTTAAACTTAAAATTTGTACTTTTAATTAAATATTGTCTTTGTCCTTGCGTAAAGTTTTTTTATCTGAATACTTGAAGTTATACTGTTATATTAACTGGGTAACAGCTTTCTGTGCAAATACTGCTAGAATAATCGTGACTATTTGTATTGTACGTATTTATTTAGGTCACCAAAGTGTTAAAATAGCTGTGCTCTTTGAAATGTGTGTAAAAGAATCAATTTCTGGTCATATTTTTAATGCACAATGAGCGGGTAGGCTATATGAGCCACACTCTGTAAAACATTTACTATGATTTATTCAATTTTTGGTAAAACATTTTATACTTACAAATACTGAGTAAATTTGAAAGCTTTAAATCTGGTATTAACAATAATTAAATTGATTTCCTATTAAAAATAAAATTGAGTAAAAATAAGTAATTGCAAATGTTAAGTAGATGTAGCTGTTTTTATGAATTTTATTTAAATAAAAAATGAGTTGAATTTACTTAATGTAAAGTGAATTTATTTCATACCATCCTTTATGAACGATATATATTGTAAATGTAATTACTCATACTCCACCTATATTGTAAATGTAATTACTCATACTCCACACTTACCAGGATTTTTTAGGAGATTCGGAGATGTTTATTGTCTGCAAAAGACACAATTTCATCTGCTGCTGAATAAAACCCGTTTGCTTTGTTGATTTTTAAATTAACACGTGATCTACTTTGTTTGCCTATATTTACTCAAATAATAGGCTACAATTTAAAAATGTTTGATTGTCGATGTTATGTTGATGTTAAATACATAAAATATTAATTTTAAATGAGCAATTATTATTATAAGTTTTAAAACGTGTAAATATTTAAGTGTGAAATTCTCAAATATATTGATAATCAGATATAATAATATTGATTTACAATAATTAAGAATTATATGTATATAAAACTTATATGTATATAATTGTGCAGCTCTTAATAATCTTTTAATCTTACCTAATACGCTGATGTTAAATACATAAAATATGAATTTGAAATGAGCAATTAAAAACGAAAATATATAGCAAGCCTAAGTGTGGCATTCTCAAATATATTGATTAAAATATTAAGGATATGTAGAAATCATTTGTTAGTTAAATATTTATTTTATTTGATGAAGAAATCTAAATAACATATGTTAATTTTACACAAAGATATCTTACTGTAGCATCCGATTAAAATATTTCGTAAATATTAAAGCACGTTTCCAGTTAGGAACGTATAAAACAGCTTAACACGGTTTAAACTTTATTAATTTCCGAAAATATCAAACATTAATAGCAAACTTGGAAAGAATGAATAAGAATGAATAGCGATTTCTAAAATGAGGGAGGGGCTACAAATCCAGTTAGCAAAACTGTGAGAACATATTGCAAAAGCGTGCGCACGGTTTATAAATTCGTGGGTACGGATTGCAAAAACTAAGGGTACGGTTTACAAATCTAAGAGCACGGATTGTTAACTCGTGCGTACGGTTTATTAATCCGAGCGCACGGTTTGTAAAACTGAGGGAACAGTTTAATAATCCGTGAGTACGGTTTATAAACTGAGGGGACGAATTACAAAACCGTGATCACGGATTGTTTTCTTTTTTCCAGGGGGTGACCAGAAGGGCGCCGTACATTTGGCTGCGCTCCGCTTTTCAGAGCGCCCTTAATGTACGCTTCCTAATTCGTTCCACCGAGAGCAGAGACTACATTACCCATACACCCTTGCGTTTACAAGTTAAAAGCGCATGCGTCCTTCAGTCAGTGTCAACGTGCTCTGGAGAGGTGTGTGTTTGTGTGTGAAACGCGCAACCATAGCTGCTCGGTTAAAATGAAAATACAATGAACACGTAATATATGCCCTCATTGTTTTAGACTCTGAGTAGTAAAAGAACACGGTCAGAATCAGAGGACTCGCTGACATCCCACCAAGCCAGAATGATAGCTGCAGGTCAGACGCAAGCCTTGTAGGTACGTGATAATCTCCGCTGTCGCGGCTTTCAGTTTGGTTCCCCTCGACGCAACTTCGGATTTCCTCAGGCGATGTGCAGAAAACACTCTTGAAATTGTAATATACATTTAGTTTAATTGCTAAACTAAAAGTAAACGAAATTTCAATGAATTTAAACGACATGCACAGTAGTTTTACCACCCGCAAAATGGAAAACAATGGGACAAAATAAATGACTTTAATCAGAGTTTCAAATGGCCAGTATTTTGTTATTCTTGACCCCATAGACATGGTCTTGGTGTCATTTTAAAGTTTTTTTTCAAGCTTTTTCTATCTGAACCACTAGTTTTAGCATTTAACCATGCTGAAAATTTTACTCACATATCTACCTTTTGCACATTTTATTTATGTTCAAAAACTCTTTCTACAGTAGCTCTTTCTAATGGTATTTTTTTCAAAATCCTTTTGCACATTTTATTTATGTTCAGTAGCTATTTCTAGCTCAAGCAAATCCACAAATTTATAAAAGGATTAATTATTTTTTACAAGGTCGTCTGTTGACTGCTAAATATAAAACCCCTTCAATATAGGAGTCGAGTCAGCAAAAAAAAAAAATAGAGTACCGGCACCTCTTTTGGGCCACTTAAAGCACTGATCTGAGGTAACAGTCGTCATTCCTCTAAATTACACCCGTCGTCTTAGCCAGTATAAATTAACACGTTGCTGTCTCGCAAAATGTTATAATCTTGTTTATATTCATGAAATGTTCACAAAAGCATATAAACTTACCTTGAAACAACTGCTTCAGTGACTCTGTCCTTTCACGACGACCATTGCTGAGCACATTCAAACATCAAGGGCGCGAAGCACGTGAGCCTCTTCAAACAACCCAACATAATAACCCAGCAGTTTTAACCCAACACCTAGAAAACTGAAACTACCCAAAAAGTGTTTAAAATGTAAAAAAATAACCCAGCAAAACAACCCAACAGACTCGACCCAGCATTTTGGGTTAAAAAATAACCCAGCCATTTTTAGAGTGTACTGCTCCCATCAAAGAGCCACGTTTGATATTCACGCATGATATTCTAGATGTGTCTCCTTTAAGGAGAGTATATGGGATTGTTTTTACCCATTTTGTTGTCTACCTGGTGAAAACCATAAGGGCAATTGCTTTAAAAAGTAATAGTGTACTGGTCTTTAACAAGCCATGTATTTTAAAGGTGCAATGTGGGACTTTTAGTGGTGAGACTGTGAATTACAACCAATTGCTTAGTCCACAACTCACCCCTCCTTTTTGAAATGCAAAGTTAAGCTACGGTAGCCGCCACAGGACAAACATATCATAATCTGAGACAACATAGTAACAAAACGCAATCTTACAGTTTGTCCGTTTAGGGCTACTGTAGAGACATGGGGGTAATTCCATAGATATGTATAAAGGCTAGATGGCTCAAGGCGGAGTCCCTAACGGCATCACCTGGCGGCCATCTTACGACGGGGCGCTCGCTCGCTCGTAGCATTGAGTTTGGTGGTGCAGGTGCTTTTGGGTGACCGTAACTTGCTCAATTTTCTACCGATTTTCAAACGGTTTGGATTTTTACAAACGTTATTAACGTGGCTATAATTCTGGATGCTTTAACATGTTTCATGAATTTATTTTTTATTTTTAGTATAGGTATGCAGTGTCATAGGTACATCTTTGACGTTTATAACAAGCCAGACCGTTTGAGAATCGGTAAAAAATTAAGCAAGTTATGGTCATTTAAAAGTACCTGCATCATTAAAACTCAATGCTACGAGTGAGCGAGCGCCCTGTCGTAAGATGGCCGCCAAAATGCGGACGTTGCACTCCATTGGCCAGCAGCGCGGACGAGCCATCTAGCCTTTATACATATCTATGGGTAATTCCATGTAAGGGGACCCGCGTTGTATGTAGATTAAAACGTCTCATTCTAAGGTAATAAAAACAATACAGTTCATTATGTAGGGTCCTTATAATATATGTATGTATATTTTATTGCTTTTTTGCAAAGAAATCCTTCTAAAAGTTACACAATGCACCTTTAAAGGGACACTCCATTACGCAGCCAAAAAATAGTCCCTTTGGTAACTTTCAATAGCAGCGGACTATTTTCGGACACTGCGTTATATCATTGCGCCTCCTGCAGCCATGTTACGGCAGCAAAGTTGCACGCACTCACACTGTACTTGAATCAATCCGAGTCCGTGCGCGCTTTCGTCATTAAGATGCAATTGTTTTGAAAAAAGCAGGAAGTAAAGCTCTCTCTTAACACTGGAACCCATCGTAATGATAGGTCTGTGTTTTTTATTCGGAGTCGTTTGGTGCGCGATTACAGACAGCCCTCTCACATGTCTTCATATTGCTCAGTTGATCTGTCACTTGTGCAGCTCGGACATTCACGTAACCCTGCTGCGCGCATCAAAAGGTTTTTACAGAGGCAGATAAAGGTGAGTGGTTGCACAATTGACGTCTTCACCTTTTGAATCGCGCTCAGGGGCAATTGCGCTCACACCTGTGCCTTCCGCGCCTGAGCCCAAGTGAACCGCGCTCCGGGCCACCTCTGCAACCCGGCCATGGCGCGATTAACCAAATCCGCGCCCAGGCGCGGAACAGAGCGATCACACTAGTCAAACAAACCAGGCTTTGGAGGTCGCAACTTTTGATTTTCCTTCGGTCTTGGTGCACGCTGTAACTGCAGAAGAGTCAAGATAGGAAAAATATTGAAACTCTTTGGTTATATTTTAGTGTGATGCTAATGGTCTAATCAGATTCAATAGATTGTGCTAAGCTATGCTAAAAGTGGTACCGCCAGACCCGGAGATTGGCCGAATGAATTCCAAAATGGTAAAAATCAAATGTTTAACTCTAGGGAAGCTGGAAAATTTGCATTTTTTCAAAAATAAAAAGTGGAGTATCCCTTTAAGCATCATGTCATATCTAACCTAAAGTTTAAGCAATAGTAATGATGTTTGCCATTTCAAGAACCACTTTGTGATTTAGGTGGATTATACAGTATACATTTGTAATCGCAAACACTGCTGTTTGTGTTATTGTTTGTGTGTGTGTTTAGGCTCAAAGAAATCGACATGAGTGAGTATGATGCTGCCACATACGAGCGTTTCTCGGGAGCAGTCAGTCGACAGGTTCATTCGCTCCGCATCATTCTGGACAGCCTGCAGGTAAACCCTATCCCTGTTATCCCTGTTACCACCTAATGGGAGTTCAAGGTTTTGGGTGTGGACAAGTTTGATAATTTATGCATTTGGCAGATGCTTTTATCCAGAGTATACCATTTCTTCAGTATTTGTTCTCCCTGTTTATCAAATCAATGACCTTTGGGCTCCTAACACAGTGCTCTACCAATACAGTCAGCAACATATGACTTTTATTGTTCAACTTTAATCAAGAGGGCATAACATTAGCAATGCCAGTGTCAGGGGTTCAATTCCCGGGAAAGCACTTACTGTAAGCTTCAAAGCCTTTTGGTAACTTTAGATAAATGCATACATATAAATGACATTTCCTGAACCGTTCATGACAATACCGGCCACTTTAAGTATGAGGTAATGGGGGTATGCTTTTGTGTCTTATCTGCGTCATCTCAGCTGCTCTCCATTAACATAGCATTGGATTTCTATTGTCAGTCATTTACGTAATGTAAACACTGACCCACTAGACTACTTTTCTGGACGACACGTAAACCATACGTACTTTGCACGTGCACACATGGCCATGCACGCAATCCTTTCCTTTGGATTCTCAGTCCACTCACGAGAGGGCCGACCTCTGACTTCAAGGGAACATGCATATTGTTGTTATTATTACACGTCCTGCCTTCCGATTGGACCTGCGATATGGACCCCGTGGGTCGTCGTTCTGTATGGAAGGATGTCCGGTTGCTCGTCAGATCTTTTTTGTTTGGGTGTGGGTGGACAGAGCACTAGAACATGGGTGGGGTGTCTGAGAAAGTGCCGATTGAAGACCAGCTAATTTCCCCCTTTCACATTCAACAAAGCGAGAAGAGGCAACTTCATCTGATCTGAGATCTGCGGCCGCTCTGAGCCGAGTGCACTTAGGGATTCCCTCTGCTGTGTGAGTTGAGGGTTGGCTCCAGCCGAAGGGAGGATCAGGTTCTTTTTTGGCAGCGCCTACGAGGAGCTCTTCTCAAAGACAGATGTGTTTATATGAAAACATGTTGAGAAGGATTATCGCTCTGTGTCTTTTAAATTCCTGCCCTCTCAACTCAAGCGATCTCTTTTCACCTGGATGAATTGGCATCTAGTTTGGCATGCGTGTGGTCCGGATGATCACATTGGCTTGGTTCTGTACAGGTTCTGTCCTGAGAAGCAGTTAACCTCTGCATCACCCTGAGCCTCTGTTTTCCACTTGGGAAATTTCCAGATAGTAATTTGACCGCTGCCTATTCATTTGCGCCTGTGAAGATGTCAACACATATGGCAAACACTTTGCCCCCCCACCATTCATTATGTTTTAAAGGAAAAGTTCTCTTAGAAAGGAAAACTTTGTCATTGTTTGTTTCTAGATTATCGCAAAGGTTTTTCTTTGAGCTGTTCACACAACCTCAAAAATTATTTCGGTGGTAATCTCATAGCATCAAAATGGGTCAACTTACAACATGGTTGTCACAAGAAGATATTTAATTGCTACATGAATGTATTAATTGACTTCTATATGCACTACTCTATATGAATGAATTTAGGTAAAAGCTTAGGTGCGCCAGCCAACAGCATATTATAAAATTACATATTGGTTACACTCCATAGTCCACTTTCGACTTACTATACAGTAGGTAACTATAAGTAACTTTGCAACTACATGTCATAACCCGATTTATACTTCTGGACCTACACCGTACCCTGTATGCCATAGGCTATGCGTCAGTTTATACTTCTACATTGTTGTAGACCGCTATTAAGCGGTGTCGAAGAGCACGTTACTAGTATAACCCACAGTATCAAGGGGGTAGGGGTTAGGCTTACTTCTGCGTAGGACTTCCATAGCATCTATACCATAGGCTACGTGTCAGTTTTTATTCATACTTCTGCATCATTGACGAGCAATTACACATACGGGTCGCTAGTAGGTAGAGTCCGCTGGCATGTTGCTGGTGTAACCTACAGTATTAAGGCAAAAGCTGAAGAAGCAGCAACTTGTTGTGTAGTCTGCATTGTTGGGGAAGCATCAGCAGTGATGGATGTGAAAACCCAGTAACCAGAGTTGTTAAATATCAATCCTTAACTTGGTCCATCTTTGGACTGATGGGAGGAAGTCTAGCCGACCAATCACAGCGCTTGTGGTCCTTGTAGTATGAACGTGTTGTTACATTTTTGAGGAGGTCCGTGTCAGGCTACGCAGAGCGTACAGCGTAGATATGATGTTGCTGAGGCGTATGTCCTACGCAGAAGTATAAATCGCACTTCATGGTTAACAAAATAAGTTGACATGTAGTTGCAATAGGGTTGAGCAATAATTTGCATGCGATTGTCATGCTTATCTCGTCAGTGAAGACGGTTCTGTGATTAGAGCCCTGCATGGGCCAAAAACTCCAGCCCTAACCCGGCCCTGGCCCAAAGTGTTCAAGCCCTACCCGACCCCAGCTTGACAATGCCTGCAATTTTTTCTGCCCGAACCCGACCTGACCCGAGACCAATATCAATCACTTTTAAGCTCTCTCGATCTTTGATGCACGCTCTCTCTCTCGGACGCGCGTTCTCAAACATAATAAGAGGTGAAGTATAGCTTTAGCCTACAGAAATGCTTATTGCTTTATTGTAGGGAGTTAAAATAGTTCATTGTTCACAGTTCATATTTATGATCTTAGTCTTATAGATCTTATAGAAAAATTTTGTACGGACTGTATTCTTCAGAAAAACACTTAAAAACTTATCTTCCCTTACCTGTCGCTGTTCAGTGTGCAATTAATTAATAAAAATTAGTATGACGTTAATTTTTTAAAGTGTGCGAGGTTCGTGCACGTCCTCCGCTAGCAACACAGAAATAGCAAAAAGCACAATAGGCTAAACGAGCATTAAATATTAATGATGTTGATTTTATTGTTTTTATTAATTTATATTCACAAAACTTATCAACAAAACATCGATTAAAATTAAGAGACAAATTATATGAAACAAAATTCATTTTAAAGTAGCAAGAAAAACTCTGACCCAAAAATATGGCGTTTAAAATTACGGTCTATCTTTCGTAATAAGCTAACTAAATTTAAACAAAACATAAACAACATTACAACAATATTCAAACTCAACAATACTCAAACATAAATATAAAACAGACATTATCTATAAGGATACATGTTAAAACAATCTGATATCGCGGTTATAATAGCTGGTTGGTAGATGTTTACTATTTTTGGCAAAACCTCCTTTGCAAACCTCTATTTACCTGAATAAAAATAATTTTTACTCTGAAAATGATGCGCTGTCACATTAATATGAGCTGTTCATTTACATTAGACTCCGTCTACGTTCATTTACACTCAGCGCAACGTCTGAGTTCTCAAACTAAAACAGGGTCTGCAGCTTTTGCGAACAAATCCGTTTATGAGGGTCGAAAACGGTGGTGTGTAAATGAAAGGCGTAAACACACACACGCAATGAGGAGAGGCGCTAAAATAAGCCCGAGCCCGGTCTGTAAAAAAAAAAACGGCCCGAGCCCGGCCCAAATGGGCTTAGCCTGTCAGGCCCCGACGGGCTTGCAGGGCTCTAAAGTAAATCACCATCAGCTGCTATCAGATGGAGCGGCATTTACTACACAGAGCTGTAGTTCACTGACAATCGGGCAATTTCGCATTAATTATCGCGAATGTATCGCCTGCGATATGTATGCGATATAGCCCAGCTTGTCAGGAAACTACGGCTCTGTGTAGTAAAGGTCGTTTTAGGTTGGCCTATTTCTTTAAGACATCAGCGAATGGAAAACACAAACAAGCATCTTTATCTTCAAAGGAATGTATATGAGAGATGTAAAGACAGTAAATTTGGACCCTTGCTCTGTAATCACTGCACATGATGGCATATGTTTTTCTCACAGTGACTCTGCAGATCATGCACATTCACACACCTTTCTTACAGACGTGTTTACAGCAGGCCAACATGCTGGAATTTGACATTCATGTACTGTATATCCAGGTCAATAAGGCAATTTGTGTTGTAACGTTTGACAAAGCACGCATTATGGCTGTTTGTTTGTGGACAGGTTATGTAATATGCAGTATTTTAACACAGCCTTGAGATATGACTCAGAATAATCCAAATGATTTGATTCATTCAGTAAATCATTGGGGAGCAGTCAGTGTGTTGATTTCCACAGCTTGCTGATGACTCTTTGAGTTCGAGTAACTGTAAGCTATGTTTTCATTAGAAGAAGGATGACAATAATTTATGTATGAAGTGTATGTCTGTGAATGTATTTACATGTCTCTGTGTTGGTACGTGGTTGTATTCATGTGTGTTTGTGGCGTAATGAGCAATGACGTGTTGGCTTATTGTTCTTCCCAGACATCTGACATATTGACTCATAATGATAGCCACATGTGGAAATGCCTTTATGGGTGTTTGTTAATAATTGGAATGATGTCTGAAGCCTTGGAGGTCAAGGGGGATTGTGGTCATATCTGTATAATACAAATGGAATTGCTGAATATGAACTTTTTTTGTTTGTCATGTACAGTATTATACACTTTGAGAATGTTGCTCTTGTTAAATTCTTAATATCCACAAATGCTTTGATATTACCAAAAGTTTTATTTACTATACAGTAAGTGTCAGACAATGAAGTAGTAATGAGTAATGACGAGTCAAACAAAACAAGACAAGGATTAGGGGTGTTTTTAGGCACAAGCAGATTTATTGATTTGTAGGGATGTAACGATTCAATCACGATTCAATCGCGGTCCTCATTAAAAATGCCTGTCTGAAATCGATTCTGAATCGCAAGGCTGCGATTCTTTGTTTTATGCACAGCTTGTGCCTGTATTACGGCATTTGGTCAGTAGGAAGTCCTTATCAATCTAAAATCATCATGAGTCGGAGTCGCCCACAACGTGCATTTAAAAAAACAACACTCGTCAAACAAAATCATTCAAAATATTCCTCACTATCACGAAAACACCTGAAACAATTTGAAGAACAGCGTACAAACATTCATGTGTAGACATTTCCTGGAATAGCGTTTGTAATGCTACTTCTTGTGTGGCACAAAGGGAGCCTCCGCACGGGAGCGCCCTCTGGCGCCCGGATGTGCCGGGACCCCACCGCAATTCACTCAAATTCATTCACATTTGCACGATGAATCGTTACACCCCTATTGATTTGTTATGAATAATCAACTTTTTGGGTTGTGTCTATTTTCTAATGCAAAGAAAAAATTGTGAAATACATTGATTTTCATTTGAACTGGCATAGCCCATGTTACTTCTGCACGAAATGGTTTGATCCCTTTCCCTTAATAGGAACCCTTAGTGCACAAGGATGGGTTAAATTAAAGAACACTCCACTTTTGTTGAAATATTTTCCAGTTCTCCTAGAGTTAAACATTTGATTTTTACGGTTTTGGAATCCATTCAGCTGATCTCCAGGTCTGGCGCTAGCACTTTTAGCATAGCTTAGCATAATCCACTGAATCTGATTAGACCATTAGCATCGCGCAAAAAAATAACCAAATAGTTTTGATATTTTTCCTATTTAAAACTTGACTCTTCTTTAGTTACAACGTGTACTAAGACCGACGGAAAATTAAAAGTTGTGATTTTCTAGGCAGATATGGCTAAGAAACTATACTCTCATTCTGGCGTAATAATCAAGGACTTCGCTGCCATAACATGGCTGCAGGAGGCACAATGCAATTACGCCGCAGGCGAAAATAGTCCTCTCAGTATCTTTCAATAGCAGGGGACTATTTTCAGGCACTACATAATATCATTGCGCCTCCTGCAGCCATGTTACTGCAGCAAAGTCCTTGATTATTACTCCAGAATGAGAGTCCTTGATTGTCCTAATGGACTAATCAGATTCAATGGATTATGCTAAGCTATGCTAAAAGTGCTAGCGCCAGACCCGAAGATCGGTTGAATGGATTCCAAAATGTTAAGAATTAAATGTTTAACTCTAGGGGAGATTGAAAATTAGCATTTTTTTTTTTTTAAAGTGGAGTGTCCCTTTAAATGCATGTGTCTGTAGAAATGACAGTGTTACTGCGGGTTCACACCAGCCACATTTGAGGCGTCAAATTCGCGTCTACCGTGTATAGTTTGCCGCTTGAAGATTTTGAGTTTACTTGCTTCATTCGCGTGTGAAATTCTAGTCATTAAGACATTCACGCGGAAATTCGCGTCATGGGAAGGGCTTCTACAACTCTGCCCGCCAGTGTTGGGAAAGTTCACTTTCTACATGAGCTAGTTCAGTTCACAGTTCACAAATTTTAAAATGAACTAGTTCAGTTCATAGTTCATATTTCAAAATTTTGAACTAGTTCACAGTTCCAAAAAGGAAATCATTTATAGTTCTTTTTTCCCATATTATAAAAAAAATGATTGCCATTATAGCCCATATAACCATAGACAGCAATTATTTTATCAGTTTTAACACTGAAGCTAAATGCGTCAGATTTCATATCCAACTTTAAATCCTTATCCAACTTTAAATCCTTATCCAGCCAGGTTTTACATTAGCATTGACTGTCTTTTAATGTTTGTATTTGCACACCTTGAAAGGCTAGCCGGTGCTTCAAGGGGGTTTTCCGGGCGAAAAGCGCTGCGAGGCATCGCGTAGGACAACCGCACGTGCACGTTAAATAGCGTGAGCTTAGTCAAAGTCTATTTCAAGATCCAGAATATGCGTTAGCAGCCTAACTTGTGTTAATCGTTAACCGTTTAAGACAAATATAGTGCTATTTAATGTTAAACTATGTGAGTGCCGCGGCAGGGATTTGGATTTCAGCAGCGTCCAGTCAGTGTTGTATTGATGACGCATGCAGCCTGGTGGCGGTGTTGCCAGATTGGGTGTTTTTTCCGCTACACATTAAGGCCTGTTTATAATGTGTTTTAACCGGGTTTCCGTCTGGAAGACTCTTTAGACATCTGGCACCCTATTGAACTGAGAGCGCGTGCCGTTCACAAGCACCAGAATAAACGAGTTCACAATAAGTTCATCAGGCGTAATACAGTACGTTCAGTTCACGTTCGCTCAAAATATGAACGCGTTCATGAACTTTCGTTCAATGAACTCGTTCAGGCACAACACTGCTGCTCGCTTTCTGTAATCATGTCACTACTAGAGCAAGCTCCTGATTGGTTAAAGCAGCGCGTTTTTCCGCCAAAGTTCACATTTTTCAACTTGCGCATTTGCCTCGCAAATCGCGGGAACTAAGTGCACGAATGAGGCGGAATCGCGTCTACGGCACCGTGCTAAACGCCTCATTCGTGCCACAAGACCTCCGGATGCGCATCAACGCATCTTTACATTGACTTAACATTGAAATCACTCGTGCTTGACGCCTCTACCGCGGCTGGTGTGAACGCAGCATTAGCCTACTGGCAGCTGTTTGCCAGTAACTTGCCGTAGATATGAATTTATGTTATTTACTGGCAACAGTTTGTTCAAAGTTAAATAATCATTAAACATGAACAAGTCTTTGTCTTTACAGATTAAAACTAAAATAAAAGCCTCATGCAAAGCATTCTGGGAACCAAAATCTAGAAAAAAACTGAAAAGTGTTGATGAGGATTTCTTGTTCCCACAATGCTTTGCATGAGGATGTTGTTTTGGTTTTGTTTTGTGGGGACAAGGACTTTATAATGTTTGGTGTTCATTTAACTTTGGACATACATTTAGATCTACGGTAAGTTATGGCAAACAGCTGCATAACTACCACCAAAGTTTTCCAGGTCACTTTTCGAGTACGGGTTACCATACTTGATGATCAAATCACTTTTCACTTTCATTTTTTTCTGGAGTACCCCCCCAAAATATTTTTTTAGGAAATTCAACTGATAAGTGTTTTTTGGGTATCACAATTATGTTGTAATACTGTTAACTGTCTCTGTTATATAAAATTACTAGCAAATGTATATACAGTATGAATTTGGTCATATGGAACTTTACTGTTATGAAGGTTATTACCATAGTAAATGATGTAAATTTCCTTTGTTTCAGGCTAAAGGGAAAGAGAGGCAATGGCTGAGGAACCAGGCTCTTGGTGAGCTGGATGATGCTAAGATCATTGACGGCCTGACAGGAGAGAAAGCCGTTTATAAACGCAGAGGAGAGCTGGACCCTGAGGTAAGAGGATTAACATATTTAAATACCTTTCTACCTTCTGACACACATTGCTTTGTCTAGTCTAGTGTTTGTCTTGAGTACATACTCCTGACAGTTCAGTTAAACAGTTACTAATGTAATGTAATGTATATATAACCTATAATAAAAGGTCATGGAAATTTTTAAACCGCTCCTGTGACACAACTTTGGAAGAAGACATTTGAAGAATGTACTCGTGTCTCAAATTCAACAAACACCTAAAATAATCATAGCTGTTAAGCTTAAAAAAAACTATACACACATAAAATCAGCATATATGTGCTCCATACAGTTTATACACTATATAACATTATGCACAAATGTTTATTTTGTGTGAAGCGTACTGTAAAGCATTCTATAAACTTTTTCTTGCAAGTATGTTAATATTACCATCATCAGCTACGTCAGTATAGCAGACGGTTACATTATATTTAATGGTTTCCATAAGCCTTTACCTAAAATCTGTTTTCTGAATCAACTAAAAGAACTTCGCTGAGACCTATTTTATTATGCGGCTTCTGTATAACCCATTAAAAACCTCATTGACTACAAAACTGTTTAGAGGAGAAGCTGGGCCAGTAGAAGGCTGCAATTAAAGGAACATTATAGTGAAATTAGACATGTAATGATCATCCTTATTCAGTTTATGTCAGTCTGAGCATTAAAGTCTCATGTGTTGATAACTGGTGTGTTTTTCTTTTGGTCTGGCTACAGTTAGGGGCTCCTCAGCAAAAGCCAAAGCGTTTACGTCTGCTAGCGGACGTTTCTGGCAGCATGTATCGCTTTAATGGCGTGGACGGGCGTCTGGAGCGCTCTATGGAGGCTGTGTGTATGGTGATGGAGGCGTTAGAGAGCTACGAACACAAGTTTAAGGTGAGCTGACTTGATCAAATTTTACAGGATTTAGCAATGGTAGCAGTAGAAATAAGGGTTTCATTTCATTTTGGTATTTAAAGCCCTTTTCATACGGAAAATACACAGAAAATGTGTCCAGGAGGATTTTTCCGGGATCATTTCATTTCTGGCTCATTCACACTGCCAATGATTTTCTGAAATCTTTGGGTGCATTCACACACATACCATAAAAATCCCATAAAGACATGTGACGTATTTAAAGTCCTGCACTTGATAGGTTTTTCCACAGTTTTTGAAGTTTGCTAATTATCCCTGATTTCTCTCTCGAGGAACCATGCACATGCATTATAGTTTATGAAGAGATCATAGGGAGCGCATGATGCGCTGTTCTGTTACGCTGGTGATTGATCTCAGCTTCAGCGCTGATAGTGATGAGCTCTCTGATCTCTGCTTCACTCCAGTTTTTCAACATTTCTCATTGTGAATGTTAATCTGCGTTTAAATTGCTGTGTCAAAGAGCTGAATCATAACTTGTGGTTGCGATGACACTACAGCACACCCCTGGTGCCAGTTGTTCAAAAGTAATCCATTTGGATTAGATAAACATTTCTAAATGGGTTGTTCAAAACAAAACATGGATTCTGAATTTGGATTGGATCACAAAATCCAATTTCGGTTTTAATCTGGATCAAATCGACACTTTGTGTTGTTTAAAACTTTTAGTAAGATTGGGATTTGTTTGATCCCCAAAAGTAGGATTATACTGATCCCATCAGAAGGGTGGATTTCAGGAATACAAATGTAATAACATTTCTAATAAAATGTTACTAAAATGTATAAACCTACAGTTAGTCTACAATAAAACATTTCTATTATTTTATATTTATAAATGTATCATTTGTTTGTTGAAATTTAGTTCAGTTCAATCCTTATAATGGAAAAGTATTCAAAGTATAACATTGGGCTACCAATTAAACCTTTCAGTCAATTAAGAAAGAAAAAGTCAATTTAAATCAGACAATAGCAAACCAAAATATTTTACATTCAATTTTAACATAAGTAATCCTTAACTTTAACTGTCCTTTGGCACTGTATAGTATATTCATTCAAGTCACAATCATCAGAAACCAAACAGTCAAAAGTTTTAACAACCGGCATTTCTCCAAATTAGTCCTGGGCATAGATTATAGATGAATCTCATACAAAATAAAAGTAATTGTTTGCATAATATATGAGTTTGTGCTGTGTTGAATTATTATGTATATATAAATACACACACACACATTCATGTATGTATTTTAGGAAACATTTACATGTGTATATATTTATTTATATTTTTATATATTCCATATTATGTATAAATAAATAAAAATGATATATAAGTAAATTAATATATATGTATTTGTTTGTGTTTAAATATACATAATATTTACACACAGCACAAACTCATATATAATGCAAACAATTACTTTTAAGTTGTATGATGCCCAGCACTACTTCAAATGTTAACTACCGGACATTTAGCCTCTTTATGACTTAAAATTCATGTTTCAATTTGTTTGTGTATAATCTATATTGTTTTTTTTTTTTTAGGGCCAAAAGAACAGACTTAATGTTAAATTGAAATAAAAAGTAAGGGAAAGTTGTGTTGTTTTATTGTCTCTTCAAGTAAAGACCCCATACCGACCAAACTACAGTACCTGCTGTTACATAGCTATAGTCAACATTGACATGTGATCCCATTTAATACAGATGTGCTAATCTGAAAAAGTGTATATCTGGAGCAGGGTGATTCAATCCAATTTTGCTTTGAAAACTAGGACAAAAGTAAGATGGTTTACCTAATCCTGGATAGCAAAACATGGGATTTACAAATCTGGATCATTTTGTTTAAACTTTTTGGAACCACTAGCCCCTGGGGTTTAAGAGTCGGGATCCTGCTATTGCTCAAGCTGTTTATTCTGATTTTTTAAATCAAAATATTAAGAAAATGGCCTTTAAAGTTGTCCAAATGAAGTCCTTAGCAACCCATATTACTAATGATAAATATTGTTTATGGTAGAAAATGTTCATGGAACATGATCTTAAGTTAATATCCTGATGATCATTTTGACCTATTGTTGGCTCTTGCTAAAAATATACCCGTGCTACTTATGACTGGAATTGTGGTCCACATCTGTGCATTTGCATTGCAATTTGCATATGACAAACAAAACTGAGTTCCTCTCATGTTACTCTTTCACTCTCAGATTCACTCTCCTTGTCCGATCGTGTCTAGGGCAAGTTGTTTGTCTGATGCATGGAGTTTAAAATCAGTTGCTTATGAGTTTCTTTTCAGTCAGCATGAAATCAAAAATAACTATTCATATTTTCTTATGGAAAAAAGCATGTAATAAAATCCGTGCTGGTCATTATTATATCTTTTTTAGGGATGCACCGAAAGGAAACACTGAATATTGAACAACCGAACAATTTTTTTATTTTTATTTTCCTAATTATTTTGCCAATTTTCTCACCATTGCACAAGTTACATTTTCAGAATGTCCTTTTTACTATATTTATTTCATGTTAATTAATCATAAAGCTGTCTGACTTGTTAAAACGGTTCCAGTTGCATTCGACCACATACATTTTCCCACACAAAATGAAAATAACCTATTCATTACTCTGCATTAAGAAACATGCAACAACGCTTATATAGCACTGTATGTTGAGCAGCGGATACACGCCTGCATGCAAAGTCAAGCACGAGTAAAGAGAGAGAGAGAGAGAGAGAGAGAGAGAGAGGTGGTGGCAAGATTGACAGGAGCATGACAGAGGAAAAGCGCCCAACAAAGCGTTTAACAAAAGCTTTTTGTTAATAAACATTTTATTTCTGGTTTAATATAAGCCTGTTTGTCATTGTACGACTTCACAGGTTCACATACTGCTGACGCTCTTCATCGTTCTATGACATGAGATAAGGTGCTAAATTTTTTTCGTTCTCTCTGCTTGTGCATTCAGCGGACAAAAAAGTTACCCAGGATCGCCGCCGCTGTGTCTTTCTCATATGCTGCATGGTCTTCTAGTGCTGTATGTTTTCGTGTCTTTCTCAGACACTTTAAAATGCTTTTACCAACATGTTTGCTAATTTGATCATGTCATCAAAGACCTCATTATTCTGAAAATGATTTTGGTCTTTTCACTTGTTCGACCAAACACCGAAAATGAATCTGCCCTCATAATCTTTTATCAAACATTTTAACTTGTCCTCCCCTTTTAAAACATTTCTTCCATTTTATGATTATGTCTCAGCCTGAGTAAACTGATTTTTATCCCTAACCTTCAACAACCGTCACAACCTACAGTCACCACATCCCAATGCCTCTCTCGATCGCAGAAGGTAGCCATTCAAAAAGATATGGATTCCTTTAGCAAAATTTTGCATTCCTGTTCTCGTCATCAAAGTCTTCCACAATTAAAAGTTCCTCATCAAAGGGTGCCATTTGATGAGTCATATGGAGAGTAAACCTACACAACAGACTGCAAACTGCAAACATTCAGATCTGCCTCCATGTTTTTAGCAACGGCCAACTACTATCGCTCCAAAGGACAAAACCAAACCCTGCTCTGCATTTCTTCTCTCGTTCCATTACACTTTGTTATACGTCACTTCACAACAAGGAAGAAAACATCATTGCGACTTCTGTTTCATGGTGACTTGAAGAGTTAACTAGTTGCTTGTGTCTACAGAGCTTTTCATCTTATACTTCATACTGAAAAATCACACAATTTTGATGTCCACTTTTTGGCTGAAGTAGAAAGCACAGTTACATAATAATAACTGTAACATAGTTGCTACATAAAGTGTGCTTGTACAATTTTTAACCACAGATACTTTCTAAAATAAAAACAGCAATGATGTGTTTACAATAAACCATCTCCAAAGCAACGCACTATGGAAACAGGCCCCGTATTTACTTCCTCATAGGGTAAAAACTTTTAGCTTTGGTTAAGATGAGCAGTAGGGATATCCCCATGACACATGCTGATACACTGTTATGGAGGTTGTCATGGAAATAAGGATGCTGAGTGTGATCTGAAACAGTTGTTTTAGGGATGGTCATGCTGGTTTAGGTAAATTATTTGTTAGCAGCTCTTTGGGGGACCTTCTCTTTCTCTCCTCTCTTTCTTTCACTTTAATGTTTCACATTTTCCTTCATCATTTGTTCTGGCTTTTCCTCTCGGCTGAGCGGTTGGCAGATGCTGTGGACACAGTGAATCACAGCCCTTGTTGGGAGCGCCTTGCAGATTTGTAGCATCCACACAAAAGAGGATCTGTTATCTTCATCCCGAAGAATTCGGGGGGAGGAAAGCAGCGGAAGATTGTCAATGGCTGCCGTTATTCAGCTCTGCTCTAATGCGCTATAAAAAGGGTGCAACACTTTAAATGTGTGGGGTCACTTTTAGGGCTTGGTATTACATAGAACATCAATCAGATCTGATCCACTAATGTGACTGGATGTGCAACTTCTTGAGCGTTTATAACACTACTGAAACGTTTTAAATACTGATATAAACAGAGAATATATATATATATATATATATATATATATATATATATATATATATATATATATATATATATATATATATTATATATATTAAAAATTAAAATAAATAAAATAAAACAAGACAGACAGACAGACAAGTAAATAAAATAATAATAAGGAAAGGAAGGGAAAGTAAATCCTGGCAGCAACAGCTTTGATTAAATTTAACTATATTTTATTATACTCCATTGCATTAGAGATTTGCATTACATATTTGAAAAAGTGTTTTTTCTTTCATGCTGATTAAGATAAACGATGTGACGGTGATATGTGAGATGGTAAGTATGTTGATGCTTTTAGTTTGTGTGAGGGGCACCAGACTTTATGTCCCCACTTTGACTGTCAGATGAGCTGTTTGCACATCCAGTTGGTCTGTCATGTATCTATTTCTTAGTGACACTTGCATAATAAGCATTTCATAAACGTGCATCTGATGCAAGAGAGACTGTTAAACATAAACATGTTTTTTATTTATCCTCTGTCCTACTTCTGCTTGTACAGTAAAGGTCATAAGTTTACATACATCCTTCAGAATCTGGAAAATGATATAAATTTTAAAAAATTAATTTAGTCCTGCCCTGAACAAGTTATTTTACATGATAAGTGTTTACCGAAAAAATGCAACACAGAATAATAACAGAATTACTAAAAATAACCCAGTTTAAAAGTTTATATACACCTGATTCATAATGCATGATGTTTCCTGAACAATCAATGACCGTTTCTTTCTTTTGCGATAGTTTGTTTGGACACTGTGACCAGTGTATATTGTCATTATTTTATTTTAATATCTTATTTTTTTTCTCTTAGCAATGTCCTTGAAGATATAAAAAATACATGTTTTACAGAAGACAAAATAACAATTTACACCATTTATTTTTCAGAGGTTTACACGCACCCTTTTTATTAATCGTACTGACTTCTTGAGCATCACTGAATGTTTGTATCTATTGTAATAGTTGCATGTCTATTTGTATACTGTAGTCTCTTGATTGTCCCCAATGTAAAATTATTAGTCTTAACGCCTCATATGCAAAGTAAGTATACTCAAAGACCTTTTAATAAAGTCGCGTCACTCCACCGTCATATTTTCTGTGCACGCTGCTGCTGCTGTGAGCTCTTCTCCTCAGATGCGTCCAGCACGCAATTCTCAATTCTCTTGTTTATTGGTCAATACGATATTACAAAACCGATATCCGATCATCGGAAAATGCTCAAATATCGGGGAAAATATCGGTAAACAGATATATCGGTCGATCTCTAATTTTGACGTCCCCATGAGGAAACAAGCTTATAAATCAAACAGAATGATGTTTCTTGAAAATGTGAAGTAGTAGAAGGGTTTCAGTGATGGTTGGGGTTAGGGAATGGGGTAGGTAAGGGGAATAGAATATACAGTTTGTACAGTATATAATGCATTACGTCTATGGAATGTCCCCACAAAACATGGCAACCAGAATGTGTGTGTGTGTGTGTGTTTGTGTGTGTTATGAGTACATTGTTCAGTTTATTTGAAGTAGTTTTTGTGTTCATAGACGATGTTCAGAAGTCTGATGCACAGAAAATCTTTTTTTCACACACACACACACACACACACACACACACACACACACACACACACACACACACACACACACACACACACACACACACATTCTGGTTGCCATGTTTTGTGGGGACATTCCATAGACGTAATGCATTATATACTGTACAAACTGTATATTCTATTCCCCTTACCTACCCGATTCCCTAACCCAACCATCACAGAAACCCTTCTACTACTTCACATTTTCAATAAACATCATTCTGTTTGATTTATAAGCTTGTTTCCTCATGGGGACATCAAAATGTCCCCACAAGGTCACAAAAACACTGGTATTCCTATCTTTGTGGGGACAATGTGATAATTACCAGGTACACACACACACACACACACACACACAAAAGGAAAAAAGACCAACATTAAAAAATGCATGATAAAAAGGTGTCATAGCTCTGCAATCAAAAGATGTTGTTATAATGGAAGTCAATGGGGCAAAAACAGCCACTAACAATAAATGAGGAAGAAAAAAATAATTAAAAACTGATGCTACACAAAAACTAAACATGCTTCAAAGCCAATGTTTTTACCAATCTTTGACAAGCCCAAGACTGTGAAAAAGGTCATTTTGTGTGTGTTTTTTCACCAAATCAGTGACATCACTTATAAACTTGGCAATTAAAGAGTTAAAATCATGAAATTTTTGGTAGTTTTGACCAGTACTGAGGTTGATTAACAGATTTATGTGGAAAAATATTCAACTTATACATTTTTATAGCCATTGAATTTAGTGGATGTTTTCACTAACAGGTAGTAAATTTGAAGAATGCACAGGGGTTAAGATATGATGTGTTAAATTAGGATTTTTTGCAAATTCATGTAACAGAAGGAAATCTTAAGTTAATTTAGGATTCTTATCTTATCTCACTAAATCTTATTTCATCTCTAGTTAGGAAATCATAAATTGCTTACTCATGTTCAGTTATTAACTCTTAGGTCTGTTGCCTAGCAACCAACAAACAAACACTGCTGCTACAGTAAACAAAAGAATTGTCCTTTTTATTTCAATGGGGCTGAATAATAAATTTGATTAAATTCATTGTAATCATATCTGTGTCTTTTATATAGTTTTAGTTTTAGGATCATCTGCACATCATCTGTGAGTTCTCATTACATTTAAGCATTTAGCAAATGGGAAAAAAGTGCTTGGATACTACTGTACATTTCAACATTTGAACAAACATTGTTGTATTTCATCCTACACTTTGTTAAAAAATGTAATGTAAACTTTTGATAATAAGTATTGAAGTATTTGGATATTTTGTCTTATAATAAATATTGATTCAGGACAAGACTCTGACACAAGTGATATAAGCAATAGTAAAATATTTTTTTAACTTTAAACTTAAGATGCTTTTGTAAACTGCTATGTGCTGTATCACAAAGCGCAGTTGTCTGAGCTCCAGTAGACATATCTTAACATCCAGTACAGCTTCAAGACTGGGACTGTTTTCACTGGTGAAGTGTCTTGTGCCACTCGTTTCATTTTCTTGCAACAAGTTTCTTCCAAAAACCCCTCATCCGGTATCAAGGATGGCAGGACATCATTCTTCAGCATCAACATGCCAATTTTGTTTGCTTAATATAAACTGCACCGCAGGACATTCAGGCCATGTTCGTGACTGTAGTAAGACGAAGAGCTTGAAAGTCAATCCAGATGCATTTCCTGAAGTAGTTCAGCAGTAAAGGATGGATCAGTAGGATCTTGCTACACGACTTTCACCAGCATATCGACAGTAAACAACAGATCTGTGGGTTTTGTGCCAGCTGATTCAGTTGTGTCTCAGGATCTGGTTTGGCACAGGGTGGTTCAGGCTCTTGTAAGCGAAGCGACATGGTCTTATAAGCACTGTGGAGGATGAAGTGCTTGTAGTGGAAATCACATGCGTCCCTCCTCTGCTGTCCACCCAGTCCATTGTCATCTTCTCATCCATGGTTTCATCTATTTCCATGGGCTCTTCAACATCACACCCAAGGTTGGGGACCGGGGCTGGAAAGGAAAGCTTTCCAATTGCCTGCTGCCTTTGGACCTTCACCTCTATCTTCTTCTTTTTGGTCTTCTGGACAGCACAAAGTTTTGAATGGCTCAAAGACGGACTAAGCGGTCTCTTTCTCATCCCCATTTTAAGTTTTTTTTTTTTCGCAAAACACGAGCAAATTAACAACACGTCTTACTCTGACAACACCTTCAACTCTACAACAGCGAATGATGTCATAATGGCTGCATTTTCTGAAAAAAGGGCCTTATTAACTTTAAAGGGACAGTACACCCCAAAATAAAAATTCTGTCAGCATTTACTCAACATCAAGTTATTATAAATGTATTTTTTCTGCTGAACACAAAATATGATATTTTAAACCAAACAGTTTTTGAGCACCAGTAATTTCCATAGTATTATTTTTTTCTACTATGGAAGTCAATGGTGCTCCTGTTTCCTGCTTGATTACAAATACCTTTGTGTTCAGCAGAAAGTTAATTTAAGAGCACTGGTGACAGTTGATATGTTAATTTCTTGTTTCTTTTTATCACATTATCTGTACTTCACAATGTGTAACACTGGACCACAACACCAGTCATAATGGTCAATTTCTTTAATACTGAGATATAAACATCAACTGAAAGCTGAATAAATAAGCTTCCCATTGATGTTTGGTTTGTTTGGATCGGACAATATTTTAAAAACTTTAAATAAACGCATAAAAGTGATTTTTTTTTAAATGATTTTCTATGGGCAGTGAGCGTAATGTGTGCTGTTTATGCGCGTCGAAAGGGCATAATTTCGGGTAATTATCACGTTGTGGGGACCATTTGTCCCCACAAAGATAGGAATACCAGTATTTTGCATGTTGTACATAATTTATATAGTAAAACAGGTGGAATAAGTGCCTTTTTTGAGATATCTTTGTCTTGACCAGCAACATGTAGCCTTCAGCAATCCAACCAGTAGTTAGCAAAGAGATTTTACAAATAATATCACTGACTGGAATAATACATTCAGGAAAAAAAAAACGGCTTATATATCATTGAATTTCTTAACTGATAATGTTATTTGATGTCAGAATAATTAATATTTTGTTGTCATAGATTATGAAATGGTTGTTGACAGCGCTGTTTATCTATGCATTTACTCACGCATTAACTCTGTGACCGCTTGCGGAGGTAATAAATAATTAATTAATATCCACAGACATTTATTTAGATATTTTAGCAAAATAATGTTTATCTGGTAAATGTTAATATAACTTAGGGTAAATCTTGTTAAAAGCTAGCTACATGTGGTGTCTGTGCTTCAGACTTCAACCCCGGTAAGTGAACAGCATGTGAACGTGATTTTACGATGCTAATGATAAGCACAAATAACAGAAAAACGAATTTAATTTAGCGTTTTTAATTCAACCAAGCATTAATTCATATTCATGCAAAGCTACGTCGTTATTGGGACCGGATTTTATGGATCAGCGTGACTCTGAGAGTTCGTCTCTATTCTTGGACAAGCAGCATACATTGCTTTTAATAAATCAACTTATTTAACATAACATACATTAATGCACAAATTAGTCACTGGTGAACAGTAGGGTTTAAATAAAAAGAAGATACTGAAAAGCAAATATTCTGCAGGACCTGGAGGATTTTTCAGAAGACCAGTGAATAGTTCAATAGCTCAGGACAAACATAAAAACTGTCATTAATTGTCCAGAAAACATTGTGCAGTATTAAAAATGAGGGGTATGTAAACTTTTGAACTAGATTATTTTTAGAAATTCCTTTATTATTTTGTGTCTCAAAAAGGCAGGCCTAAAAAATTAATTTTCTTAAAAATTCTGCTGCTATTTCCAAAATGTTCAGCATTTTGCAAGGTTTACTTTATGTAAAGTTATGACCTCAACTTCTAGTTGCTCTATCAAAAGTTCTTCACAAAAAAGCAATTATCTCAGCTTTTTGCTCAAAATTTGGTATTGAATAAACCATATTTGAAAGGTGATAAAAAGAGAACAAATAAAGGTAGGATGAAACAGTTTTTCTTTTGTTTGGAAGCTGAGGGTCTGTTCTTTCATTAGATATTAAAGATTAATGAAAAACATTTTCTGGAAGGTATTAAACTCTTGTGAAAATCATAAAAAATGCTGGCAACTTCAAAAAAAAAAAAACACTGCGGCGCATGTTTTCAATTGTTTCCAATGGAAGCTCTGCGTCTTTCAAATAAGCCACCAGCTAGAGACTTTCTTCCGCGCTGAAAATCGGCGCTCGGCGGTTTGAGAGTTGAACATTTTTGAGTGAAAAGCTCCGCTCGTCAATGTCAGTCCTCACACGGCTGTCCAATCACAGTGGAGGAGGGGTGGGGCATTACCACAGCAACCAACCGGCTCACAGCTAAAGTATCAAAGCTACCAAAGCGCTCAGCTGAAGAAAGCTGGCACTCAGCTGAAAAAACAGCTGGCATTCGGCGCCCTCCAGGTGTGCAAAACCCCTAAAAGTTTGAGTTCATTTAAGTTGTGTAAACATTTTTGTCAACTAATATTTTTAAGATGAATTAACTCAAAATTTTAGGCAACCAAATTACTTTATGTTGTCTCAGACGACCACATTGTCTTGTGGTGGCTGCCATATGTGTTTTGAAATTGAGGTGTGAGCTGTTGGTTGCAATTCGCAGTCTCACCACTAGATGCCGATAAAATTTACACACACCACCTTTAAGTCACTAAAAGGGCAACAATTACAAGGGAGATGAGCCACAAATCCTTGGGAACTTTTGGGATAATGTAAGTACACAACTCCATGAAATATATCATACTCTGCAAGTGTTTTTTGGATATTTGATTAAGAAAATCTTACATATTGTGGCTTTAACACTAATAAACATTACCACCAATGAAACTCTAAAAAACTAAGAACCAACTGCTCATCTGTGGCCGGTTGCACCAGCTGTGTGTAAGTTACAACGTAGCCTAGTTACGACGTAAATGGGCACTAAGTTACAACTTACGCACTACTAAATGTTTTTGCGTTGCACCATTAAACTTAGTTTAAACATAACAATACATTGTAACTAAATATTTACGGAAGCCTCCGTCCATGAATAACAGTCGGAATAAGATGTCAGCCAGATTATATTACATCGATGAGCTCGTAATAAATTATGAAGAGCCGCAAGTTCGTCAACGAGTTTTCAAGAACCGTTTAATTTTCTGTGTATCCATCAATTAAAATAAGATTTAAAATGTTTTCCTGTTAATTTTCTCCTCCATGTGTGGGATAGATATTTTCAATTAAATGTGTAATGTTTTGAATTCAATAACATTTCCTTTAACGTCTTTTTTACGTGTTTCAGTTTAGGCCAGTCAAGAATGAGTTTGAAATTACGTGCTGTTCAGACAATTTCCCGTTTACCTATTATAAGGCTTGTGATTGGGTTAAGAAAAATAGACGTCATTCTGTGCGACAACGCATTACTTTACGGAGAGCTTACGACCTACTAGCTACGTTCTGCCTTAAGAACAAGTGGTGCAACCGAATAAAGTAAAGAGTTAGTTATAAACTAGCTAGTAGTTACTAAGCCTCTAGTTTGGACTTAACGTCCCAGTTTAAGTAAGAACTTACGAACGACTGGTGCAACCCTACCCAAGATACTACGAGTCAACTTGACCGGTACTTCTTGTATATTTAACATAATTATCTGTCTTCTTATATGCCAACATAACATAACAAAATACCTAACAGCTGCCAACTCTGACTTCCAGAAACTGAGTAAAAGCCTTTCAGATTAAAATTATTTGCAATTTGCATGTGCATTATGCACCAGATAGAGATTTCTACACATACTGATGAAATGTGCACACTAAAAACAAACGGTGCTAAATTGCACTAAAATTGTTTCACTGGCTTTAATCATAGAGGAACTATTTGAAGTGCCATATAGTACCTGTGTAGCATCATATTGTGCTATATAGAACCATATCTGGTGCTACAGTATAGTGGTGCTATATGACTCCCGGGGGGTTCTTTATAGGTGCTATATAGCGGTGGTTCTCAAACTTTTTCGCCGTGCGGCCCCCCTTGTGTACAGTGACAGAAAATTTATGACATAAAACATTGTAAAACATAAAATTTGAATGAACCAAAAGTTATTCAAATATACAATTTAGTGCTGTTAGTTACTAGTGTTATTTTTCTGAGGTTTCATTACACAGAATTCATGATAACTTAATGCATTTTATAAAATGTCATAAAACTGGGGCCCAACATGGCACCATCTCAGGGCCCCCCAGGGGGCCCCGGCCCCCCGTTTGAGAACCACTGCTATATAGCACTTAAAATGGTTCCCCTATGATTACGAGCTTGCTATTTAGCACAATTTTAAGTGTGAAGTTATAATTCATGTATCTCCTCCACTGGCATTTTAAAGATGTTTCCTGTGGTGAAATACCTTCTAGACTTTTCAGACAAGACAATGCCGCCAGGAGCTGCATTGTTTGTAAGGACATTCAGTGCTGGAACGGATCTTGTGAAACTTCCTTTTATTGACTATTAGTAGATTCATAAGTGTAACTCAAAATGCCATAAATGTCTACAGAGTTACATCATCGGATGTTTCATTTTTATTTTGTTATGTCTGTTCCCTAATATATCTGAAGGGGAGTATATTGAAAATAACACACAAAGGTGCCCAGTTTCCAATAATCTTTTCTTCAAGTCTGTTTGTTTTGCATACCTTTGTTTGCCAGGATTATTTTCCTGGTACTGTGGGCTAACCTCTCTACTCTTTCCTGTTGTTTTCCTCTACAGTATGACATTACGGGACACTCAGGAGATGGATTCGACATAGAACTTGTGAAATGTGACAAAGTGCCCAAGAACAACAAGGAGAGGCTGAAGGTTTTGAAGGTACAGTAATGAGCCCATTCCCTTACTGCAGGTTTGACCTTACTTTCCTGTTTTGTTTGGAATCCCTATGCATTCACTTCTGCTGACGTAGTAGCAAACATTTCTCCTAGAATTCCTCCTATTGTTTTTTGTGACCGCATCGGGAAAAATGCCAAGCATAAATTCACAAACCTAAAACTCGGTGTTGGGTCACCGAGATGCTCTGACGCATGATTGCAGCCAAATCGGGGCCTTGAAATTTTTAAAGCAATGTGCTTAGTTAGGTTTCAGCCCCTTGGTTATCTGATCATCATCATTTTTGTTATGGAAGTAATTGAATTTCACAACAAACTTTTTAAGTAAGTGAATGGAAGAAACTGAAGGATTAATTTGCCGCCTAAGCTTTCTGATGCAGTTCTCTCTGAAATCTGAATATGCATTATAACTCTTTTTTTTCTGGTGTATGCCCACTTCTTCAGACTATGCATGCCCATTCGCAGTTCTGCATGAGTGGCGACTACACTCTGGAGGGCACCGAACACGCTGTGAAGGAACTGGCACGTGAAGAAGCCGATGAGCATTTTGTCATAGTGTTGAGCGATGCCAACTTGGAGCGCTACGGGATCAGTCCCGAGCGGTTTGCGCGTGCACTCACCAGTAACCCGCAGGTCAATGCCTTTGCCATCTTTATCGGTTCCCTAGGAGACCAGGCGGACAGGTGAGTTTAATGTCCTGTTGCAGATTGACTCGGTCGTGAATGCTAGCATGTTAAGCGTGAATTAGATGTGCAGGGTTGTGCGAGTAAAAGTAAATCCCTTTCTAAAGGTCCTGCTAAGATAACAAGGCATGTTTACCAAAGACTAAGATGGTAAGGGCGCTATAATCAAGCATAATGACTTTAAAATACAATTATAAGAGAGCATGTTATCGGCTTGTATAATTTGCATGGCCCTTAAGTTAGTTATAGGCTTATGTACAGCTCTCTTTGTTGTATTGTTTGCATTATTCGCAGGGTCTTTAGTCGAAAACGGCACATGAGGAGAACTTGAAGGCACCACTGTGGTGGTCTTTTCATGATCGGCATGATTTAAAGAGCATGTGCCTTATTTTAAACAGGACAAAGTGACAGTAAGGAATGATTAGTGAGAAGGGAGGGGCGGCAGTTTAAGTGAAAGGACATGGGCGGTACTTTGCTTTCACCGACAGGCTTTTCCCAAGACCCGTATCTTATCAAAGCCCCAACGTGAATGACAGCCATTGTCCCCCCGTGGAGGAATAGGAACTCGCTAGAAAAAGCCCATTTGCATTGCTAAAGTTTGATGTGGGGGGATCTTTTCTCTTTCTCCGACATCCAGGCTCCAGAGAACCTTGCCGGCTGGACGCTCTTTTGTCGCCATGGACACCAAGCAGATTCCTCAAATCCTTCAGCAGATTTTCACATCCACCATGCTGTCCAATGCCTGAGAGAACAGCGGCGGTTGGGTGAATCTCAGGAAACTCATGATAATCTCTGCATCTAGTAAACGACTTGGGGGAAACTTAAGAAAAAGTTAAGCGCCTGGTTCACATTTCCCCCTGAAAAGTTAAAAAAAAATATGTTTTGCTTAAAGAAGACGGACCCTTTATTAGGACCTTTAACATTATTTGCCTTATGAGATTGTCTCATGACAAATAAGCATTTTATTGTCATTACTGTAATGTAAAAAGGAAAGTTATTTAAATAAAAGTATTACAGCAGTTTTTGAAGGTAAATGTGGTAAACTGAAAATCATGCAACTTTAAATAGGCTTATTTTCTTTAAGCACAATATCATTTTTATTTAGTTATTGGGGAAAGGCCTGGTTTTGATCTGTTTCCACCCAAAATGGATCTTGTTTTTTTAAACAAGAGAGTCCATCACAGTCGACTCAAAATAAAGGACTGTGTGCCTTCAATGTAGCCTCAATAGACAACTTTATGTATGAACACATCTGTAGTAATTCTCTAATATTTACGGACTGAACTGTATGCCAGTACATAAAGTGTGGATAGATGATGTTTTAAGTTTGTACATTTCTAATGTTATGTTTAAAATAATCAGGTGAGCGCATTGTTTTTATTGAGTGCCTATACAGTACAGGGCTGGGTGATATACCTGCAGATATATACAGCCTAAATATTTCATACATATTATTTTCTGGTAACACTTTACAATAAGGTTGTATTAGCTAACATGAACTAACAATGAACTATATTTCTAGAGCATTTATTGATCTTAGGGGTTGTGCACACCAAAACTTTTAAACGCGGCTGAAAACGCCTGGACAACGGCGAATGCCAGCTGTTTTTCTGCTGAGTGCCAGCTTTCTTCAGCTGAGCGCTTTGGTAGCTCTGATACGTCAGCTGTGAGACGGTTGGTTGCTGTGATACTTGTCCCGCCCCTCCTCCACTGTGATTGAACGGCCGCGAGAGAACTAACATTGACGAGGGGAGCTTTTTACCCAAAGTTGAATATTTTTCAACTCTGAGCGTGGAAAAACCGCCAAGTGCCGAAAAGAAAACCGCTAGCTGCTGGCTTATTTGAAAAACGCTGAGCTTCCATTGGAAACAATTGAAAACATGCGCCGGCCGCGGGCGTAAAAGCTTTGGTGTGCACACCCCCTTAGTTTATGTTAATTTCGGCATTCACTAATATATTATTAAAATCAAACGTTTAAACTGTTTACATTAATTAATGCACCATAAACCACACTCTTAACCTGAATTAGTTGACATTACTAGAAATTTGTGAGGAAACCCGTTGCACAAAATAATTTTAGTTTTTACACATGGTAAAACTAAACAGGTTAAGTTGTATTAACATAGAAACTTTAGTTGGTGTAGCAGACAAATCAAGTTGCCATTACAAAAAACTTTATCAAAAGTTAATCAAAGTTCAGTAAACTTCATTTTAATTTAATTTAATTAGTAATATGAATTGCTCTGTCCAACATCTCCACTTACTTAAAGGAACAGTATGTAAGAAATGTATATCAATTAATAATAAAATGGCCCTGATATGTCACTATACATTAAGAAATAATTTTCATTTCAAATACTTATATCAGTGGTCTGGCCAGGATATTGTCATTTAAAAAGTGGATTTGCAGCCCTCAACTGATGTTTATGTTGTCATTTTGTGTATTGACCACCAGTTGTGTGGCTGCAGTACCAGTTTTAGCCACAAGTTTTGTGGTTGCAATACCAGTTTTGGCCACAATCCTACATACTGTTCCTTTAATTAAGTTCAAAGATTTTTTTTAAATTCCTTTATATAAATGGTATTATAACACAAAATTCATGACTGGCCTTATGTCAATCATTGAATAAATGTGATTCTTCACAGAAACACATAGAAAAACTGTGTTTTTGACATGCATTGTCAGTACTGCGGAAAGAAATACAATAAAATCTGAGCTGAGCAGGGTTCATGTAGAAAACACTGATCACCTGAATGGTGATTTCACCAAATAATAATTTACAACAAAACAACATCAATAATGTAAAAGCTTAAACCTATATTACATTTTATTAACAAATATTTAAGTTCTAATCAGTTTTTATTCTGTGAAAAAGCTGAAAATATTCAGGCACAAAGGATTATGCTTCACAACATGTACTAATAATTTTAAGTTCAGTTTACTTAAATGTTTTAGATTAATGGATTTTGTACGCTTAAAAGTTAAATTAACTAAACTCTTTAAGCATTGGTCCAAAACACAAAATATTAAGTGATGTTTACTTTAAGAGTGTAACATGAATGCCTGTATTGGCATTAACTAACATCAACAAGAATTAATAAATGCAGAGAAGCTACATTTTACATTGTTTGTTCATGTTAGTTAATGCATTTAATGTTTACTAACCTTATTGTAAAGTGTTACCCATTTTCTGATCCTTTGATAAATAAAATCATGTTTAATGCAAGTTATTAGATACACAAACATTTTTATTGTGCTAAATTGTAAGTGCTATTTAATCATTTTTAATAGTGCACAGGAATATTATATAGTAAAAAATTTAATATATGACAAATGGCAATACAAAGTCAATTTTTTTCCAATTTTTTTCTGTCTTAGTCTTACACAAGTTATGAGACAAGAAAGCATTTTAAAATTGATGGCACAGACTAGTCTAATGTTTTCATGAATTGCATCAACAAGATGTGTTACTGCTAATCTTATGAATAGGGGACAATGCAACGCTCAATATGGCCGCTTTGACTGTGAAAATCCCACCTTCCAGTTAAAATTAGTTTTTTATTTTTTATTTTTTTTAAATTATTTTATTGTAAATCACATTAGTCAACATGTGCTGTTTTAATTGTGCTACATTACATAAATAAAGTTGCCAATGTCAAAAGAACCCATCAACAATCGATTAAAGGGGTCATAGCGTGAAAATCAGACTTTTTCCATGTTTAAGTGCTATAATTGGGTCCCCAGTGCTTCTATCAACCTAGAAAATGTGATAAAGATGAACCCAGTAACTTAATTTGAGTAAGCCATTTTCTGCAAGCGTGTGAAAAATTAGGTCATTCAGATTTCGCCTGTTTTGTGAGGTAGGTAGCAAGGCGAATTACAATAATACTGCCCCCTTTATCTGCACTATCCAACCACAGCACTGCCATTTAGTGCAGAGAGAAAGAAAAAATACTTGACAGAACAATTAAGTGTCAATTACAACAAACTACCATCATTGTGATCAGTGTTTGCATTTCATCCGCTCATTTGCATTTTAAATGACACACCCAAAAACGGCACACTTTTGCTCAGGCCTACAAAGTGGCAATTTAAACATTCTATAATTAATTATATGTGGGGTATCTTGAGCTAAAACTTCACTTACGCACTCTGGGGACACCAAATATTTATTTTACACCTTAAAAAAATGTCATAATATGACCTGTTTAAGACGGTTGTGCGGGTGAGGGTCTCTTTACAGAGTCACCTAAGGCCCTTGTGTTGCCAACTTGTATTCATGTGCAATAGCTGAAGTGAAGCTGATAAATTGTGTTTTTTATTTAGCACAATTTCAGTTTAATAAGCTAAAGTTATGGTACGGTTGATGTCAGGATTGGTCAGAAATCTGTTGTTTAATTGTGATTTTAGCACAGATATCTGTCTTTCCCCACACTCTTAAAACGAATGTGTTAAATTAACACATCTTGTGTCTAGTTAAGGACAACACAGCGTGTTGTCCTTAATTTAACACATATCTGTGTTATTTTTAGTACAACACACTTTGTGTTGTTTTAACACATCTTGTGTTGTCCCTTTTATTTATATGAACTCTAAATCAGCACGAAATGACACATAATGTGTTAAAAACAACACATAATGTGTTAAATAGTTTAACACAAAGCAATGTGTTAAAATTAACACACCCTTCATATAAATAAAAGGGACAACACAAGATGTGTTAAAACAACACAAAGGGTGTTGTTCTAAAAATAACACAGAGATGTGTTAAATTAAGGACAACACACTAGATGTGTTGTCCTTAACTAGACACAAGATGTGTTAATTTAACACATTCGTTTTAAGAGTGCATTCAAGTAGAAATGACTACCCGGATGTGTTAAACATGGTTCCCTAAAGGGACTTGTAACAACTAATTTAAATTAAAATGTATTCAAACTATTTTCAATATCATCTTCAAGATGTCATCAAATATATCACCCAGCCCGAGTGATTACGAGTATATTATTAGTACATGAGGTGTGTATAGTAAACTGTTGTTTTCTTTATATGTACAGTAAGAGCCTCCATTCATCATGTTTGTTGGGAATTTCCCAGTGTTTCTCTGAACACCTCTTATTTTAAACTTCAACTCATGAGAGCGACTGAGATGAGAGAGAGATTCAGCCACACATTACTGACGCCCATCTTTCAAGACTTATACATTTCTTTTAATCCTGAGAAACCAGAACCTCAAGTGCTATTTCACATTACATTCCTCAGCCATCCTATCACAGAGATTTCCAAAATAAAGTCACTTTACTCTGAGAATTTCTCGGTAGACTTGGTTCTAAGTCATGAGAAGAAATTCAAATTGAATTGGCCATGTATATAAATTGGAATTGGAATGACAGAAATTTACTTTATTTAGCAAGTCTGTATGTGGCAAACACTGATTATTAATTATGTAATCATGTATTGTAATAACCCATGTATGAAGTATGTATGATAACATGTTTAGGAGTAATTAATTATTAAAAGATATTGGCAGCATTTATGCATTTCTTTACATTTTATTTGACTTGAATTCAATTCCTTTAATGCTCTGCTTTGCACAATGAAATCCTATTAAAATCCAACAATGTGACAAAAACTCTTAAAAATCAAACTGAATGAAAAACTGAACATTAAGAAATCTCTTTATATTCTTATTTTGATTAAAATGCTTAAAATAATATTTATTTCAACATACCTGAATTAAAGGAAAACACCACAGTTTTTTAAATAGTTTACTATGTTCTTACCTCAACTTAGATGAATTAATACACACCCATCTTTATTCAATGCGTGCACTTAATCTTTGTACAGTGCGTTGTGAATGTGTAACATTTATCCTAGCCTCATTCATTCCTTAGGATCCAAACAGGGATGAATTTTTGAAGCCACCAAACACTTTTATGTTTTCCCTATTTAAAGACTGTTACACGAGTAGTTACACTAGTAATTATGGTGGGACAAAATAAAACGTTGCGATTTTTAAGCAGATAAAAAATTTGAACTATGGTGGAAGAGCACTTAGTTTGCAGCACTTCGACCTCTGCATGCAATAACATCATCACTCCTAACTACTCCCCTTCTCGCTCAAATTTCCGTCAATATTGCTGCACCCGAGGTCGAGGTGCTGCAAACTAAGTGCTCTTCCACCATACAATATAGTTCTCTTTTTTACGTTTTATTTTGTACCACCATACTTACTCGTGTAACTACTCATGTAACAGTCTTTAAATAGGGAAAACATGGAAGTGTTTGGTGGCGTCTAAATTCATCCCTGTTTGGATCCTAAGGAATGAATGGGGCTAGGCTAAATGCTAACATTTTCACGACTCACTGTAAAAAGATTAAGTGCACGCATTGAAAAAAGATAGGTATGTATTAATTTATCTTGAGGTAACAACATAGTAAAATATTGAAAACTGTGGTGTTTTCCTTTAAACAATCTTATGCAATGCATGGAACTGGAAATCTTCTGCGATGTTAACTGAACGATTTTAAGTTGGTTCTTAAAATAGATTTTATCTTTACTTAAAGTAAACTTAATTTTTTTCCTTACACTTACCATCACAAATAGTTTATTTTTATTTAATTTTAGCTAAGTTAGGTTGTCAATTCAGTTCTGATTCAGTGTTTTACAATCCTGAGAAAAACATGTCTAGAAGTTAAACATCAACATCATGAGCACAAAAGATGTTGATATTTTTATCTCAGTAGAGATTATAGCTTTCTGTACATCCTGTGCTCATGAGGGAACTTGAAGGAAAGATTTATTTTTGACTTCCTGTCATATTTGACCTCTGTACTGTACCAGGCCAATGTTAGCAGAGCTGTATGAGTTTGGAATGTTGCCCACCTGACCACACTGCTTCTTCACTGCTTACGCAAACTACAGTAGTTAGTCCTCACCGAGATGCATGTTTTCCAAGTGCTACATCAATGTCAACAGTGTAGTCGTTTCCCTTCCTGTCCTGCGGGACCCGCTGACGCCCGCTCCCGTCTCCCTGTCCCTCACACTGCGCTGAGGAATCCAGCGCCTGACTCCCGTTACCCAAGATGTTGCCAAGGAGAAAGTGTGGATGTAATTTATAGAATCTGCCTCGCTGGATGACTTAAAATTTGGAGAACAGGAAGAGAGAGTCAGACTGGGCTTGACTGAATGTTTCTATCAACTTTTTCCGAAACCTAGTTAGATGCCTACATGGGTACTTTCAATGCATGATAGGCACTGTCTTAGATATATTTTTGTCCAAGCATCACAGGTATCCATTGATGGGACAATCCCAGAATGCACGGCAAAAGGTGTGAAGCTTTCAAGAGCAGAAATGCTAAGCGTGTGTGTTCACAGACATGTGCTGTTGTTTCTGTCTGCGGTAGCCAAAATACACATGTGCTGCCGTCACGTACTCAACTTGAGTTGTGTGCCAAGACTTCAGTCTAATTCATTGTGAATATATGAATCATTATAATTCATTCAAGCACACAGAAACCTGGTTCTGTCTTTATTTAGTACTTAACATACTTAACCGTATCATAACACCAAAATGTCTTGTAAAAACAATGTAATGACTCGCAACCAAACCATTAAAGTCTAACTTTGTGGTTTGTTTTAAAGTTGGTACAGTAATTGCTGTTGAATGTGTATGTTGTAATTGTCTGCATCTTATCCTTTGATTTTCATGTGGTCTGTTTTTTGATATAATATGTTGTACTGTAATATAATTCAATAAACAGAGATTTGTGCTTGTCTGTAAAGTGTGTGCAGATTCACTGGATTTGATACTGGAACAACTCATTACATGTAACTCCTAAATATTTGAGTATTTCTACATCTCAAGTGCTATGTTGGTGGGTTTGACTGTGCTCTTTAGCCACAACATCATAACAATCTTTCATTCATCTCCTAAAAGCGTACCATTAAAATGACACGCTGTTCACCTCTCCAAAGTCTCGCTCTGTAAATAAACTTTATTTTGGTCCTTGCGTCTCTCTTTCATCTCAGGTCTCTCCAGACGTTGGACGCATGCTCAAAGAGAGACGGTGATCTTTGACAGCACTTTCCATTCCACATAAGCTCTTCTCTAGAACCAAATGAGTTGCCCAGAATTCAATACTTCATGAGCATTAAACGTCTTCTTGAGTTCAAATGCTTTCTGTAAAGCGGCTTTGCAACAGTGCACAGATTAAAAGTGCTTTATTCAAACCAATTTGAAGGGATAACGTATTAACAAATACACAACACACACTCACCTAAAGGATTATTAGGAACACCTGTTTAATTTCTCATTAATGCAATTATCTAATTAACCAATCACATGGCAGTTGCTTCAATGCATTTAGGGGTGTGGTCCTGTTCAAGACAATCTCCTGAACACCAAACTGAATGTCAGAATGGGAAAGAAAGGTAATTTAAGCAATTTTAAGCGTGGCATGGTTGTTGGTGCCAGACGGGCCAGTCTGAGTATAATCTGCTCAGTTACTGGGATTTTCAGGCACAACCATTTCTAGGGTTTACGAAGAATGGCGTGAAAAGGAAAAAACATCCAATATGGTGCAGTCCTGTGGGCGAAAATGCCTTGTTGATTCAAGAGGTCAGAGGAGAATGAGCCGACTGATTCAAGCTGATAGAAGAGCAAATTTGACTGAAATAATCACTCGTTACAACCGAGGTATGCAGCAAAGCATTTGTGAAGCCACAACACGCACAACCTTGAGGCGGATGGCCTACAGCAGCAGAAGACCCCACCGGGTATCACTGATCTCCACTACAAATAGGAAAAAGAGGCTACAATTTGCATGAGCTCACCAAAATTGGACAGTTGAAGACAGGAAATATGTTGCCTGGTCTGATGAGTCTCTATTTCTGTGGAGACATTCAGATGGTAGAGTCAGAATTTGGTGTAAACAGAATGAGAACATGGATCCATCATGCCTTGTTACCACTGTGCAGGCTGGTGGTGGTGGTGTAATGGTGTGGGGGATGATTTCTTGGCACACTTTTGGCCCGTTAGTGCCAATTGTGCATCGTTTAAATGCCACAGCCTCCATCCCTTTATGACCACCATGTATACATTTTTAATTATAAATCCAAAGTCAAAAAGCGTTAGTTTGTGCCCCGCTCTCCCCTACATAAGATTTGTTGGTTCAAGTGTTCAGGCTGTCTTAAACTTATGAGTTAATTCAACTTAAAAATATTGAGTCAACTAATGAACACTTGAAAATGAAACTTTCTTTTTTAAGTGTAACAAATCTTAGTTTAACAGTGTATGTGTGGGGTTTGAACCCATAACCATTGCTCTATCAATTAAGCTAACTTTAGGAACTAAACATTGTTAGAGTAATCTAAGTAAAATGAGAAAACCCAAACCTTGTTTTGTTTCTCATTGTGTGTTAGTAACATCAGATTTTGCATCATATTATAGCAGCTTTACAGTAAATAGAAAGAAGTACCGGCAAATAAAAATGTTGTGTGTAAAGTACAGTTTATTACAAAGAACAAGTACATTAGCTGTACCAGCTGTGAAATTTTACTCAGTTGATGTTTGGCAATGATTTGCATTACGTGTTTCTTTATTTCAAACCCATCCATTGACTGCAGTATTCCCATAATACAATAATAAATTGTCATGTTGAAACAATGGGGTGTTCTGTTTATGTGATGTCAAAACACATTACAAAATACCTGTGTCACAAATAAGTACCTTAAATCCTTATGTTAACTCTGTTCTGTCATTTACTGTGCAAGGCACAGGTAAACACCTATATTTTGAAATACCTACAAGGGATGACCTGTGCTTGTTTGATTCACAGGTGAATGTTTATACATGACCTCTTTCAATTTATCGTCAAGTTTTTTTTTTAAACAATAAGCCATTACAATATTACATTATTTGCAATAAAATATATGTGTTGCATAACTACATAGTTTTGTTCTTTGTAAATGCATTAAAGGATTATTCCACTTTCGTAAAAAAAAAATCCAGATAATTTACTCACCCCCATGTCATCTAAGATGTTGATGTCTTTCTTTGTTCAGTCAACAAGAAATTAAGTTTTTTGAGGAAAACATTCTCAATTTAATAGACTTTGTTGGACCTCAAGAGTTCACAGTTTAAATGCAAATTGCAGTTTCAATGCAGCTTCAAATGACTCTAAACGATCCCAATTGAGTCATAAGGGTATCATATAGCAAACCATCGTCATTTTCGGTAGGAAAAATGTAAATATGCCCTTTTAAACCACAATTTCTCATCTTGCACTAGCTGTGTGATGTGCCAGCACAACCTTACATATTATGTAATCACGTCAAAAGGTCAAACATTATGTTCGTGAACGCACATTTGCAAACTGTTTTAATAAACTGACACAAAGACATTAATTAGTATCATTCCACATACAACAACGTCAGAACTTTTTCTCCACACTTGTAAACACTGGAGCGGTAGTTTCGCATACTTCATGCGTGACCCTTCGACGTGATCACGTAATACGCAAGGTCATGCTGGTGCATCACGCGGCTATTGCAACTAAAAAAAAAAATGTTAATTATAAATAAATAAGCATTACTTTAATATTTTGCAATACATTTCTTGCAACACATTTCTTGTATCAGATAGCACATTTTCATTAAAGGTGGGGAAGCGATTGGTCTTGTGATGTGTGGTGGATTTGTGATGATACACAGTTTAATTGTGCAATAAAGAGTTATTGTTACATTTAAAGCCAGATCACTGAAAGCAATTTTCAAGCCCGGTCCATTTGCGTTATCAATTCTAGATAAGCTAAATGGGTCTCGCAACCAGTTAAAGGCTTCACATGTATGAAGTACTGTAATAAAGTTTTATGGTCTGCCCCCATCTCTTTACATACAGTAACGTGGCTTTTCCAAGGTCTTGTTTTTACAAAATGGACAATCCGCACTGCACTATTCAACACATCTGATAACTCGTTTGGTAACATCTTGGCAACAAGTGCCTTGTGATGCAAAAAAAAAAAAAACGGTGTTTGGATTTGACTCTTTCACCCTGCTGACAAATTCCTTGGTATAGGCCCGGTCGTGGATGCTGCTCCATACACACCTACAGTTTTCCTATTTTAGACCTCCTTGTTCAGTATAATCTGATAACACACATTTTTTTGTCTCCTATTGTCTTTGACCGCAACTCCTTTCAAAAAAAAAAAAAAAAATTCTCACAATCTGCAGAGTGCACATTTGCTAACAGGCCACTTATGTCTGTTGATTTATCAACCTGAAGGACAAATCTTTAACTAGTTTTTATTATTTTCTAGTACGACATTTTCAATATCAGCGGACATACTGTATCATGCGTCTGCGATTGAACTGTTTGAAAGGGGCACTTTATCTATGTGTATACTTGGAAATGTCATTTAGGAACGCAATGACGTTACAGGCAGCTAGAGCGGTTAGTGGGTGATGATAAAACAACTAATTTGCATATACAGTAAACTAATTTGTATCAATTTTGCAGTGCATTATTTATTTATGTTCCTAACAACCTGTCACGGCACAGTGGTTGGGAAACCCTGTCCTGTAGGAATGTGACCTCTACATGAACACTGTACTCTATTTACAGCTACTAACAGAGCACTCGCACGCTAAATGGGGTCTGCTAATATACACTTTACACAGGCAGGCATGTGCGAGCATGCTTGTGCTTTTTGTTTGGCAGGATTTCGATCAAATGTACCTCTGCTAACATGCTACGTTATGCATCTGATACTGGAAGTGTTAGAAAGAGAAAGTGTCTATTGTGGACGGGTCTGTGGGGTTATATTGGAGCTGTAAGGAAGGGCTGACCTTCACCTTCATTGAATCACCTACAGTAGTAAAGCAAAAAGTAGAAAAAATAAGAGACCATTTCAGTTTTACCTTTATTAACATTATTAAATGTCTTTTGAGATGAAGCAATGCTTTTTTTAAGGAAACATTTATTATTCAAACTTGAGTTTGTTGCTGACCTGGGACTACAAAAACCAATCGCTTTACCTCATAAGACATTTTCTAACCGGATGGTATAAATTAGATTCGATCGATGGATGTGATTTTTGTAGCTTAAAATTGGACACTATCCAATGCTATTATCAGTGTTGCCAACTTGGCGACTTTGTCGCTAGATTTAGCGATTTTTCAGACCCCTTCAGCGACTTATTTTTTAAAAAGCGACTAGCGACAAATCTAGCGACTTTTTCTGGCGTTGTTGGAGACTTTTTGAGACTTTGTGACTTGAAAGCACGTATTCACTCTTCTCAACGAGCAGCTACAGCTGCCTCCGTGGGCTCCACCCCCATCCCAAAGCACTCACAGGTGGCCTAGTCCTCGCGCAGCAGAGCAGCAGAGTCTCTCCCAGCTGCAATCAGGGCAGGAGATGTTGTACATCTTTTCGCGTCCAGACGGCATAATTGTGCATGCGGGAAGTCGGAGCTGCCTGATCCCGCGATGGCTTACATGGCGGGATGTAAATAAATGTTCTTTTAATGAAATAAATCACTGTACAAAAATAAATGTATTTGAGTAAGCAGCACATTCAGAACAGACAAAGTGAACGGAGTTGACGCTTTAATTAGCTATACAAGTTACCTGCAAAACAACGTTTCCCATCATTTATCAGTTTATCCTCATATGTTTTAAAACTGTACTATTTGGACATATTTTAAACATGAACATATTTCGTTAGAACAGAAGCAGGGATTATGCATTCATGTGTATTAAAATTACATTTGTGATCGTTCATAGAGAAAGAGAAACGTGAAAAAGCCAATGTAGTAAGAATTCAAATACGACGTGATGACGTCAGTGTTATGCTAATGACGTAATTTAGTGACTTTCCAAGCAAGCTTTAGCTACTTTACACTGAAAATAGTTGGCAACACTGGCTATTATAAAGCTGAAAAGAGCCAGGATATTATTTATTATAACTCTGACTGTGTTTGGCTGAAAGCAGAAAGTCATGTACACCTAAGATAAAAGTAAAATATGGTCTAATTTTCATTATAAAACGACTCGTTCTGGTTCTTCATTCTGATTGGTTGAAACGCGTTCTAAGCCGTGATAAAATACCCCGGTAAACCCACGGTTCAGACCGCATCACAAGTATCACTGCGCCACTGTTGCTGCGTATTGATTTATGAAAATAAACACCACAGTTTTTAATCATTTTTTAATTTTTCTACCTTTGCACAATTATGGCGATATCCAGATAAATGTCAATAAATAAAACATTTCATCAATAAAGAGAAAACGTTCTCTGAAGTTTTTTTGTCTTATTGATATTTCCGCTATTATCCACTAGAGGGCAATCTTACCCAACTTAAACACTGAGGCATTCACTCGACACAACAGCGTTGTGGTGGATTTAGCGTGTGTTTTGATCAGGCTCTGAATCTGATCTCTTACAAAGTTCCTCACAAAAATGGAATTATCTCCGCATTTAGCTGAAAATTTGAGAGGTGATAACTGATTAGACAACAAATGAAGGTAGGATGAAAGGTTTTTTGATGTTGTTGGAAAGCGGATGGACTGTTCTTTCATTTGATATCTTATGTTTATACGTGCCTAACAACGCCCCTTAGCTGTTATAAAATGCACTGGTAACCCACTGCTTCTTGGGGTTTATTGCTTTATTTTGGCATGAACTGTTACTTTAAAGTCGCAATGAAATTGAAATGAAAAAACTACATATATTTTTTTAATATTGTGGTATTATTAACAAATGACTTATCTGTGAGCTTCATTATTTTTTTAAAAATTTGTGTGTGCTCATAATCTTTAATCAAAAATGCAAATCCCCCCCTCCTCAAAACGATCTCTCTTCACTACCTTCACAAACACAGTCAAAAGTATGGCAGGTGGGCGGGGTCCGGGAGAACATCGCAGCGATTAGCAATTAGCAACATGACCCAACTTCAAACGATCCAATCAGATCTCGATGGACAAATTCGAATCCAGCCCTGCCTTATTTCATCTCAAAAGCCGTTTCATTCGGATATACGTCACCACAGGGAAAATAAGGCAATTGCTACTTCCGTTTCATGGCGACTTTAAGCACATACTAGTACATTTAGAAAAACAGAAAATAATCTTGATGTGTCTTTAAATTTGTTCAGCGAATGTAAATCAGATCTGGTGTTACAGGTTAGCTGCTTGTTAATAAGTTATGTATTTCTTATATGAATGCTAAGCTTCAAACAAGGCCTTCAGACTAATCGAGTTAAAGCAGTGACAATGGAAAAAAACATGACATTTTTCAAGAATACTTTTAAACTGTGTAATAAGTTTTCAACAACAGCTGTTGTCTCATTTTCCATTATCAGGCAAAAATTTTTTTTTAGAGAAATGGTCATGTGGTGTAGGAAATGTGTCAGCACTGACTATATCCATCATAACTGTTAGGATAGGATTATGAGTGTGTGTATCTGCGTGTGTGTGTGTGTGGGTGCGTTGTGCTGATCAGGTGTGTATGATCTGTCATTGCACTGCAAAAAAATTAAATTTATTTTTGTCTTGTTTTCAGTAAAAATATATAAAAATTATTAATTAATGACCTAGGAAAATAAGTCTAGTTTTAGACAAAAAATATCAAATGTAAGTAAATTTATGCTTAAAACAAGCTAAAAAAAATCTGCCAATGAAATAAAAAAAAAAATTTCTGGAATTGTTTATGAAAAAAGTAAAACAGATTTTTTTGCTTGTTTTAAGCGCTAATTTACTTAAAGTTTATATTTTTTACTAAAAACTAGACTTATTTTCCTTGGTCATTTTGCTCATCAAGAAAAAAACATCTTAATTTAAGATTTTTTTATATTTTTACTGAAAACGACAAAAATATAAGTAAGAAAGTCATTTTTTGCAGTGTGCTACCTTATTAAACCATCATAAACTGCAAAAAGGAGCAGGACATCTAAATTATTCTGTCTTTTGCCTCCAGCTTGTAAAGTCTTAAAGTTACACTCCACTTTTTTGGAAAATAGGCTCATTTTCCAGCTCCCCTAAAGATAAACATTTGATTTTTACAATTTTGAAATCCATTCAGCTGATCTCCGGGTCTGCACTGCAAAAAAATGACTTTCTTACTTAGTATTTTTGTCTTGTTTTCAGTAGAAATATCTAAAAATTCTTAAATCAAGATGTATTTTCTTGATGAGCAAAATGACCTAAGAAAATAATACTAGTTTTTAGACAAAAAATATACAATTTAAGTGAATTTATGCTTAAAACAAGCAAAAATATCTGCCAATGGGGTGAGAAAATTTGACTTGAATTAAGTGCTTAAGAAAAAAGAAATCTTATTTCACAATTTTTTTTCTAACCCCATTGGCAGATAATTTTGCTTGTTTTAAGGACAATTTCACTTAAATTGTATATTATTTGTCTTAAAACTACTTAGACTTATTTACTTAGGTCATTTTGCTCATCAAGAAAAAACACCTTAATTTAAAGAATTATTCTATTGAAAACAAGACAAAAATACTAAGTAAGAAAGTCATTTTTTTAAAACTTGATTCTTGTGTAGTTACATTGTGTACTAAGATCGACGGAAAATTAAAAGTTGTGATTTTCTAAGCAGATATGGCTAAGAAACTATACTCTCATTCTGGCGTAATAATCAATGACTATGCTGCCGTTCCATGATCTTGCGCAATGCCCGAAAATAGTCCCCTTAGTAACTTTCAATAGCAGAGGACTATTTTTGGGCAGTGTGTAATATCACTATGCCTGCTGAGCATATTTTCAAAAAAAGTGGAGTGTCCCTTTAACAGTGATGTTCATCCACTATCAGTAATTTGGATGCTCATGTATTTGAATAGTCATGTGCAGTGTATTTCATAAAAAAAAAAAAGGAAAGTTAGATGACGATTAGATTATGCAAAGGTATGACAGGCCGTGCTGTATTATTGTGAAGTCACAGCTGAACGGTGTTGTTTATTTACAATCGTGAATTATTTACAATGCAGCACTAGCCTTGAGTACCTCATTGCAAAAAATATGTATCAGCGCAACTTTCATGAAGTAAATTCCCTAAAAGCCTTCCTAGTCCCTGATTGTCTGTGAACAGCATCAAAATGTTTCACACATTTAAGTTGCTAAGGGTGCTGCGCAGTGATGCACAGAATCGTTGGGTGCAGCTGTCATAGTTGTGTTTTATCTTAAAGCCCCCAACCTAAAAAAATGCACTTTTAAATGTCAGAAAAAGAGTCGCCATGTGTGTCAGAAACATCCTGTTATTATACAAATCCATCTATTTTTGTTTGTGTAATCTGCTTTAAACCGCAACAGTCACACAAAACAGGCTGTTGGGGATCCCCTAGCAATGTGATGTCACATTGTTTACGCCCCACCCATGACCTGTAAACGCTCTACCTCCTACTTTGCATACGGGGAGGGGAACAGAAGCTTTCTTTGCATTTAAAGACACACACAAAAACAACACGTTTTTCATTGCAGACACAAATGGCCATGTTCAACATCACATAATGAAAGATCTATGGTGTATTTTGAGTTAAAACTTTACAGACACATTCTGGGGATACCAGAAAATGCTGAAAACACCTAGATTAGCGGTCCTTTAAGGCTCCGACTCCAACCAATTCCAATCAATCCCATCATTCTAAAGTCTTATTTACTTTGATCCAAAAACTGACAACAAGGTTTTCACACTGACTCAACAAACTCCAACAAGCACATTTGTTGGATCACTATGAATTTGCCTTTATGTGTCAGGCTGATGATGGTGAAGGTTGGATGGTGTTTTTTGGTCTTGTGCTGGGGAGCGTGTAGAGAGTTCGTCCATACAGTTCACTCTCTGATTCTGCCAGAACACAGCAGCTTCCTAAATGCACTTGTGTCACATCACGTGACACAAACAGATGTCTTGGACTGAATTTAACATTGTCCCTAAATCCTCTCAGTAACATTCCTTCAGCCTTGTGTAACCTTTATTTTCCTTTTATGATTTTGTGAATGGTGATTTTTGTCTTGAATGTTTAAAAAAATATTGTTTAGTTCCCCCAAAATGAACTCTGTTCAGTTCACCCTCATGTGGTGTTAAAATTTCTAAATGTTTTTTTTCCTGTTAAATAAAAAAAATCTGTCTGAATCTTTGGTTCTTTACAGTAAAAAGATATTCTTTAGATTATAAAAAGATATAAAAGAAACGGTTCTTTAAAGGCAGGATATCTGATTTGATCCAAAAACATTTTTAGTTATACTGGTTAAAAGTCTCCTCAAAGGGTCTGAAAGGGTCATTGCACTGTTTATTAGGTACGCAATATGTTTGTATTGTGATGGATTCAGATATTCTACTTTGATGAAACAGTGTGTTGCTGCTTATGAAATTTGTGTTCGTTTACGGATTAGCGTAACGATATAGTTACTACATCTACACAACTGAAAGTGTGCTTTAACTTATTCTGATGTAAACCAGTTGTTTATGTTGGTTATTTTGGTAATGTTATTCACTTTGTACTGCAAAGTTTTCTCACTGCTGAATGAGACATGAGATGTGACCGTCTGATCTGTGCATGTTCATGTGTTTTGAAAGAGGCGTGACTTTGGATGGTGATTTGAAAAAGAGGGTGGGATCTTGATTTCATTGCTAGGCGGCTACCGTTAGCATTTTTCAAAATTAGATACCCTGCCTTTAAAGTAACTTTGAACAAATGTTTTTTCTATGGCAAAAAGGAGGAAAGCGCCACAGTTACGTTTTCTGTGCAGTTTTAGATGTGAAATGTGAAGCGTATTCATCAAAGCTAGATATTACAACACATTATATCCACTAATCCAACTCATTTAACCATTTTGTAATATTTAGCAACAATAATTACAACATAAATTCACAAAAGATGTTAATTTTATCCGACCATTCGCTGTTAAATATTGCACCTCAAGAAGCTTTACGACACATTGCTTTATGGCAGTGATATCAAATGCTTATTGGTTCTTGCGTGCTAATCACAGATTTGCGACATTGCCGTTTTTCAGTAAATGTACTTTTGTAATTTGAAATGCGCACCTTGACAGAGAAAAAATGGATTAATGCTTTCATGGATTAATAAATGTAATAATCTGTACTTTATCATATACTCCAGAGAGGACTGCAGCTGCAGCTGCTTTAAAAAATTAGCAATAAATAAATTATTGTGATTTGTGAATTTTTATTTCTAACAGTACATGATTTTAATCAACTGTTTTAGGAAGGAATGTATTAGTGGCTTAAAATATTGTTTAAATGCTATATTTTTACTATTGTTACTAAAATTTGATTTTTTTTATTTTGTATAGAAGGATTTGGGTTTAGGGTAAGGTTTGGGGTAGGGTTTAACATTATCATTAAAATGTTTAAAGGGAAATTATACAGCAATCTTTATGTTATAACTGGGTGATTCTCACGAAACCATTGAAACACCACGGCACTAATGATTTTAGCTTTAAAATGTGTAATATAGTAACATTAAAAAGCATCAGAATTAACACAATACTGTGTTCTATTTTGCACAATGTGTGATTTCAACATAAGAATTTATAATTGTAAATTTTATCTCATTTTCTGCTGAAATTCTCATTACCGCAATGTGTCCGGCTGTGTTTGAACATGCGTTATGTTGTAATTTAATCAAATTAACACAAAAATATTAAGAAAAAAATAAATGGATGTTTTGCTAGACTACTTTAGATGACAGAAAAAATATTTACTGAATAGGCTATTCATGTATAATAATAATGAAGAAAAATTAGGAAAATGATGTGTCCATGCCTGATGTTCTCATCCTCCGCAACACTTTTTGAGAACAGTTTAAGTACACATACAGAATTTTAATAAAGTTTGATTTTGAGTGACCAAGCACATGGACCAGTTACTTCAAGATGGCTACCAGGTAAGATAATTTTTTTACAGTTAATTTGAAATATTGTCTTTTCAGAATGGTTACACGACATTTTGATTATCATTACCGCAACAGATGCTTATTAAATGTTAATTTCATTAATAGAAGCATAATACTTTGATTTCAAATGCATGTGCAGAATCTCCAAATTATGTTCTTTCAGGTTCGTCATGTCATTTTGAAAATATGTCAGTGTTGATGTTTTCTGACTGTTGCGGTAATGAGATTTTTTAGGACAAATTTTTTAAATTATGTTAGAAAAAGTGTTAAATGATAAGTAAAAGTTTTTAAATTAATGTTCCCATTTACTCCAGACTTTGTTTTTCAATCTCTGGTGGGAAAAAAAGTAAATTTAAGCAATTTTTACATTTTCATGCTTGACATTTTTAAAACCAAGTTTTCGTGAGAATCACCCAACTGTAAAAATGTAATACGATTAAATGATGCAAAATATGTCTACATTGTACGCCTCAGCATCTATTTAAACGCACAAAAAAGTAAGTTTTGTGTTTTTGAAAGTTACGTATTATTACTACACTGTAAAAAAATTCTGTAGAAATTGCAGTTGGGTTGCCGGTAACTTACCGTAGATTTAAATGTATGTTTTTTACTGGCAACATTTTGTTCAAAGTTAAATGAACATTAAACATTTACAAGTCTTTGTCTTTACAGAGTAAAACTAAAATAACAGCATCAAGCAAAGCATTCTGGGAAACAAAATCTGAAGCAAAAAACAGAAAAAGGCTGATTATGATTTCCAAAATGCTTTGCACGAGGCTGCCACTGTATAGTTTTACTCTGCAAAGATAAAGACTTGTCAATATCTAAAATCGATTCAATCTTGAACAAACTCTTGCCAGCAAATAACAAAATTTTTAATCTACGGTGATATACCGGCAACCCAGCTGCAATAACATTGTAATTTCTACAGAATTTTTTTACAGTGTACCTATTAACAGTGAGACCAGGCTGACCAATCAGTGAAGCTCACGAATTTCAAAAGCGTTTTAATTATGCATATCTGGTATTTTTCCATAGCTGCTTGGGCATTTCTGTGAGTGTTCCAGCCCTGGAGCATCGATAGGATCGGCACCTATGCTCGTAAGCACCTTTGTTTTAGGAGTACTGTACTGCGCTGCTCACATTTTTTTGCTGTGTCTCTCTTACTTTAATTGTTTTTAAAAACTACATTGTGTGGCAGAAGAATATTTTTATGAATATCATTAAATTTTGATATTGTGTGTTTATAATGTAACCTTTTAAGGAATATGTAATAACTGTTTTGTGAAAGCAATAACCCCATAAAGCCATTGTTTACATTGCATTTAGAACAGCTAATGTAGGCACTACATATTTACTGTCATTTGTGGGGCTTACTGCTTTAGTAACATGTTATTTAGATATTGTTGCATGTTATCACAGCTGACAATGCTTTTGAATGCTCCTGAGTGATATATTTTTCCCTCTCCCCTCATTTTTGTGTCACTCTGTCATTGGATTGACACTCACATGGGTGTGACGCTCTGTGTTGTACTCTACAGTTTATGATTAGTTTAGCAGAAAGTGTGTTTCCTGTTAGCGTATACAGGCTGTATGCAGCTGGATCAACGACTTTTATTTTCCCACACAGATGCATACTGGACAAATGAAGGTTTATTGACCATTTAGAATTTCATTTATGAAAGAGATATTTCAGATTGTAAATTTTAGTCAAATGAGCTGCATTTAGCAAAAAAAGCACAAGCGTCACCACACATTTTACAGTACATTAAAGCAATATGTCTGTCATAATGTCAGCACCTAATAACTGGTAAACTTTAGTACTTTAGCATTACTTTAGGAATAATTGCAGACTGATCTCATGGAAAGTCGTGTTATTGTCACAGAAAATTTGATCAATTTATTTGTGTCCATGGCACGAAATTCAACTTTTTTTCGTGCCTTGAGCACAAATGTCTTTTTCATGACACGTGCACAAATTTCTATAAATAATTTTTCATGTGCGTTGCACAACTTTCTTTTTCATGTCATTTTATGTATTGTTTTCTCATTGTTTTTTGCTTGGGGTTGGGGTTAGAATCACTTTCTGTTACATTTTTGGACATCCTAACCCAAACCCCAACTCTATAACCAACCCCAAGCGACAATGATTTAAAAATAAGAAAACAAAACATAAAATGACACAAAAAAGAAAGTCGTGCCACGGACACGAAAAACTATTTGTGCGAGTGTCACAAAAATTCGTGCTCAAGGCACGAAAAAAACGTAACATTTTGTGTGATGGATACGAATAAATTAATCAAATTTTGCATGACTATAACACGACTTTCCTTGAGATCATGTTGAATAATTGACGACAAGCCGTTGAATTATTTGAAAATAATGCATATTCAAGGTGGTAATGTGGCACGACGCAAAATGGAGAGCCTTTACCCCGCGGCTTACCACAGACATTGCTCTGGTGCCTAATTTTAAGACATTTAAAGGGATAGGTGTGCGGTTCACAGAAAAATAATCAACACCCATGGAACATTTCTCAGCCAATCAGAATAAAGCATTCAACAGACCCATGGTATAAATAGCAATAAAGCCAGATCCAGAGGTGTATAATACTTAAGTATTTTAGTTACATTTTCCAAGCATCTGTGCTTTATCTGAGTGTTTGTCTTCGGAAAAAATTTACTTTACTAAAAAATGTTCACTACATTCTAAAGCATAGAATCATACTGTGTATTCACTATATATTGCATATTAAAATTGATTTAATGCCTAATTACATAAAAAATGTGTACTTTTACTTTCTTGAGTAAAAGTACGAAAGAAAATTTACTTAAGTAAAAGTACAAAAAATTACTAGATGTTTAATGTACTTAAATATTAAATATAAACCAAAAACTTGAAATTATGAAATGTAGTGGAGTAAAAATTATGATAATATGGTTTGGAATGTTTGTTTTCCAAAGAAAAACACTAATAAAATACGAATAATTGAAAATTTACTTTTATGTAGAAAGTAAAAATACTTAAGTACTATACAACTCTGGCCAGATCTGAATGGTATGGTGGATTACTCCAATGTAAAACAAATGTTCACCTGAGCTGCCTGTAATGTCAGTCAGAAAAATATAATATAGTTGGGATTAGTTTTCATTTTGTTGAAAGATTTCTTATCATGCAATAATGAATTGCAAATATTAACATCAGGATCATGTATTCAAAAAGTATGGCTTTCATATGAGTTTGAATCCAATTATTTATGAACAAACCAAGTGTGGAAATTTGTCTGTTTGCATTGCCTGATATTTCAGTAAACACAAAACCTGCGTGCCGCCCTACCATTGTAACTCAGTGCACCCATTGTAATTTTCCATTAACCTAGAGTAAACATTGAGGAGGGTCCTTGTATACGTAAGTCATGCCTGCTATAATAAAGTCTGCATGTCCTGTTCTCTGGAGTAACTTTAGTACTGGCAGGGAAACGCTGAGATGCCTTCAGGTCATGTTGTGCAGATCACAGCAGCATGTGATGGACAGAGATGTTTAGATCATTTCAAACATTGGCTTTAGCTCTAATGCTGAAAATGTGTTTGCTGAAGGTGCCGGTTGAACTAATAATAAATGTAAGGATGGCATGAATTGACCTGTATCTCATTATGTTAAAGCCAACGTTTAACTTTAACTTCCCAATGCATGTTCTAGTTCATATTGTGCATACTCATTTTTTATTAGCCTTTAAATGACTTTTTTGGTAACAATTTACAATAGGGTTGTATTAGTAAATCTATAACATGAACAAATAATGAACAATATAGTTTTTAATGATTTATTAATCTTTGTCAACACAGTTGATGTTACAGTATGTTTAATTTTGATATTTATTAAGATGAATGATTGCTGTAGAAGTGGTGTTCCTTCTTAGTTTATGTTAGCTAATGCATTTACTAATGTAAACATATACAACCTTATTGTAAAGTGGTACCACTTTCTCTTTTTGGGCTGACAAGACAAGAACTCCTCCTGCCCAACCACCTGCCTGTTCATATATGTTAAAACAGCCTGGTGTGTTAATGCGTAGTATTAATACGTTACTTTCTAAAACCCAAAACATATATTTTGTATGCTGAAGCATACAATATAGATGTATTTGCAACATTTTATTGTAGCATTATTAGGTTTTACAGCTACAAAACGTAAAACATTTACAAATCTTTCATACCATAAAGATTGCTGTATAATTTTCCTTTAACCATTTTATTGATAATGTTACCACCCTAACCCTACCTCAAACCTTACCCTAAACCCTATTTTGCAACGTAATGGTCAGAAATGTAAAGGACATTTTTTAACAATATAGCATTTCAAAGATATTTTAAGCTGCTAATACACTCATACCCAGAACAATTTATTAAAAACATGTACTAACAGACAGAAAAGTGTAATTACAATCATTTATTTATTGCAAATTTATTCAAAAGCAGTTCAGAAGTAGTTAAAATGACAATGTTGTCATGATCCTGCCAGCCTGTCACAGTATTTTATAGTTCATGTGGCAGGATTGTGGCGGTACCCATGTTTTGTGTGGTAGCACATGGACTTTTGTTTGGGCTGTGTGCTGCCGTGTCTTGTCTCTACCCCGCCCCCTTGTAATTATTTATTATATATTATTTATTATTATTAGTTAACTCCTCCCTTCACCTGACCTTCCTTCGTTGTCTTGTTTAGTTTTCCTAGTATGTTCTGTCCTGTGCTGAATTGTTTTGGTTTGTTTGGTATGTTAGATTGTTAGGCATAGTTGTCATAGTCAAATCAAGTAAAAGTCTTGTAATAGTGTGTCATCATGTCATAGTCTTATCTGTTAGTGTTATCAGTTAATGTTGTGTCATTTTCCCCCACGTGGGGTTTTGTTGTAAATAAACCTTTTATGTTCATCTTGTACCTGCACTCGGCTCCCGTTCCTTGCACGTTCATGACAGATGTACTGCGGCCACCGTCCTCTCTGCAGTTTATTAAATACAGAGAAGTATTAAAGTTATTAATCCACAAAGACCGCTTTTTTCTGTCAAGGCACCCATTTAAAATTTCAAACAACGTCGACTGAAAGATGGCAATGTCGCAAATCTGTGGTGTGGCACGCAGGAGCCAATGAGCGTTTGATATCACTGCCGTAAAGCAATGTGTTGTAAAGCTTTTTGAGGAGCAATATTTGAATTCAGATTCATAACCAACTTGAGATTTGACGTTTACGGTCACTGATGAGAACTGGGATCAAGATCGCTGGATAAAGGGCTTAATTTAGATCTGTCCCTCGCAATCGTATGAATTTTAAAGATGTGGATTACAGCGAATGTATAAAATAAACATATTTTGTGAATCTATGTTGTGTGTTGGTGTAATTATTGTTGAAATTGTTTATACCACGGGTCTGTTGAATGCTTTATTCTGATTGGCTGAGAAATGTTCCATGGGTGTTGATTATTTTTCTGTAAACCACACATCCTAACCTGTCAAATGTCTTAAAAATAGACACCAGAGCAATGTAGTAATGGTGGTATAAGAGGAATAATCGACTCCGGCCCGAATTATTTGAAAATAATGCACACCCGCGGTGTGACAGCATTTCGCTTCGTATCGTGTTGCATTCCCACCTTGTGTGTGCATTATTTTCTTATAATTCAACGGCCCGTCGTCAATTATTCCACACGTATTCTTACGATATCACATTGGTTCGAAACGGTTAAAGGGGCAAAAGATGCTGAATGCACAGTCAGAAAAAATTGTCCCATGCTTTCACTGGTACAGTACCCATTCAAAAGGTACATGTACCTCTGAGGGACTATTATAAAAGCTTTATGTGCAATCATAATGCTTACTATATGTTGGCTGTAAAAAGGTAAAAAGTATTTACATCATATCGTAAAAAGCAGAAAATAGATCAAGGATAGATTAAATAGAAATAAAATGTTGAAAGGTCTCTAAATGCTTTCCATGTTGAGTAAATTTTTTTAAAATCTTTTCATATACCTGCATGTTACAGCAGCATCACTGTTTATTTCCATTTAACTACCTCAAAAGCCTCAGGGTATTGTTCCAAATGTGGCCTTCTGTACCTTATGTTTAACTGAAGTACTCCATTAATAATCCTTCACCCACCTTGTGTACATGTAACATCATTTGTGCTTTGGAAAATATTACACATGGCTCATAAATCTGGGCAAGCTGGAACAGGGTGAGCGGCAGAGGAAAAGCCTTGGAGGAAACACTGAGCATCTGTCTCTTTTCTTTGAGGAGAGACAGCACTTTGCACGGTTGTTTTTCACTGCATGGATGTGGACAGCAATTAGAAAAGGTCAAATCTTATTCTCTTTAAATGCTAGGGGTCATGGGACTGAAAGTGGACCTTTAGATGAAAGTCTCAGATAGACTTAACTTTGGGCGTGCTTACACAACAACAATTATACTAAAAACGGAAATGTTTCTGAATTTTTTTTGCGTATACTGTCACATGGTTTTGTAAACATGCATGAAATTTTGGGTTGTTTTAACTCATAGTTGGGTCAAATTTGGACAAACCCAACCGTTGGATTATTTCAGCCCAAATGCTTGGTTGTTTCAACCCATAGTTGGGGAGCAATATCTCAGCCTAGCGTAATTTATAACCCAACAGTTGGGTTTGTCCATATTTGACCCAACTATAGATTGAAGCAACCCAGCATTTTTAAAAGTGTGACTAAAAACGCTATATTATGTGTGCCAGGCCTGTGCACATACGCATTCTTCTGAAGAGCGATAAATACAAACAGTTTTGTTAAGATATGACAATGAGGTACTACAAGGTTTGCTGCAAGGACTATAAAGTGTCAACATTTGGAAATGTTTTTGAGAAGTGTTAATAAACTCAGTATTTTAAACAGCACAAACACGATCCCTGAACTCAAAAGAAGATATTTTGATAAATAATGGTGATGAAGCATAAACTTTACCTTACACATTGACTTCCATAGTATTTGTTTTTTCCTACTATGGAAGTCAGTGAGTACCAGCAGTTGTGTGGTTATTCAAATATCTTTTTGTGTGTTCAATAGAATAAAGAAACTCATACAGGTTTAGATCAACATGAAGGTGAGTAAATAACAACAGAGTTTTTATTTTTGGGTAAACTATCTTTGAGATTTTTATTAGCACTCATAAATCTCTATTACCTGACCTAAACTGCATTTCCATTACCCTTCAAATTACATAAATTGACATTGCGAATTTAAAATACGACTAATGGAAACATAAATTTTGCAAACAATACCATAGCAAAAACTTTTTACGCTCGCATGAGGTGGTTTTTCAGGCAATTCGGAAGAGGTGTATTTCGCAAAACTTCCCTTCGCATTGTTCCATTTCGAATTCCATTCGCATTTTTATGTACACAAGTCAAATGAATATTATTTGAAGATGACGCGGGGTTTCAGCAGACGCATGTGCGGTGAAGCGATACACGTCTGGTTGGAACTTTACTTCCGGTTTCAGTTTTTTAATGTTCTGACTAGTTGCTAATCTGAACGCTTAAAACAAATACCTCGTCGAAAATAACAAATGTTTTGGTTTCCTAGGTAATCTACGTGTTGTTTATTTTGCTTGTTATATAAATAAACTACTTTAAAAGGACCTTGTTGTTATTTATTCTTAGCGAAGTTTACAGGAAGTTACGTGTGGACTACGAAAGTATCTTGTTTATTTTGTTACGGTTTATACTAAAACCCTTCCAGAAACACCTCAATATCCGCTCCCAAGTATATAAGGCTTTCCTCAATTCTTACATCTCTTTCGGTTAAAAGTTGTCGCTTGAGTTTGGGGTTAGATTTGGTATTTGTTTTAGGATGTCATTTAATATATCTGTTTCTCCATGTTTTTATCTATTTTTAAAACATGGTCGCTTGGAGTTAGAATTGGGGTTTGGGTTACGATGTCATTTTATGTAACAAAAAGTTTTTCTAACCCCAACCCCAAGCGACATTGAGTGTGTTTACATCACTAATCTATATGACTACATATAATATACATATAATGACTGCATTGTGCATAGAACACTTAACGTTTCAGCGAGAAGCGCAGAGTTCGAGCGGCCATCTTAGTATTCCCAACCGGCAGAGGGCGTCATTGACATACATTCAAAATCATCCACTGATCTGATATGTTTGATACTGTGATGAATGTATAGACCCTTTTACAGCTCACGTGATCAAATAGCCTGCGGGCGCATTTCGGCAACAGAAGTGGTGTTGTTCCTCAGTGGTACTAACGTGTTAGCAACTCAGAAAATTTATTAAAACGGTTTCCCAGCAACAAAATATCTGGTTGTTGGGTTTAGTTGCACTAATATAATATACTAATATATGTATCTGGCCACTTTATTTTTGGCCATCTGCTAACGTCTTCTATCCACTCCACTAAAGTACACGGATCTGGTAGCTGTGTTGAAAAAGTTGATATAGTCAACTTTTTAAAATAACTTTTCTCTGTCTGTGTTGCTTCACTGCTGATTCTTGCAATACTTCCGTTGCCAAAGTGCGCGCGATTACGCTGCCACGTCATCATTGTGTACAAACAGTAAAAGGGTCTGTAGTAACTTACAGTTTAAAATGCAAAATGTACAACTTTCAGTAAATAACTATGTACTTAGAACGTTTACGTTGTAATAATGTATGGAGACTAGTAAAGTGATGTTTTATCATTAAAATCTAATAACATCCATTAATAGAATGTTTGGGCATACCAATATGGAGGCGCGGTGGCTTCACAATTGTGACTTCATGTGGAATCCAATCATTTATATAGATCAGTGGTTTACATGCACAGTCTTACGCCGATTATGCTTAATAAACTGATAACGTGACGGGTCATGTAAATGTGTAAAACGGTTTTCTTTTATTGGGGAAAGCCCATAAACGGCATAAGCAAAAAGGTAGTTTTTTGCTCATTACCCCGATTTCGCATTGCATGTAAACACATTAACCGGCTTTCTAGCAGTTTTATTCATGTGCGCATGTCTCTGAGTGTAAAAGATAAACGTCACACGCAGAAATAAACGCAAAATAAGGCGTAAAAGTCTTCACTTGACTCAAGCAGTTAGCAGAAAAAACTGAAAATAAAAGCTTGTGTTACATGTACAGGTTCTGCAGACATGAGAAGAGATACAACAGTAAAGCTTAAGAAAGATTTCCTGACAGCTTTTTGAATGACTATTATGTACTGCCTGCGAGAAACCTGACAAATCCCATGAAACGCCGTTTTCTACATAGCCGTTTGATTGATTTGCATGTAAATGTATGAAAAAAGGTTTCTATAATAAACTGATTTATTATTATTATTATTATTATTGAGCAATTTTGCGTTTTTATTTGATACACAGTAATTGAGATATGACAGGAAAGTACAGTGTGGAGAGAGAGTTATGGGATCGGCAAAGGACCTCGAGCCAGGATTCAAACTCGGGTCGCCAGAAGTGCGTCTGCACCATATCGGAGAACCGTCCACTACACCATCGGCTCCGACGCGGATTTTTGATAGTTATCCACTTATTCTGTGCATGTAAACGCACTCACTGGTAAAAAAACATTAATAAAAAAAGAGAAACCAATACATAAAACGACATAAAAAGATGCGGCGGAATTTGGCTCATGTATTGCACGACTTTTCACACTGCGTGCTATTTATACACACAAATCATGAGGATGGTCTGGAATTTGAGCGTAAAATAAAATTAGCTTGTTATGAGATGCAACATGCAGTAAACATTGCTGTGATGGTTATATGTAGAAGATCCCAGTCCAACCCAGCCCACTCCAACATAACATTGAAAGTATTAAGTGAAAGCTGATGTAATGAGTGGGTATTGACAGATGATTGATCATTCACAGGGTCACACCGCCTCAGGCTGTAGACAGCACTGCTTTATGTGAATCAATCCTTCATATGTGTCCAGTCAAAAACTTCTGAGCATTTAGCAACATACTCCGTGCATATGAGTGGTTCCCTACATATGAAACGTATGTGCTTAATTTGTCCCACAATATTTGTAAATGTTGCCTGGTGTACTATAATACGGAAAATCCTATGGACTTAAAAGGATAAGAGATTTCTTTGAGTGATAAGTGTTGTGACAGGTCAGCGTCCAGTGAAGGTGTGGTCAGGGTAAACAGATCCTCTTTTACCCTCAGGCCTGCAGGGAGTCATACACTTGTCTAAATGAAAGGGTGTTGATTCTAAATGAAGCACACGCACTCGCCCACCTCCTCAGTCTGACAGGAGGCAGTTGGTAACAGAGTTGTAAAATAAAATGGTGGCAGCAAGTCTGAGACTCTTATTGCGCTGTGCTCCTATTTTTGGATAACGGTTTTTGCAAGTATTTCAAATGAATTTTTCATTTACTTACAGAATATTTCAAAGTTTGTGTCTGAAAATGTAAGTTACTGTAATAATTTCTCTAGAAATGACGGCAATACTGGCAGCCGTTTGCCAGTAACTTACTGTAGATCTAAATTTATGTTATTTACTAGCTACAGTATGTTCAAAGTTAAATGAACATTAAACATAACAAGTCTAAATGCAAAGCATTGTGGGAAGCAAAATCTGAAGGAAAAATACACTGTAAAAAAATTCCGTAGAAATTACAATGTTATTGCAGCTGGGTTGCCGGTAATTTACAGTAGATTTAAATTTATGTTATTTACTGGCAAGAGTTTGTTCAAAGTTAAATACATTTTAAATATTAACAAGTCTTTATCTTTACAGAATAAAACTATACAATAACAGCCTCGTGCAAAGCATTCTGGGAACCAGAAATCATCATCAACCTTTTTCTGTTTTTTGCTTCAGATTTTGTTTCCCAGCCAGAATGTTTTGCTTGATGCTGTTTTTTTAGTTTTACTCTGTAAAGACAAACACTTGTTAATGTTTAATGTTCATTTAACTTTGAACAAAATGTTGCCAGTAAAAAACATAAATTTAAATCTACGGTAAGTTACCGGCAACCCAGCTGCAATTTCTTTTCTTTTTTTACCGTGTAGAAAAGAGTTGATGAAAATTGACTGCTTCCCAGAAACATAAATTTAAATCTACAGTAAGTTACTGGCAAACAGTACAGCAATTTTTTGCTGCAATGCAAAACGCTACAGAAATAAACTTGAATGACAACCCTCATTCACATTTCATTACAGTACATGGAAAATAATTTGTATGAAATTCTGCAATATTTGTCTGTTTGCAAAAGAGAGAAAGCAATCCTGCAAACAGCAAGCAAATAATATATGTTTCCATTTCTAGTTAAGCTATTCCTTTAAAGAAGCACTCATAGGAAAATCGTCGTCTGCAAGAGACAGCTTGCCTTTCAAACTTGCTAAATTGAGCCGCTGCATGTCATTGGCAGACGCAGACCCTTGCTTAAAACTCATTCATGAGCTCTCAAAGTGGCCTTTCTTTTCTGTGCTGGCAGCCAGTGGCCTGACACAAGCAGATAAGTGAGTTGTGCTGAGAGATGCATTGAAGAATGAATAGGAACAAATTGCTTAGCACTGTGGATTATAGTACCAAATCTCGCCCTCTCTAATTTTCTGTAGAGTCCTTATTTATACCCAACAACATCATTATAGAGGTCACTTGGGAAGCTGTGAGCTTGATCTTCAACAACACAATCCAAACTCTGCCATCTTATCAGCTTCAAGTGTAAATGCGTTTGCATTGAGAACGTTTTTACTTTATGGCACCCAAACGCCAAGTCTGAATGTTATCACTTATATTTACTGTCCTCAGAATTCATGTGACGTTACTGTCCCTTTTGTTTTGACATTTTGAATGAACAAAGAGGAAATGATTCACTCATAAAAATAACTCAACTTTGTTATGTTTACCTTTAAACCTATTTCAACACACAATTTTTCCATTTCCCAAGATTGCATAACAGACAATTGTTATATTTACAATGTTCACCCAAACATCCCAGACGTCACTCCTAGCTCTTTATATAGCAGATAAATATTTAAGCTCTCAGTTATGTTGCATTAAAGGTGCCAAAGAATGCATTGAAATAATTTATTATATTGTTTTTAATAACTACATATATGTGACCAGTCACGGAAAGTAGGGACACAAGTAAGATCTGGGGCATTTTGAGTTATTTACATATTCTGAAAGTGCGGTTTCTAAGCTTCCCAATGATGTGTAACACATGGATATCTGATAAGATTTGGAGAAGTTGTGGCCATTTGAATGTAGGAACTCAAAAAACACAAAGCCGAGAAAATAGACTCTGAAAGTTTCACCTTTCTCCTGCTGGGAGAGACAATAGGGCTCATTTACATCTCATTTAGCTAAGCCATACCTCCTGTAAAGCTGTTTTGAGATACAAATGCTCTAGCATCATATTTTGTGACAGAAATCCGGATGACAACATGCAAAAATAAACAGGACTTTTTACCTTTGTGTTGATCAGAAGTCGAATCCAGTCTGTTTCAGATGTGTGAATCATCCAATGACCGTTTTTGCCCACAAATGCATATAATCAGTGAAATATAGATATATAGTCTATTGTTTACATCAGATTTCGCATGAACGTCTGGTAATACAATAAAATATACAATCTGAGGACTATTTATATCGTAACATGTAAGGGTATATGAGATTACACTTTACGTTCCGGTAAACACATGAACCCGCCTTCAAAGTTTGTATTTAAAATCCAAACAGCGCCATCAAAAACGTGACGTACTTTAGGGATGGAACTAATCGCTCGCTCGTTCCTCCATCAGCCAATGACTTTATGGAAAATATTGATAGACAAAACATGTAGCCAATTAAATAACGAATTCAACAAACTCTGTGTGACTTTTTTCTGTGTGTTTGACTTCATGCTGCGCTGCAAGAACTGACAGAGAGATGACGTCCAAGTACGGCGAGAACGAGTCGAAATTAAACTACTCCGTAAGATTTCTTGAAGAGCTCTCGCGGTACTTTGACGTCATTCGACTGCAGCGCCGCATAATGTCGAGCAAGCCAGTGACGCGGCAGACGTACAACGTGGCTGACTGTTATCTGTTGCTCCCCAGCTTTTTTTATAAATAAAGTCGTAATTCTTGCTATTTTTGGACCAAAATGTATTTTCGATGCTTCAACACATTCTAACTTGACCCACTGATGGACTACTTTGACAATGTTTTTATTACCTTTTTGGACATGGAAACCGTACTGCCGCAAGCAACCCCAGTGACGTGACGCCAACAGATCCACAATTCAGTTCGGCAACGCATGATGATTTAAAGTAAATAAAATGCGGTAATGATGAAGCGCTGTCTGAATGTACCATGAGAAGTCTGCATACTTTCAGAAGTTTCTCCTAAAATAAACACAAATAACTGTTGGAGTTAAAAATGAACATGGAATAGTTCAGAATTAATGAGTCAAAATTCTCACACTATCTCATATTATAATTTTTCATAAATCTCTTGAGACATTGCAGATATCTTCTAGAAAAGAAAAGCCTTAGAAGCAGAATTTTGTTGAAACAGTATTAAAAGTAAATTTTTTATCAAATTGACAGTTTTCATGTGTCTTATTCCAACCCATATGCCTTTGTGACAGTTAGGAAACCCCTTATTGAGATGAGGATAGACGCTCAGAGAGACTAGTATCAAAACATCCCACAGCAGATGGAGACCAGACTGTCTAATCACAATAGAGATGCCTGGATTACAACAGACCATCTGGGACCCACCATTGTATTGTAATGTGACTGCAAGATATAGGTGCTACACAATGCCATAGAGGAACCATTTTTGCCTGGATGGTTCTATAGAGAACCTTTAACATTTCTTTGTAGTTAAAAAAGGTTTTTAAAAGGTAAGAAATGTTTTTCACCAACATTTGACTGATTGGTTCTTTAAGAAACCAAAAAAGTTTTTTCTATGTCATTGCTGTGAAGAACATCTTTTTGGGTGATCTTTGACCTAGACTATGAGTTTGGGTGAAAGGTAACCTGTGACTCAGAGGTCAGGGGAAGGACAGACACAATGAAGGGGCTGAGTTTGAGAAAAGAACGCTCTCCCTGGGATTTCCATCCCTTTAAATCAATCTGACCCACTTACTGTGGAGCTACATACCACCGTCAAACACTCCAGAAACTGCGGGGTGAAGAGATCTCTGTGTAAGCGAAGGCTGTAGATTTATAGTTTGGGGTTTATCCGAACCACTGGAACCACATGCATACTGGATGTTTCTTACCAGAGACAAAACATATAAATAATTTCCATTTTAAATCTGAATAAATATCTTAATGTCAAAGACTGTACCACATCCCTCAGCTCCTGCTCTGCATTTGGTCAACCAGCCAAGCATCACATTCAGAAAAGAGACGGAAAAACTGAAATGTCGCCCATCTAAATAACTGAACTGATTTAATGACCTGAAATCCACTTAGCAGATTTTTCCAGGTCAGATTAAGGCATGACCTCCATTGAGACGCTGCTCCATTAGCATCATTTTCTCCACATTAGCAATGACACAGTGCTTTGAGCAGATCTCATAGAGCTTTTCTCTATACAACATCATGACGGGTGCACTGTGGCTGATATTTTTAACCTTGGGGGCACAGGATGAGTATTTTGGAAAACTGGGGAACTTTTAATCTAAATCATAACTGTGATACTAAAGACCTTTATGCACACTGTTCTGGATTACTGTGCCCTAAATGTGAACTCTTAATAAAGTTTTTAAGGGCCTGTCAGGTAATGTTAACAATACATTTCCAGAAATCGTGTTCTTGCAAGTTCATGCCTTCAGCGATGTTTGTCTAAAGAGTTTTGTCATCCTTACATATTTCATTTTGTCATAACCGACATTCATTCTGACATTGTTTAGTTTAATTTAGTAATTGTAACCCATCTCCAGCTGCTGTCACATGAGGCAACGGCTGTATGTTATTTGCATATTGTCCTACAATATACACTCTTAGAAAAAAAGGTACAAAAGCAGTACAAAAGTCACTGTGGTGGTGGTACCTTTTTTTAAAAAGTACAAAAAGGTGCATATTGGTACCTCAAAGGTACATACTATGTACATATTGGCCTTTTAAAAGGTAATGTCCCAGTGACAACTTTTGTACCTTTTTTTCTGAGAGTGTACCATAGTCTGGTGGCCATCTCAGCCTGGATAAAACAAAAACATATAAATGTGACAAAGGCAGATTTTAAAAACCTTGAAACTTTGCCTCATTAGGATGAATTACGTATTCCCCTAGTTTCACAGACAAGGCTTGAGGCTAGTCCTAGACTTAGACATATGTTTGAGCTGTCTCAACTGAACTCACAGAAACTGTCTTTGACCCCTTTCGCATTCAGAACTGCCTTAATTCTACGTGGCATTGATTCAACAATGTGCTGAAAGCATTCTTTAGAAATGTTGGCCCATATTGATAGGATAGCATCTTGCAGTTGATGGAGATTTGTGGGATGCACATCCAGGGCCAAAGCTCCCGTTCCACCACATCCCAAAGATGCTTTATTAGGTTGAGATCTGGTGACTGTGGGGGCCATTTTAGTACAGTGAACTTATTGTCATGTTCAAGAAACCAATTTGAAATGATTCGAGCTTTGTGACATGATGCATTATTTTGCTGGAAGTAGCCATCAGAGGATGGGTACATGGTGGTCATAAAGGGATGGACATGGTCAGAAACAATGCTCAGGTAGTTCGTGACATTTAAATGATGCCCAATAGGCACTAAGGGGCCTAAAGTGTGCCAAGAAAACATCCAATGATTTAGTGTACCATCTAATTTACATTTAGTGCACCATCTAAATGTCTCAACAGTGTTCGAGACTCATCAGACCAGGCAACATTTTTCCAGTCTTCAACTGTCCAATATTTTTGAGCTCGGGCAAATTGTAGCCTCTTTTTCCTATTTGTAGTGGAGATGAGTGGTACCTAGGTTGGCCATTCGTGCCAGTTCCGCCGGACACGTCTCGAACAGGTTTTCGGGTGCGTTCTCTGGAAGTCGGGTTGGTTGACCGCATATGTCATCAAGGTTTAATATTTCGGGTTTAATTTCAGAAAAGCAACCATTACATTTCAAGTGAAGTATGAAACTACAATGATTGTTCGTCTTAAAAGAAATACATTTTAATTTTCTAATGTATTTTAACTGAAATGTGAGAAGCTCAATGACGTATGCAGTCGAGCAACGCGACTTCCGGAGACGAACCCGAAATCTTGTTTGGGACGTGTCCGGCGGAACTGGCACGAATGGCCACCCTAGTGGTACCCGGTGGGGTCTTCTGCTGTTGTAGCCCATCTGCTTCAAGGTTGTGTGTGTTGTGGCTTCACAAATGCTTTGCTGCATACCTCAGTTATTTCAGTCAAAGTTGCTCTTCTATCAGCTTGAATCAGTCGGCTCATTCTCCTTTGACCTCTAGCATCAACAAGGCATTTTCTCACACAGGACTGCCGCATACTGGATGTTTTTTCCTTTTCACACCATTCTTTGTAAACTCTAGAAATGGTTGTGCGTGAAAATCCCAGTAACTGACCTGATTGTGAAATACTCAGACTGGCCCGTCTGGCACCAACAACCATGCCACGCTCAAAATTGCTTAAATCACCTTTCTTTCCCATTCTGACATTCAGTTTGGAGTTCAGGAGATTGTCTTGACCAGGACCACACCCCTAAATGCATTGAAGCAACTGCCATGTGATTGGTTGATTAGATAATTGCATTAATGAAAAATTGAACAGGTGTTCCTAATAATCCTTTAGGTGAGTGTAGATAATTTATTATAACATGTTAAAATTGCCACTTTGTAGGTGTGAGCAAAAACGTGTGTCCTTTAAAATGCAAATAGCTGATGAAATGCAAACACTGATCGCCATAATGGTGGTTTGTTGTAGTTGAAACTAAACTGTACTATCTCTTTTGCACTAAATGGCAGTGCAGTGGTTGGATAATGCAGATTAAGGGGCAGTATTAGTATAATAAGATCCCCTTCTGACATCACAAGGGGATCCAGATTTCAATGACCCATTTTTTCACATGTTTGCAGAGAATGGTTTATCAAAACTAAGTTACTGGGTTGATCTTTTTCACATTTTCTATGTTGATAGAAGCACTGGGGACCCAATTATAGCACTTAAACATGGAATAGTCAGATTTTCATGAAATGTCCCCTTTAAATAAGGCCTAGTCCTTGTCTGTGAAACCAGGCCATTGTGTTTTATTCCTCATTTGGTCACTTTGGAATAAAATATTTGCTAATAAATACATTTACATCTTAGAAATAAGAGGCCTTCTTTCTATTTCCCCTTGCATGTTATAAGTATTATTTATAGTGTTTCTGTAACTTTGGTAGAGCATTGTATTTGCAGTACAGAGGTCATGGGTTCGATTCCCAAGGAACACACAAACTCACAAAAATGTACAGCTTGAAATGACTATAAGCTGCTTTGGATAAAAAATAAAATGTAAACGAATTTCAATGAATGGTACACTACACTTTAGAAAGGATTTACACATCTTTGTGCGTTAATGTTTTTAACACATAATGTGTAATTTGAATACATTATGTGTCATTTTGTGTTGATTTTGTGTTAAAATATAACACAAGTTGTGTTAAAAATAGCACAAAATGTGTTGTTTTAATAATAACACAGAGATGGGTGGATTCTGGGACAACGCATTTAGTGTGTTGTCCCAGAATCAACACTAATGTGTTGTTTTTAACACATTCGTTCTAAGAGTGTAAGGGATGTGAAATCTTAAAAATGTGTCCAAACACCATTTGTTCGATTTTTTATTCAACAGATTTTAAATTTATTATCCAAACAAACACCTTTAGTGTCGTCTGTGTTTAGTATGCAGTCATTTAATATTTAATCATTTACTTTCCCCGTTTTTGTGGTTTCTTTTATCATGTTAAGCCACTTTCTTTTAGTTTAGTTTATTTGTTAACAAGGACAATGCACATTAATAAACATAACTGTGAATATGCTAGAATTAACCCAAAGGGCTATTTTTCATCTGTAGACCCTTGACAGAATGTAAAAAGTCACCTTAAAACAAAACCGAGCATCATTACACATACACTCACCTAAAGAATTATTAGGAACACCTGTTCAATTTCTCATTAGTGCAATGGTGTAATGGTGTGGGGGATGTTTACTTGGCACACTTTAGGCCCCTTAGTGCCAATTGGGCCTCGTTTTAATTCCACAGCCTACCTGAGCATTGTTTCTGACCATGTCCATCCCTTTATTAACCATGTACTCATCCTCTGATGGCTACTTTCAGCAGGATAATGCACCATGTCACAAAGCTTGAATAATTTTAAATTGGTTTCTTGAACCTGACAATAAGTTCACTGTACTAAAATGGCCCTCACAGTCACCAGATCTCAACCCAATAGAGCATCTTTGGGATGTGGTGGAACGGGAGCTTCATGCCCTGGATGTGCATCCCACAAATCTCCATCAACTGCAAGATGTTATTCTATCAATATGGGCCAAAATTTCTATAGAATGAATTTTGCACCTTGTTGAATCAATGCCACGTAGAATTAAGGCAGTTCTGAATACAAAAGGAGGTCAAAGACAGTATTAGTATGGTGTTCCTAATAATCCTTTAAGTAAGTGTATACACATCATATAATTATAAAGAGAAAGAGAAATAAACAGAAACGCACTATAAAAAGCGCTACAAAAATGCAAAATATAGGTAAATTATCTAGAAAAAGTAAAAATATAAGGGAAGGAAGAGAGAGAGAGAGAGAGAGAGAGAGAGAGAGAAACAGGGGGAGAGAGAAAGAGATGGCAACAGGCGAAAGCAACATAGCCACTTTGAATCAATGCACTATATACATAAATGTTATTTTATTTAATTATTAGTACTTGAGTGAAATTCAGTACACAGTGTTCAGTTTCATTAAATTGCAATTTAGTAAATTTCCTATCATTTCCATTCAAATACCAATTTAACATCATAGTGATATGAGCAGCTCTAAATTTTGATAAATTTTGACACCAATCTCCCATTCATGAAAGATCTTTGTTTTGGCTTCACATGCAGCTGGACCTGTTATCCACCCCTACCAGCTTCCCACACCCCCGGGCCGCTGTCTGTCCGCATTCAGACAAGCCCACACAGCTAGAGCTACCAAGAGCTGCCAACTCTCAATCTTTAGTTTAACTTCTTGTGTCACCGTGTCCAGCACTGGCCTGTAGTGAAAGTGTGAGAGAACCATTACAGTGTTTCTTCAGCATCTACCATAAGCTAAAAAAACAAAAAGTGAAACTTCCGTTTCATGCGTGCCGATGCTCATCTGGACCTTGCCAATGTTTTCATTTGATCTAATGAACTTCATGGTCCACGAGAGGCTTCCACTCGATGAAAATTTGGTTTGATATTCTTTCAGCTCTAGTTTATCGCATTCCTCATTGAGAAATAAGTGCTGTTTTACATACACTTCACAAGTTCACATTAACATGTAATCGATAGGGTAATGAGATAAAGCATATTTGTGTGCTGTCCAAGGGGAGGGCTCCGAACTCAGAATGTTTGCCCGAACCCAAAGTACTCTTCCTCTTTAACTGGGATGGATGTACAAGCAGAAAGTGATGCGATAGGGTTTAGGTGGGATGCTGCAAAAACGGGAAAGAGGTAAAGGGATGGCTATACAGTATATAGAGACCTATTTGTGCAGATTGGTTGGAATACATGACCATGCTCCTCCCGAACTTAGTTAAATAAACGTATTTACATTGTATTTACATGGTTTTCATTTCATTATCATTGTATACCTTGTAACACTGTGTGACAACTAACCCCGCTGTGTAAAAATTTTTCAATCCCAGCTATCAGTTACTAGGAGTGACAATATAATTTAGTGACAATAACGAACATTGAAGTATGCTTATCTCAACATAGCCATTAAAACAAAGCAGATTACACCTAGAAGAGAGTTTAATAAATATTCTCATGCTTTTTGATGCATGACAACAACAACAAAAATAACACCATGAAACATGTTCAAATCATTTCCAACTTTAATCTCTTAAAGACGTTAGTTGTATTAAATATATATCCCTTTTCCAGTTTTCCATGAATTAAGCATTAGGTTTTTGATCTCCATAATATTTGAAACAAAATAAAATGTTTCTTATTACAATATTTACATACAGTACAAAAATATAGATTCAAACAATGGTACAGATAAATTTACAATAACCAACTTTATAAAATTACAATTTTCTTTCTATAAAAAGCCATTTAAATAATCTTACACCTATACATTTGTATGTCTGTTTATGTGTGTATTGGCCACAAAGTGAATAACTCCATCATTTAACATGTTAAACCATGTGTCGTCTATCTTCACAGTAGTTCGGGTTTGTCAGATGCAGTCTGGTTGTCTTCTTCAGGTGGAGCTACAATGTGGTGCACCAGTCATCCCGTCTCTCTCTCACATGCCTGGAGAAAAGAGACCAGCATGGGACAATAAGTATTTTGGGAATCATGGCTATTCTGAGTGTGTTGGGGGAGGGAAGGGTTGAGGGACATTCACACAATAAACAAATCTTTCATTAGCATTAACACCTAACACAACATTTAAGAGTTCATTGTACTATAAAAATGTCCTGTAACATCTTTGTAACCGTACATATAAAAATAATTGATTATAGGCTACATAAATCAATGATTAATTTGTGATGATTAAAATAGTTTTAAATTGTGCCATTATTTGTGATTCCCAATGCTTCATTTATAAAAGTGTTCCTTGTGTATCTTTAACTTTTTTGTAAATACGTTTTACTTTAAAAAGCAATAGTGATAGTGTATAATGTTGGGATTTTTCGCAAAGCTTTAACTTAAAAAAAACTGAAAAGTTTTTCCGTTGTTTTAATTTTTAACATGCACACTATGGTTGCATAACAATTAATCGCGATTAATCTATAGCAGAATAAAAGTTTTTGTTTATCATATACGTATGTATTACAACTTTGTATAGATAAATGCGCACACATGCATGTATATATTTAAGAAATGTTTACATGTGTATATACATATGTATATTTTATATTATATATAAATGTTTAATATATAAATATATTTTTCCCTTAAAATTATACATGCATGTGTGCATATTTATATATACATAATTATAATACACAGTTCACACACATACATGATGTAAACAAAAACTTTTTTCTGCTATAGATTAATTACGATTAATTGTTATGCATCCCTAATACACACAAAAACGTCAGATTTGTGTTTACACGGATCATTGAAAACAATAAAAATATACTCATGCATTATTGGAACCGTGAACACGTATAAGCCTGTCATGACAGTGGCGTTTTCACTGAAACGTTAACACCGTCATTTTTCCGAAAACCAATTTTTTTAAAGTTAGCATTTTCAGGACCAAAACCATCATTGTCATATAAACAAACAGCCAAAATGCATTAAAAATTCCTGGTTTTGGTTAACAACGCTGTTGTGTAAACGCCTCCAATGATTGACAACGTTAAACAACGTCACGCTAATTCACATTAGCACTTACTTGCTAATGTTTTGTCCAGGTCGGCAATGAAGTCCTCAAGTTCTTTTGTGTCCCCAAGTTTAGCTGTAAGGGCACAATTTACAGTTCATTAACATCGGCATTAAAGCAAATAAACCTGAACTTGACTGAATTTTTTTTACTTAGGTTTAGGAGATGCGGCCAAGGGACTGTTTGATGAGGAGGTGAAAACTGTGGGAGAGTTGAGTTTCTCATCACTACAGCTGAGACTGTTTCTATTTAATGACTCGGCACCTGTTAGAGAGAAAAAAAATAGTAAACTTGTGCTTCTGTGTACAGCTTACATCACAATCTCATTACTAACTCGTGACTTTCAACTTGTGGGTTGCGATTAAAGATAAGTGTCTGGTTGGTTCTGGTAAAGTGGGGGAAACAACGCCAAATGCAAATAATAAAATGCACCTAAACTTAATCATGTAGGGTTAAGCTTGCACGTAGGATTTTTGACATTTAACTCTTTGACAAGTATGCAAATCTCTTTTTACTCAAGTTTGACATCTAGCCAAATTAGGCAGAATGAATGACATCATGACCTGATCTTTGAATATTTTGTGCAGATCTATGTGGTTGAAAACCTAAAACATCCCAAATACATGTTCAAATGAAATGAGAAATAAGTTTGTGCCAACGTGTTTTGTGCAATGAACTACTGGCTGCCATTAGCCAAACCCATTGAGAGATTTAAAAACAACAGTTTAATATTGTATATCTTTTTTTATTGTATATCAGATGTATATGATTTTTATAATGGTGCATATTGATAGCCCTGTGCAGTTTAGTGTAATGTTGTTCAATTTAAATGCTTGACTCATTTGCACAATAAACAATAGTTGTACTGTGTTAGGTATGCAAGGTCCAATTTAAAATTTGGGTCCCATAACCAATTAGAGAACCAACACTACTTTTCAAACATGTGCACTGACCTATAACCAAAGGCTGTAGGGGGTGTTGGGGAGGGTTTGAAATCAATGCATCTCTTTTAATAACAGCCTTTCTTGCCCCATTCACTAACAAAGCTGTGACCCACCCTCAAGCGGGTTCATTTAAAGCTGAAGAGACGGTCCATTATGTCACACATATAAACTTGTGTGTGCACTTTTAGCACAGAGCAGGCAACTTTACAAAATCTTCTACTTTTTCTACGGTCGTGAATAAAACCAGGTAAGAACCAACTGAGATAAAGATGTTTCAAACAATATTTGGCTTCAGCAAATTCAAAATTCACTTGCATTCTTAAGGGTGTCTGCAAAGTACATAATTAAAATTTGTGATTGTGCCAGGCGATGTTTATTATCAAACCGCTGAGTTTGTCACACTCTCCTGTTTGTTCCAGATATAAATAAGAGGGGTAAAAAGATAACCAGTTGGTCGACCATTAAAAGCAAGAAGACTTCTACGATACCCTGTACTCTCATAAAACAGCATAGAAAAGTAGTTGCTCTTTGTTTTTGGATGGACCTTTATGCTGTGCTGAGATTCTGGCTAGGTTTGACAGAGTCTTATGTAGTTACATCATTTCATGTGAAAATCCTCCAAAAGACAGCTGAATGTTTCCACATGGAAAAACGCACCTCCTCTGTCCCCTAACAGAACTCTGAATGTTAAAAATTGACCCACTTTGTTCAGCATATACAATATTTTTTGTATATGGGCTACTATAAAAATTTAAGTTTGATATGTAGTAGATTCTGTAAGTTAGTAAATGCTTAAAGTGATCACCATCTTAAAATTAATACATATAGTCTCTGTCTGATAAAGTCTGCATCATTTATGGTTATTTTCCTGTTTATTGCGGTGAAGCCACTTTAAAACAATCCGAGTTTTATGAAGAGCTCCATAAATAAAAGTGAATTAACCCTTTAAGCTTCAGAACTGACAAATCCTTCTTGTATAAAGGCACCACATCTTGACACACTGCTTTACCAAAAAACTCACGCACTAGCCTACACTGCATCATCACCAACTCACACAGTGAATTTCAACTTGTGGGTTGCAATCAAAAATAAGTGTCTGGTTGGTTTTGGTAAAGTGGGGAAAAACAATGCCACATGTAATGACCCTAAACTTAATCATGTAGTGTTAATCTCGTTTTACTCAAGTTTGTCAGTTAGCCAAATTAGGCAGATTGAATGACATAACCTGATCTTTGAATATTATGAACAGATGAACACATGAAATGAGAAATAAGTTTTTGCCAAAAAAATGACTTTTTTACATAGTATTTCTCAGTACAAATATATATAAAATTTTTTAAATTAAGATGCATTTTCTTGATTAGCAAGAAAATAAGTCTAGTTTTTAGACAAAAAATAAAAAATTTAGTTAAATTGGTGCTTAAAACAAGCACAAATGGGCCAATGGGGTAAGAATATTGTTCTTGCATGGATATTTCTTGAATTAAGTGTTTAAGAAAAAAATTAACTTATTTCAAATTTTTTCGATTTTATTGCTTGTTTTAAAGGGAAGATTTCACAAGACTTTTTTAATATGTCAAATAAATATTTGGTGTTTACAGAGTACATGTTAAGTTTTAGCTCAAAATACCATAAAGATAATTTATTATAGCATGCTAAAATTGCCACTTTGTATGGGTGAGCAAAAATGTGCATTTTTGGGTGTGTCCTTTAAATGCAAATGAGCTGATCTCTGCACTAAATGGCAGTGCTGTGGTTGCATAGTGCAGATTAAGGGGCGGTACTATCCCCTTCTGACATCACAAGGGGAGCCAAATTTCAATGACCTATTTTTTCACATGCTTGGAGAGAATGGTTTACCAAAACTAAGTTACTGGGTTGATACACATTTTCTAGGTTGATAGAAACAAGGGAGACCCAATTATAGCACTTAAACATCAAAAACGTCAGATTTTCAAGATATGTCCCCTTTAAAGGCGGGGTGCATGATCTCTGAAAGCCAATGTTGATATTTGAAATCACCTAAACAAACACACCCCTACTTCAGTAAGATCTGGACCTTCTTTTGATAGACCCACACCACACATACGAAACCCCGGCAAGGATGTCACGCCCCTTACTGCTGATTGGCTACAATTGTGTTTTGGTACTCGATCAGGCCGACTCCCCTTTCCAAAGCGTTTCTCAAAAATCATGCACCCCGCCTTTAACCACAAATTCACTTTAAAAACTGCAATCTTGAAACTGCATCTTGATTTAAGATTTTTAAAATAGCCTATTTGTACTATAAATAAGACAAGTAATAAAGTCATTTGTTGCTGTATACCTGTCAGAAACACTCAGAAACGAATATCTGTTGCTTTCTTAAATTTCTGAACAAGTAGATAAAACCCCATGATATATGTGTATTATTCTATCAATGCTACCTTTCTGATAAGTTTCAGGGTCTTTTAAAAGACGACTGTGTAGCATTTAAATAAACACACAGCTGTCCACTGGCGTTTGTGTGTGTGGTCTTAGATTAGATCAGATTAGACCTTTCTAGTATGCACTTCTTAAGATGAGCTTTAAAACGTGACGCAGAGATAATGAGCTCAGGGCAAACGTGCATGTTTTACTATCACTGGTATAATAAAACACGATAAGGCGGATAAAGTTGACAATGTTTACTCACTTTCAGAGTCGCTGATGCCGCTGTCGCTGACGCTCGCGCTGCTCCGTCTCTTCATGGTTTTTAAGTGCTCATCATATCGGAAATGTCTCTTTTCCACAGGGGACGTGAAATCCTCAATGACAGCGTCGAATTCACACAACACGGCACTGAGGTCGTCATCACCCTTAAAAAATGCTAGAAATCGCAAGATTTGGTTTTAATGTATACTGCGCCGTATGCTTTCATTGACAGAATAGCAACAAAATAAATCAGAATCAGTTACTTTCTTTAAACTTTAAAACTTACTTTTGCTCTGTGACTTTATCTTTGGAGACTTCATTTTTATGGTAGGTCCAGTTTAGAAATATCCGATAAAACTAAACTCCTTCCCTTTTGAATAAACACACTGTCGTGATCTGTTGACTCCTTTGCTTGTACTGAAGCGCTCTGCGGTGGACTGTTTTAAATATTGCCCGGCTGCGAGTGGGGGCGGTGATTTGTAAAAAAGGGCGGGGTCGTGGGAGTGTTTTAAATATTTCATGGCTGTAGGTGGGGGCGGCTGGGGTGATGTAGGTGGGAATCGCATCGCCAATGAGTCAGGTTTATTTTAGCCCTCGTGTGAGTTACATCGATTGGCGTCATTCCCTCTTAAATATGTTTGTAAACAGCTACTGTAACACACGTAGGACATCAGTCCAATATCTCTGTATTTTTAAACATACCTCTCAAGGACACACATACCATTTGAGATGACTAGCTTTATTTATATATTTATTAGCCTACCAACAGTCTAGCAACTCGTGCTTCATGAAATAAAACCAACTGTTTAGAGCAATTAGTGTGTTAGTTAAAAAATCTAAATTGTCTATATGGTCAGACACACAACCGGCAAATTATCTTAATAAATTATTACTTCAAACAGAATGACACCTTAAGTTATGGTCTTAGATTATTTTACACGAATGTACAGATTTTTAAAATGTTTTGTTAGCCTGTTGTTTTTGTTAAAAGTTGTTAAATTTAAAAAATCCTCTCTTTTGCTTTTCTTCTCTGTTAAGTATTTTTTTTCACTTTAAATTTGTTCTTTAATGGGTATTATACCCTTATGAAAATTAACCATGTTTTTTTTTATAAAAGCGTTCAGCCAAAAATAGTTTTTCTGTGGCATCGTGAAGGGCCTTAATTTTTAAGAGTGTGTGTGTACAGACACCTGCTGGTGAATCAGTGTAATTACACTTCGTTTTGAATAAATAATCAGGTAAATCTTTGACATTAAAGGTTGTATGTTAGATTTGTTTTTACACTGATAAATTTGGCACAGATATAATTTTTAACTAAATAAAATAATGACAGACTTTAACACTTTTAAATGTTTAAAGGATTGATTCAGAATCCTGCTGGTGGTTATTTTTAGTGGGGGTGTTGAATTTATCACTCGAAAAAGCATTCTTTACACCTTTGTTGTTTTGATTAACAGGTAGACACATGGTTAAACAAGACATGTGTTTGCAGCTGCACTTGCATGCTGACTTTAGGGATTTAGTGCACACGCAAGGTGTTAAATACGACACTTTTTGTCTGAGAGACTGAGATCTGGTTTGTTCACAACATAAAATAAATATGTGACTGTGAGAATTTTCTCAGTGTTGTTTTAATAAAACAATGTGGGTTAAAAAATAGTTTTTGTTGTGATTGATTACAACTGTGAAGTCATTTCAAAATAATTTATTGCAATTGCATTTTTTTTTCATGATTTTAACAAAGTAGAAAAGTGAACAAATACATTTCCAAACATATATACCCAGGTGAAAAAGTAGTACACTTCCATAGTGTACTTAAAGTGCTTTATTTTCACTGAAATATTTTGTACTTAATATACTAAAAATTAATCTTTAGTACTTCTTAAGATGTACTTAGATTCTTAGATCTTCTAAGTGTACTTATTTGTGCTGAGACACATTGAATATGAACTAAAATGCACTTTTAACATACTATCTCTGTATTAAAAGATGTATTTAGTTAACACTTGTTTTAAACTTGAACTCAACTTTCATACAAAGATGGGTTTAAGTTTACTACAAGTGGTACACATTTTTAAAAACATTTTTAGCACATTTTAGTTCATATTTATGGTGTCTCAAAATAGCACACTTAGATGTTCTTAAGATTATCTCAAGAAGTACCAAAGATGAACTCCCAGTATATTAAGTACAAAATTAGTGTGCGAAAATAAAGCACCTTAAGTACACCATGGAAGTGCACCACTCCCTCACCTGGGTAAATAAATGCAAACTTTTTTCTCAAACACAATGTTGTCAAACACCAAACAAACAACATATTTGATGCCAAATCACAGAGACGTCTTTAAACATAACACACTATTTTCAATTTTAAGTGCTTAACATTTTCAAAATGTTATTGCTTAAAAAAAACTTCACATACAAACAAAATGATTACAATAATCCTATCAAAACAGGATTTCGAGACATCAGAGCCTTTTAAATACAATTAAAAACAATATAACAGCGGGTTTTCTAATAGTGTCTTTATGTTTTGTTTACGTTTTTGTTTAGTTGTTTCTGCAGCTCAACTGGTAGATCATTGTGTTCACAACGCAAAGATCATGAATTCAATCCCAAGGACCCAAATACTGATAAAAGAAATGTGTAGATTGAATGTGCTGAAAGTTGCTTTGAATAAAATGTCTGCTAAATGAATAAATGTAAACATGCATCGAAATAGCTGCTTGATTTGAGGTGTATTCAAGTGTTTTCCCTTAATTTAACTCAATTAGGTTTTTTTTTTAAATAGAGATATTTAAAAATCACCTTGGAAACCTTTGTGAAGTAGTGCCCTCTAGTGTTTACTCGAGTCATAATGACTATAGTTGTTTAGCATTATTCAACTCACTGTAAGTGTCTGGTTTAGTTTAATACTGTATGCAATGTTGATTTTTTTAAAGAGTGGAAGAAGTGCTGTTTTTAAATAAGTGGTTGAGTAGAGATTTAAATATGCAATGGCAAATGATCCATGTAAGAAACTATTTAACCATAGCAGAGTATTCAAGGTGCACAACAATGATGTCCTTAGGGTTGCTTCTGAGTGCATTCAGAAATTTCATTGTACTATACTGAGAATTGTTGAAATAGATTAATAATCATATAACCTACATGCAAAGTAAATAAAGACTAAAAAATGTATTACATGATATAGGAGGGCTTATCTGACACAACAATCAAAAAACACTTACATTATAATAATAAAAAAAAAACATTCGCTTGATCTATATATCTTACGTATCCAAACAGACTGTATGTAAATACCAAATGGACATCCTATGGTCATGAACTGAGTAAACTAAACTGAATGACACACGGATGCTCTGACTTCATACAGAAAACTCAACTTTGCCACACATTTGATTTTACAGTCTCTTGTCCACAAAATGGATGTGCTTAAGTGTCTTAGCATAAACAGGAGGTTTTCTTCTGTTCACCGGTTAGCAGTGTGAAGCTGGTTTCACTAAGCTGTTTCAGCCTCATTGACTTATGATTCTTCAGCTTGTATGCCAATGTGAGAAAGATGGCATCCACATGCTCTTTTTCTGCGGGGTCCTTTGCAGACGTCTCAAAAAGAGGAAAATTGTAGCTATCGGCGAGTCGCTGTGCTGAGACAGTGGATACCTCTCTACTTCCCCTCAAGTCACATTTGTTTCCCACTAGGATTCGGGGGACCATGGGAGGGACCGAGTGACGGCCACACTCCTCAATCCACTCTGGCAGGCTTTCAAATGAAGCCAGGCTGGTCACATCAAACACAAAGATGATGGCGTGGACATTGCGGTAGTAATGATCCACCATACTCGTCCTGAAGCGTTCCTGCCCGGCTGTGTCCCAAATCTGCAACTGAGAATGAGATTTGCATCACTGCAGAGTTATATAATAACATACAGAAGACCAGCTGTCTGAAGTTATAATCACTGTTACGTATTTAAGTGAACACAAAGGATAGGATATACAGTATACAGGTTTTCTTGCTATAATAGTAACAATGTTCAATAGATTTTACTTGTGCCTGTATTTTATAAACTCAAGCATCCATAAATAACTAGCCCCAGTTATTTTTTGTTATATTTGGACACGTTATATAAGTGACATCACATGGATGTGTGTTTTTTATTTATTGTTACAGATGCTTACACATCACACAGTAAAAACAACTTGACAACTGTGTCCACTGTAAAGAAAACCCGTGTAAGTATTCAGTAACGCACATAACTATGTGATGATCAGCCACGAGTTGTGTCTCACCTTTATGTTTTCTCCATTAAGCTGAAGGGTCCTCTCTCTAAAATCCACACCGACTGTTGCCTCTGGGTTTTTGAGAAACTTGCCACCACAGAACCTGTAAGTTAAGCACGTCTTTCCAACATTTGAATCCCCGATGACGATTATTTTAAACACCCTTGCCTGAGGACTGTCATATTCTTGACTCGAATCGTTTGCGAGACTGTCTCGTGCATAAATCGTCGCGAAATCATCATTGCACCTTGTGTTTACTATTGCCATTGTAGTGCTGCTAATAGTAAATCTCGCGAGAGGATAACAACGCGATCTTAAGGTGAACACGTAAAAGCCGAGTAAACGCAGTTTAAGCATTGTTTTTATTAAATATAAATATATAAAATAAATGTTATTACATTTCAATGACGCAAAAACACTTAAATTAATCAGGAGCTATAAATAAATGTCATAGAAAAGATAGGCTAATTCAATAATTCGACATATACAAACGCTATATGAAACAAACAAGGAAAAACATCCCTACTGAAAAATCTAGCTATGTTGGTTAAGGTGGCAGTAGCTGGTTTAAGCTGGTCCTCCCAGCCTGGTCAAGCTGGTGGGTCAGGGGTCTTCCAGCATGACCAGCTAGGTCAACCATGCTGAAAAAAACAATAAAACCATTACAGAAAATTGTAATGGTTTCTATTAAAATACCAATAGGAACCATTAGCTTTTACCATTAAAACCAAGACACTGTAGTGTGTTTTGGGCCCTATTCCATTAGAACCAATACATTTTCCTTTAGAACCAATACATACCATTAGAGACCAACAAAAACTAATACACTGTAGTGTGTTTATGGCCATATTCCATTAGAACCAATAAAATTCCCAATAAACCCATTAGAATGTTCTGTAATGGTTTTATTGTTTTTTTCAGCAGGGCAGCTAGACCAGCTTAAAAAGTGACCAAAACACAGTTTCACCAGCAATACCAGCAAGCTGGGAGACCAGCTAAAACCAGCCCACCAGCTTATGCTGGTCTTAGCTGGATTTTTCAGTAGGGTTATACACCATTTATTTCCTAATAGCATAGAGGTGTTGTAATAAAAAACTTCAGATGATACAAAATAAAAATGATGAAAGACAAGTCATCAGAAAATGGCACAGCAATGGCTGCGTCTATTTTAAAAATGTATTTTAACGTTAATGTTTAAAACAGATTTCTGCAAAAGTGCAGTGTACATTAAAAAGAAGTCCTGAAATAAATATGATTACAGTGAGTATATAGATAACAGTGTAAGAGGGCACGAACAGTACAAATATCAAACTGTCTTGGTTAACTTTAACTTAAGTTATCTATAGCAGCGGTTCTCAAACTTTTTCAGCGTGTGGCCCCCTTGTATACGCTCCATGCTTTCGTGGCCCCCCATGCCATAAAACATTGTAAAACTTAAAAATTGAATTAAACCAAACAAATTGAATTATATTTTGGTAAGTAGCCTTATTTTTCTGAGATTTACTTACACATAATTTATGATAAATTAATTTATTTTTAACCGGGCCCCCCCTGACATCATCTCAGGGCCCCCAGTTTGAGAACCACTGGCCTAGTATAGGCCTATACCGTATAGGGTACAAAGTTTTTTAGTTATCTTTAGATTATTCTCCCATGTAATAATGATTTTCATGTTATGTTTTTATGAGAAAATATTGTATTATATATTTAAAAAATTCCTGTTCACGTAAAGCAGCTCTGCAACAATGGAACATTGTAAAAAGCGCCATATAAATAAATCTGCATTAAACTATATTATATAATAAAACATATTATATGCACCTTTATTAAACCAGTAAATTAAAAGTTTTACACAAAACACTACAGAAATTACCACATTTTACATAACCTAAACATATTCAGGACTAGTTTTGTGTGATTCATCCATATTATTTAGAGTCTATCTTAGATGTAGCCAACATTCTGTATTTACTCCCATTAGGCTTTATGCCCAGCTGCACTACTTCCTGAACTTCAGCCAGCTCCTTGTTTCCTGTCTGCCATTATTGGACAAACTGATTAATCCAGGTGTGTCTGATTATTGTTGTTGTGACTACTGAGGTCAGGCACACCTGGATTAATCAGTTTGTCCAATAATGGCAGACAGGAAACAAGGAGCTGGCTTAAGTTCATGAAGTAGTGCAGCTGGGCATAAAGCCTATAGAAAACCAAACCTGACAAAATTCAGGCTTTGATGTCCCACAAACCCCAAAATCCAAAAGGGCCCTTGCGGTTGCACCTCCAAGTTTTTCATCTGTCAGTCAAGGAATGTGGGTGACCAAAGCACCCACCCCTGAGTCAGTGTGTAGTAAAATGTGTAGTTTGAATGCACTTTAAGTTGCTTTGGATGATGAATAAATGTTCATCTAAATGCTGACCATGTACCAATCTCTCTTCATTTAAACTTTAATATGATTAAGATTAGCTATAAACAATACAAAGTCTTGTAAATTACTGTGTCGTATGCATACAAATGCAACTTTTAAATATTTTTCTATGCGTGTTAAAAGAGGGTAACCAGATATCCCTGGTGTCCCCCATACCTTTTTAATTTTAACCAACCTATTGTTATCGTATCATCATTTTTAATTTCTTGCTACACAATTGTTTCTCCATCTAAATATTTAATAACGTTTTTTAAATGTCACACACATTGGAAACAGAATAAGCTCACTCACATTTTTATTTCACATGTTTTGTTTTACCCTTTTTGTCATATTTAAACATAATACTGTTATTTATTTATTTATTTCAAAATTCTTTGTACAAAGTTATTATTTCCTGAATCAAACATTATAAACATAAACCTGTTTTTAATAATACTCAGCATGAATTTCAAGTATGGTTTGTCCTGGTCGCAGCCAGGCTAACAATAAAAAACACCTATTTTAATATATTTGCACCTTTTTTTGAAATTTGGCTGTATTACGCACACAGTTCCACATGTGACGTGTGCTCTGGCTACCAGTTTTCATCCGAAAACGAACTTGAACTGCCAGAGTCAGAGTCCGCATCAGTCAATCCATCAAAGTCCCAGTCGGCACTAGAACCGCTGTCATCCTCCTCCTCTGAGATGAAGTTCTGACCAGAACCCAAACATGCCATATAGACCCGGGTGGAGAGGCTTGCCGATCCAAAGGCAGATCCAATCATGGTGGCCACACTTTTCCAAGTGTCCCGAGTAGGGTCGTATTCATGTACAACAAGTCTATTTTTGCTGTGATTAACTATTGCAATAGTTAAAAGAAGCAGATTGTTGTCATGTTGCACAACTTGATAGCTGAGGGCACTGCTATCGATTGGAATGTCTCCAATCCGCCTCCATTCTCCATGAGCCGGATTATACGCTTTCACAACAGGGACATCGCACAAACAGACAATCTGCTCCTGAAAAACGCATGCTTTATGGAGTTTGTTGCGCTTTAGAGAGGCCCTCTGGAGCCAGTGATTCTTCTTAGGCTCATAGCAGAGCATCCGTCTTTTGTTTACAACATAAAGTCGCTCATTTACGGTCACAACCTGCATCTTTCCCAAAGAATGGGGCAAAGGAGCCACAAAAATCCATTGGTTCCTCTGAATGCTATAGCATTCTACTTCCTTAAGCCTGGCATCCGAAACAGCATCTCTGCCACCCATAACATACAAGTGCCCATTAAGGTAGCCCATGTACGAGTGCGTTCTACTCAACAGTCTTTCAGCCAGCTCCTGCCAACAATTTGACAAGGGATTGTACACCCAAAATTGCTTCGACAAGTGTGAGGCAAGATACAGATTGTTTTCTGGTGTGGCGCAGGCCAAAAATGTCTCCATAGGGGAGCGTTTGAAGTTCTGATTGATGAGATTAATGATCGGGGATGCCATAGAAAGAATCTCCTCCGTGTATGGGTTGTAGCACATGAACGGCTCATTCGGCCTTCCGAAAAATAAAACCATTTCTTTTGCGCTCCTGCCGACTCTTTGTTTGGTTACATTTACACCCTTTGAAATTGCACTGCTCTGCTCACAAACAACCTCGTCCAACACATTCGAAAGATATTTCTTAATAAAAGGCTTTGATTTAAGGCTATCAAGATAGACGCCGTCTTTCTCGGTAAACAAAGACCAGCGAACGCATCGAAGAACCTGCAATGCATCTTCTGCATCAGCATGCCGATTGTTTTCAATCCACTGTATTGCGAACGAACACACTTTCCGTTCACAGTCCACATCAAGAGAATCCAGCCCGAGGATCTCTTTCATCTGCTTTACGTCAAGCTCACAAAGATCCCTCACATTGGCACTGAGCTGGATGAAGTTCTTTGCGATGAATGCTTGAGCTTTGCTCTTCAGTTCCAGATTGTCAAAGGTGTCAGCGAACTTCAATATCCCAGCACAGTTAGAAAGGTCCATCCTTCTTGTCATAAAATTAGCACAAGCCTGCCGTATATATTCCAGCTGGAGCATGTTGGCTGCAGCGTAGAGCCTTTGTACATTTCTTTCAGTGATTGTCACTTTGCCGGTGTAGCAGTAATCGATGATGACAGCCATTGAATCGGCGTCAACATCATGAATGGTTATCTTCTTCTGTGTGCTCTCATACAACCCTCCTGTGAACATGCTCTTAAAATAAGGACTCGCTGCAGCCAGTACATTGCGGTTGCACTGGAAAAGTTTCACAGGAGAACCGCTTTGGTCCTCTGACTCGAGGTTCGGTTCTACTTCGATACTTACGTCGACTAATAACTGCGATTCGTAGAATAATTTCAGCTCTTTCATTAAGCTTACAGCGTGATTCGTGTCCTCGAGCTCCTCTGGACCCACAAAACTATTTACTGCAGCCATATTTATGCAAATAACAACGATTTCTCCGTAAACAGCACCGTTAGTTCGGTTCAGCCGGCATACAATCTCCTCAGCTCTGCCTGCCGCGATGGCTCAAACTCTGTTCCGTATCCGTAAGCTTTTAAACACCGCTTTGTTGTTGTTGCTTGACGGCGTTGTCATGTTTCATCAGTGAAATTAGGTCCGTTTGAACGTATTAAATCATTTTCCGGGCACAACCGGGAAAGCTTTCGACTGCTGTGATGTCCGTCACGTTTGATTTGTGATTTAGTTCAACGTTTGATCCTTCTGTGACATCGACGTCTCTGAAGTGTCACTCAAACGTGCTGCCGCTAAGCGTATGAAATACACGGCGCTGATTGGTCACAGAGTTGCGTCCTAAATCCTACTGAGCTGCCTACCTAGTCAGCACTAAATAGAACCTGTGAAGTCAACTGTTGGAGAAAAATAAAACCTTAGGCACAGATACAGTACGTGCAAGATATTTAGGCATCCCTTTTCCGCAGGCACCCCGGAAACGCTGCACGTGAGTATGAGTAGTGCCTCCATCTACTGTGTGTAGGCGGCTCGCTATGGGTTTTAAGACACAACCAGCTGTCTGTTTTAAGGTTGGTTGACCCAAATAACAACATCATTAATGTTGGGATATGTATATTTAGACCAGGGGTCTCCAACATTTTTGTGAGCAAGGACTACTACAACAACAATCTGGAGGACTACTTTTATAGTCTACTTTAAAACTTTTTGTTTCACTTGATTATTTTATTTCATTTTATTTTTTTTATATGTTTTATCATTGCTTAAAATTTTAACATACATAAAAAAGCCAAGCTAATATCTAATAAAAATATTTAATAAAATAATAAATATAATAAATATTAAAATTGAGTCTGTTAACAGGATGTGCTTTTGTCAGATTGGTGACCACTGATTTGACATTCAAAGAGATTTAAAGAAACACGCCCACATTTTGGGAATTGTTTGACACACTCCCCGCCAGCTTAGCTTAGCACAAAAACTGTAAGTAAATGGCTCCAGCTAGCATAATGCTCCCATTAAGTGACAAAATAACATAATTTTCCTATTTATATGTTGTGATTTGTATAGTCACAAAGTGTACAACTAACAAGGTCATATGAAACACAGCCATCCCTGCTGAAAAACAATAAAACCATTACAGAAAATTCAAATGGTTTCCATTAAAATACCAATAGGAACCATTAGCTTTTACCATTAAAACCCCTACACTGTAATGTGTTTTGGGCCATATTTCATTAGAACCAATACATATTTCATTAGAACTAATACATAGAACCAATAGAACCAATACATACCATTAGAGACCAACAAAAACAACTACACTGTAGTGTGTTGGGCCATATTTCATTAGAACAAATACATAGAACCAATAGAACCAATAGAACCAATACATACCATTAGAGACCAACAAAAACTAATACACTGTAGTGTGTTTTGGGCCATATTCCATTAGAACCAATAAAATTCCCAATAAAACCAATAAAACCATTAGAATTTTCTGTAATGCTTTTATTGTTTTTTTCAGCAGGGATATTTTAACCGTATACACACAGGGAACTATATTCTCAGAAGGCAAAGCACTGCTTACCTGTGTCAGACAGAGTTACGGCATGCACGGGGATGAAAAAGTTATGTATGGACTTATCTAACTCTGGGGGGTACGGTGAATAAGCTAAATTTCCAAAATGTGGGCATGTTCCTTTAAAGGTGCAGTGTGTAATTTTTTAAAAGGATCTCTTGACAGAAATGCAAAGTAATAAACAAAACTATATTATCAGGGGTGTACAAAGACCTTTCATAATGCACCGTTATGTTTTTATTACCTTAGAATGATATGTTTTTATCTACATACACAGAGGGTCCCCTTACATGGAAGTCGCCATTTTGTGCCACCATGTTTCTACGGAAGCCCTTAAGTTTGGACAAACTTTTTTTCTCCGTCAATTACATGTTTTTCTGGTGGCGGCTACCATAGCTTCTCGATGCTTTTCAAAAGCAAGAGGTGAGCAGTGGACTGAGCTGTTGGTTGTAATGTACCTTTAAAGGGGATAATAAAGCTGCACTCCATTTTGCTTGAATTCATTGAGTTATTGTTACACTGACTGGGAATGACAGACATATGATTTTTATTTTAAAATAAATAATAATAATAATAATATTTTCAAAATAATTCTTAAATGCAGTAAGCTTATACAGATAGTGTATTTTAAGTACAAAAAAATATTTAGTGGATATTTTTACAGAGAGGAGTCCAAAAGACTACATTCGTTTTTATTGTTAAAACAAGGAAATAAGCTGATTTACAGTTTTGAAATTGTTTGGAACATTATGGAGTGAGATATTTTTAAGTCCCTATTAAAAGTTAAGCAAATTTTATTATACTGACCAATGGGACCTGGTCAGCATGAATTTCCTCAAGCTTTTAGTAAAAGTAAAAGTATTTTTTTTTATTTGTTGAATAGTTTTAGTTATAACTACGATTGAGCACATTAATCCTGCTCAATGCGTCTTTATTGTCTATGGTTTTATGAACAGTAATAATGAAGGGAAAGGCAGAGGGCAGTTCCACTCTGCGGCTGAGTTTCTGGTGACCCCAGTGCAGACAGCGTAGCCTCTCAGCCAGGTCACGGCGACCAGCTCGATCTAGACCATCCTGCAACAGCTTGGTTTTGTTCGGTTTATCCCAGGAGCGCTCATACCTATCAATTAAAAAAATGAAATTAATTGGGAGTACTGCCTTTCTTAATTAGTCTTAATTCGTATCATAGATTTACCAAAGTGACAGATGACATGGCCAATGTTTGCCTATTTTAACGTTTTTGCCATAAGGCACTAATTTTGTGTCAGTTCAAAAATTACCAACAGACCTGTCATATGTACACTTTCTGTTCACAATTATTTTATGGAGTAAATATTTTGAGTAAATAATATTTAAAATAAATGCTAAGTCAAATGAATCACTTCTCTGCATATCTTATTGTATTACTGTTGTATATACATTGAATCACTCACCCTTTCTTTTAGATATTGGTACCATTAGTAACTATTATATTTAAGCAATATCGCACGAGTAGGAGTGTGATATAGCTCTATATCATCACGAGCGATATTGCTTTTATACAACAGTTCGACGGCACACGTTTGAAAACCGAAAACTAGAAAACAACAACAGAGTTATTTTAAAAGCCTCTTTGTTTGAGAACTACTTCTTCCGCCACGGATTTGAGGGCTGCCAGAATGACAGGTAACACTTTCGGCTGCTTTGAATCTCATAACAACTCAATGGACGGATAGGCGTTTCTATATATTAACGTTTCTTGGTCACAAAGTGTAGTTTTAAGATTAGTTCAGTCGAGAATATATATTTATTATATTTAACTCTACAGTCGATTCGTAAAGATAGCGCCTGTTTGAACGTTTGCTTAGTGAGATTCGGTACGTATGAGAACCAAAGCATGAGCGGACGTCAGTGTTCACTCGCCCCGCTGACCACCGCCCTCTCTGGGCTACATCTCTGACAGGGATTCCCCGGCTCTCATGTTGGCCTTGTTTGTTTTTTGATGGTCAAAATGAGATCAAATCAGCAGTATTTGGTGTCATGATAAAACTATCACTTGTTTTCTTATTCATATTTAGTTTCTTTTGTGTTGTTATTGTTTTGGCGCGAGGTAAAAGTTAATAAAACTATACTTATATAAATGTTACTATTGGTTTCCCATTTACTCTTAAAGCGATACGAGCACTCGATTATTATTAAACTTTGTTCTTGTCAGTACTATATAAAACGTTTTTTTATAAGTGTCAGAGAGATGTTTTTGCATGCTGCTTATAAATATACCAGTGGCGATATCTCATAACATGTTTTAATAGTCACGTCGCGATTAAATAAATGATCAATGTCCACATTTAAAAGCTGCGGTGCTTACCTGCAGTTCCACGGTGTTATCGCGTTCTGATAAGAGATATAGCTCCAGAAAAAAATGAGTGTTTACATTCCTCTTTCCAATCGTCCACACGATGTGACAAGACATTAATCCCATTAACTTTAATGTAACATCCAAGAGCGCTGATCTTTGACGGAATAATAACTTCCGATTGGGGAATAGTGAACTAATGAGACACACGGAGAGTAATTCAAAACAACGCGGTTGTGTGTGTCCGTGTGTGTGTGCGCAGTTTTTCCATTCAGAGATGAGCTTGTTTAGAAGACCTCCATTCACTAGGTGGCGGAATGATACGAAAGGTGAAGCGGTTACTGTGCCGTTATCAGTAGAATATTGCACGCCTCTTAGCCAATCAGATTTGAGAACCAGAAAGAACTGTTGTATAATGTATAGTAGTAGTTGCCACATCTTTGTTATTTTTTGTAAACGAATTTACAAAGTTTACTGGTACATTGGCAACAATGTTTAATTCAACAAATTAATTAATTAAAAGTTATATTTAACTCGGTATAAGATCAATTTTACATACCATGATTCCAGCATCCTCTGGGCTTGAACTTTCTTATCTTTGGATGTGGCATGAAACTGCCTGACTTCATTTCTGGTGAAACCAAGTTCATATGCCAGAACAGTCCATTCGAAACCTAACTGTTTAGCGATCTCCTGCACTGATTTCATATTGATCACAGCATCCTAGAGGGAAAAATATGCATGCACATACAAAACAGAAGACCAATGGAGACATTTAGTTAAAGCAATTGCTACTTTTAGGCATTTCAGATGATATGTGGGAATAATTTTAAAGAAACTACCTCTTGTGCTTTGTTTGGCATGTTGTCCTGTTAGAAGGATGAATTTGTTGATTTGTTCTGTAAGCAAGAAACAAGAGCTACAATACAACGAAGTCAAAACAGCACCATACATTTAATCAAAAGTGTACAATCAACATTATATATATAAAAGCATACTATACATACTTAAACACAAATTCGAGCAGCGTTGTAGCGTATATGGGTTAATATGATTGAAGTGGTCCATAGTTGTCATAGAGACTGTCCAACACAAATGTACTTGGTTAAAAATTAAAACTTTACACATAGTTGACTCCCATGGTTTTACAATAAGAATATTTATTTTAGTGCATTTAACTTAACAGAAATTTATGTTACATTAAAAACATGAACTACACAGTTTTTTTGTTATTTCTTATGAATGACTCATTTTTAGTGTCTCTGTTTTCCAAAACTGAGAAAAATGAGTCAAACATCACCGAGAAATTCTGTTAACCTCTTTAAAAAGTGTCCTTATTAAAGGTTTAGAGACTCACAATCTTTTCTTTAAGTCTTTTTAAGTAGTGTTGTTTATTCAACACATGGGGCCTGTACCATGAAGTTAGTTAAACAAACTCAGGGGTTACAGTATTAGTTTCGAGTTGACAAACCAATTAGATCAGGCTTTCAAGTGCTCTTCTAACAAATCCCTTATGAAAATTAATCATACAGTTACCAGTTTTTGGTTTTATTTGTAATAACCACATATTTACCATGGTACCATTTAACAATGACATTTTTACAGTAAACATATGGTAGCACAAATGGTAATCTATCCGTTTACTATAATAAAATTACCATCGCAAGGCAACCTGTGAAGTAGTCACATCACTCACGTGTTACTTTGCTCAAAGCTGATTTTCTGTGTGTGATCTCTGATCCAGAACACAACCTTAGCCATTTGGCACAAACTAACCCTAAACTTACCTGGCTAGCCACCTAAACATGCTTTATATTACAAACCTCGGAGCAGGTTAGTCGTGTAGCGTGAGTAATTATGGTGACAAACATCCCTTAAAGCTGGGCTACTTTCTTATTAACCAAATCCCAGGATTCGCATAAACGAATTCTACCTGGCTAGCCAACTACACAGGCTTCATGGTACAGGCCCCTGTACATGATAGTTTAGGCCAGTGGTTTTCAAACTGGGGGCTTTTTTAAAAAAATATGTGAAAACTTCAGAAAAATAATCAAAAACACAACCCTGCTGAAAAAACCAGCATCAAACCAGCATGGACCAGCATGGGAATTATGCTGGTCTATGCTGGTTTAGCTGGTGGTCACCAGCATACCAGCACCAAACCACAACATATGCTGGTATGACCAGCATGGGATGCTGGTGCTAATGCTGGTTTAGCTGGTGCTAATGCTGGTTTTGTGCTGGTTTAGCGGGTGCTAATGCTGGTGCTGATGCTGGTTTAGCTGGTGTTCACTAGCAAACCAGCACCAAAACACAACATATGCTGGTCTTGCTGATATGCTGGTTTTTTCAGCAGGGAACATTGTATAATGTTTGTTTAATTCAAATTTTAAGTTTTGGAATGGAAAGGTTTACGTCACAAATATTTTTGGGGGGCTGCATGCCGAAAGTTTGAGAACCAGTGGACTAGGCTTTCTTGACTCACACAGAAGTGTGGTTACCACTGAACAGATGTTTTGCTGCCATCTACAGGAGAAAATAAAGTATAATTAACTATAAAAGACTAAATTATCTTGTAAAATATCAGAAACTTTACCTTAACTGTGGTTTTATCTTAAAAAAAAGAAAGAAAGAAATACTAAATTAATACTTACTAATTTCATTTATAATAAATCTTTATAGGTAAAAGAACAGCAAACTGAACCCATTGGGTCCAAGATGAAAGGGATGTGATAGATCCATGGAAGTAGGCATGGGCCGGTTACCGGTTTCAAGGTATACAGAAGTTTTAAAGAGTCAAGGTTTTAAAAACACAAAAATTTTATGTGATACCTTTTTCAAGCAAAATTAAGTTAAATAATTATTAAGTCATGTAATTGATTCGATGTTTACATTTAATATTACTAATATTAATACATTTTAATTGGATAATTTTTATAATTTTTTGATAGAATAGTATAATTGAAGGCCTTACTTTTGCCTGGCATACATGTTGCTTAAAAATAAAATGTATTGTCCAGTTGAGAGTTGTTGTTTGTATATGCAGGCATTTGAAAATAACACATTTTAGTGTTGCAATGGCAATACTGCAACACCGTGAAACCGTGGTATTTTTGCTTAAGGTTATCATTACGCCAAAATCTCATACCGGCCCATGCCTACATGGAAATACAGTAAATTTTAAAGCTAAACAGGTGGATTTTAACAGATGATACACAGATAACAAAGGCTGACAAGAAAGGGCAACAGTTACTATATGATTTTTAAGCAACTATTATAAGCACAGAATAAAGGGAGACTGTTACTTAAACAGTAGTTAAAGCTCATTGCTAAAAACCAGGAGGTTATGAGGTTATCTCTCTACAAGTAAGCTATTTCCTAGGACAATTATGTAATTAGTTTACTGTAAGTTGCTTTGGATAAAGTTATCTATGTATTACAAGGTTTCCGCCCTTCACCAGATTGACATTTTGTATTTATACAGTTTGCTATGGTTTTAGCCAATCGTGGTTATTTTAATGTATTCAGATACCAGTGTTACAATTTTTGGCTAAGTTCAATTTCACATATGCATGGCAAAACTATGTACAAACATAAATAATGTAGTTGTACTGCCATCTAATGAACTCTTGTGAATACCATAGTACCATAGTTCAGCTCCCTTTTATTGACATCATCTGTTTCAGGCAAGAAACGGATTCAAGCAAAGTTAACATTCTTCAAAACCCATTTAATTTCCCTTCCATCATGAACCTGTTTTATAAAAGTGAAACACAATTGTTTCTGATGTGCAAATACGTTATCCACAGTCCTCTACATAATAAGCATCATGTAAACACACAATCTAGAAAGGCTGCATTTATACTTTTAACACTGTTTTGCCGATCATATAACATAAATTGCTTAAACAAATGCATTAGTCCACATTTCTTAAATGATCACTTTATTTTCTGGTTGCAAAATATTTGCCAACATTATAAAATGGAATGCAAGTGTGCCATTACAGAAATGCTGGCTGTTTAGCCGTTTCTTGCACTATATAGGAATTTCTAACGTAACAATGCAAGTTAACAGTAAAAGTGCTATTTGGGTAGCAGCAAATATGCCTTAATTAAATCATAAAATCAACAATTTGTAATCGTAAAATGAATATTATCACAGTCTATTAATCTTATCATTTGATGCTTGGTTTAAGCGATTAAAAATTGTGCTGCAATTTGGGAAATTACTTGCATGTAAACATTTGTATGCATGATGCTCTGGTTTTTAGCCAATAATATTGCATTTGTTAACAGTACTTTCCAACTTCACTTTAAATCACCACTATGTTCATATTATTGGATTAATTTCACTAAGTTTATAAGCAAAAGGTGTGCCCAGCCAGCTGGGTCCGAAACAATTCAGGACAGTGTGCACAGCAGATCTTAATAGCAGCCATCCCTCCAACTCCCATCACGCAGGGTGCTCAATGCAGCTACACTCTTCGGTGGTGTTAATAAACTGCAATGAAAGTGATTCACAGACATCAGATTCATCCGCATAGAGTAGCATGGCGAAGCACAACGCATGTATAGAAAATTACTCATCGAATAACTGCAATGTTAATTTCAAACAGAGATGGCGATAGAGAGGCAAAACTTACAGATTGCAGCTTTAAAGGGACACTCCACTTTTTTGAAAATATGCACATTTTCCAGCTCCCCTAGAGTTAAAATTTCTATTTCTACCATTTTGGAATCCATTCAGCTGATCTCCGGCTCTGGCGGCACCACTCCTAGCATAGCTTAGCATAATCCACTGAATCCGACCAGACCACCAGCATCACGCTCAAAAACAACCAAAGAGCCTCGATACCTGTCCTATTTAAAACTCGACTCTTCTGTAGCTGGGTATTTCCCAGAATTCGGGCCTATTTATGTCCCCAGGGTGTAATTCTATTAAAAACGAATAAAATCTAATAAATTTGAGCACCATTAATTAGTATAAACAAAAACAAGCCTAGACTTTTTATGGCTGTTCTTACTAATAATTTTATCACATTTTATTGATGTTTTGTGGTACAATATCTGTAATTTGGTGTTGTCCTTAAACAGAGTTTTTACAACGTAATTTCTACCTGTCCCATGGTTTAGCTGTCATTACCAACACGCTCTGCATAAAGGGACTTTCCCACTGTTTTTCATCAAAAGTTTATTTGGTAGCCATGGTAACCTAATGATAATGACATAGTAGAGCAAATGGATTTCAAGTTGCAAGACTGATGCCTTGATGTCCAGAAAAGTAAGTAAATCTACTCTTTATTCTTTATTATGGGCATGTACACTTATAATGCGTCATTACCATATGTGTTGTATTTCTGTATTTTTAAACATTTTTGAAATATTTTTATCACTTTAATAGTTAAAATGGTGTACATTACATGTAGAACGCTAGCTACACTTGCTTAGTCATCATCTTAGCTAGTAGGGCTAGTTTGTTGACAAAAATGTCATTACCAGCACAGTCATTACCAGCACAAAACATTTATAATTTGGCCAATAAATGATGTATAAATAACAAAAGCATCCTACAATTATACATTTCTGACCATTAGACAGTCTAAATGATCACTATTAAAAAGTTTTGATATATGGCATTAACTTAAATAAGCTTATATTCCAAGCCAGGGTGGATTGATGAATCAGAAAATTAGAGATTCCATGTAAAACCACAAAATGTTTAAGGCACTGATTTACCATTTAAAGGCGGAGTCCATGATGTTTGAAAGCCAATGTTGATATTTGAAATCACCTAAACAAACAGGCCCCTACCCCAATAGAATCTGGACGTTCTGTTGACAGACCCGCCCCACACATACGCAACCCGGCATTTGATTTGATTTGATTGGCTATAAGTGTGTTTTGGTAGTCGGCCCATCTCCTTATCCAAACCTTTTTTCAAACATCGTGGACTCCGCCTTTAAGTTTTATTTTAACATATATTCGATGATGTGAGCTAAAGACACATTTACTTGACATAGTTAAGAAAATGGCAAAAAAAATCATATTCCCTTATCTTATGGTCCCAAGCTCATAACGTCGCTCCTGACTTTAGGACTGATAATTTGATGTATACCAATTAGTCAAATTTGGAATTTTAATTTTTAAAATTGCAGCAACCCAATTTGGCCCTTAATCTGAGAAATACCCAATACATCGTGTACTAAGACCCATGGAAAACTAAAAGTTAAGTTCCCTTTCAATACGGTTCACTTCGCATTGCGTCAGTTCGCTGACGCTATGGGGGGAAACTCCTGTTTACTCCGTGACTGAAGCCTATTGGTTAACGTCTGTACAAAGTGCAGACCAATGACGTTTGAACCCGCGCGCGGGAAGTACACGTCCTTATATAAGCGCGGTTTAAGCGTCAGGAGCTCATTAATTTAGCCTTCGCTTGCCGTAGTACGAGCCCTGTGCAGCGGACACATGCCTGACGAGGTCTCCCCTGCGGCCGCCGGGTAAGATCAATATTTTTAATATAAAGCTGTAAGCTAAAAGAGCAGGCGCTGTTGTAATAGCGTCCAGCACAGCGGCTTGAGTGAGCCTCCCTGCTATGAATTTCCCCGAGCGCGTCACCGGTCTGGCACCTCCCACGCCGGGACCGCGCTTATATGCTTCGGTTGTCTTATCCATGTTTCGTGCTCCCCCTGCTGTTCCTCTCTCCCCGGGATGAACACACGGCGAGCCATGAGACTAGATGGATGCATAGACCTGCACACACGGACTAACCCCCCTGTGTTCTGTCACATCGCAACCGTTCATGCTTACAGAGTCCCTTCGCATTCAGTGGCGAGATCTCTGACACATATATGAATCCCCCGAGTGCATCGGGTGATACCGTTTATATGACGCATGGCTGTTCTGTCTGTGTTGCTGCTCCCCTCTGCCGTTCCTCTCTTGTTGAGATGAACAAGCGGGGGAACCGTTAAACTAGATAGATGCATACGACAAGCAAACACGGGCGGATCTGCCCCTGTTCCCTGTCATAGCACAGCCACTCGTGCTCCACGCTCGCGGAGTCCCTCGCTCCTTTCCCCGCAGTGGTGAGGTCTCTTAACGGCGTAGTTAGCACGCAGTCTTACGGCTCGCTGCCTCTAATGCAGCTGTCTAGTGTTCAACGATTACAGAGCTTCATGCCCCTCCCCTCCTGGAGTGGCGCGATCTCATTCGTCTGCTCGATAGGGCGGATTCGCTGCTATTGGAGCATCAAGAACACTCATTATAAGAGCTAACCGGCTCACTATTCGTCTATACAGAGCTTCATGCCCCTCCCCCCTGGAGCGGCGCGATCTCATTCGTCTGCTCGATAAGGCGGACACGCCTCTATCTGAGCGCTAAAACACTTATTATAGAGCTTAACCGGCCTGAGTCTATCTCACTTCGGAAAGCTCACTACTAGTCTGCCTGGTCATTTCTCTCTGGTTTAGACGGAATCAGAGGCAGAACGAATTTGTTTAACATACTGAGGCCCGAATACCTCCCTTTATTCAGTCCCGTCCTATATCAGTGCGCTGAATATTGGTACATTCTTATATACCCGGTTTTTCTGCCCTTTTTAATAAACGGCAAAACCGCGGGCCTCACGGCAGACTTCTCTGCGATGGGTTCAGTCTGACATTAAACCACCTAGACATACTGCTCTGCTCCGTGAGCCGTTCGGGTCACCGTCACTACTGAGGCTCGTGCACCTGAACGGCCGAGCTCTGGTCTTCGCAGCACAGCTGCGTCGACATAGAACTGTCTGGGGGAAGAGGGGTTAAGTCGCGCCTCGGCTGGACTGCCCTGAAATGTTTTCTGTGTGCTGTTTATCCAAAACATACTGTGTAATACTGTTGGTTATGCGACCTCACTATAGTGGCGAACGGTATTGAATTCCTCTAAAAAGAGTAATTTCCGTGCTTACTATACTGTGTATTGACACCCCACGGTTGTACGGTGTCTCTAAACACTTTCTCGCCTTACTGACAAGCAATCAGTAATACGCACACACGGCCCGCTGTCCATAATTCTATCGACGCTTGCCGAAAAAAAAAACCCGGTTTGGCCATATACTGTGTATTGACACCCCACGGCTGTACGGTGTCTCTAACACCTTTCTGCCAAATTCGCTCGCAGCCCACCTCAGTTTCTCCGCTACGATGCTGACGGCGCAAACGAGCACGGTCTTACGGCTGTCATTCTCTCTTCATAGAGAGACGGCAGCCTCAGACTTTTGCATGGCTCCAAGCATTTGAATCGCGCCCTCTCCGGACGGCTACTCAAAGGCTTACAGCCAAGCGGTTTATGACGTTTTTCGGCCATACAGCTGATTTATATCAGCGGATCCGAAGACGCTCACCCCTCCGCTCTGCTCCAATACTCGGAGATATTAAGGGTAATATCAACCTGAAGTGAGCTTGCTACCCGCCACAATAAGTTTCAAAACTCAAAGCGCGCGCACAGACAGACGCGCGGCATCTCGTTTAAGACGGGCTCACGTACCCCTCTAACGACCCTCAGAAAACTGAATATCGTGGCATTCTGTTCATAAGTCCACTTCTGACTAAGCAAAGGTCCCGCCCCGAGCTGACGGCCGGGAAGCTCATGCTTAAGTTACACACAGCTGCATGAAGTGCTACCATTACGAGATCGCCAGCATCTGCTGTGGGTTGAACACGCTTTACGACGGCAATCAGCCTTCGGCGCGTGGAACGCCCGTTTGTCTCATATCAATCACCTTGTACTGTAAATACGGTCCATTAAGGGGATGATTTTAGCACTGCAGCACTCTCGACCGTCTTATTGTGATAATGCGGTCGGGCAAACTACGGTGGTTTCATTATTTACTGAACCAGACTGAGATCTCGCCCCCTGTACAAGCTGGCGAGTCATCTCCTTTATAAACTCATTGCATCGCTTAATAAGCTATGTTCAATCAGAGTGATACGCATCTCGTGCTTAACTACCAAGATGCAGACATATTAACCCGTTACGATGGGCGTGCAGAGATTGCATCCGTGGGACACGACCTACATTACGTGCCTTATAACACGTTGACACGAGCTGCTAGGACCCCTTTCGCGAGGCGTCCTTATGCAAGTCTGATCTATTCTGTCTAGTGACAGCGAGAGTCTTCCCCCCGCGAATTGTAGGTGGAACAGCTTTCTCCTCACTACAGAGGCTCGTGCACGGCGGCTTTCTCCCCCTGCGTATATATATATGTGGCGGTGATAACAGCGAACCACGCTTTTATGACCGACCATCCACTTTATTCATAAGTCTGTCATTTCTCAGATGCGGACGGTGCCCGAGGCGCAGCGCTCTGGAACTGTCCAAGGTCCTGTATGACAGATATGTCTGACGTACATCAGACGATCAGCTGTTCATCGGCGTCACAGATCACTCACTAGCGCACCTGTCAATACAGGTTATTTATGGATCGTTGACGTTATCACCTCCCGTGACAATTAAGTCTACTCCATGTATGGATTAGATCCTCGGGCATGGTCTTAGAAGTTTCTCATTTGACATTTGTGACACGGCCGGCTGGTCCCCGCCGTCCACGTTGTCAGTTTACAGCTTCGACATCCCTGCTTCGCGCACTAGTGAGGTTTGTTGCATTAAAGGTGCGCCGCGTAAGCTCACCTGTATGCACGATATGGGTTTTAATTATATGCGTCCACCGTGCGCTTAGAGAAGCTCACATATGCACGCTATAACATTTCGGTATACACTAAAGATGCGCTCGGAAAAGCTCATCTGTATACACGGCTGTGACACATACATACATTGTTGTTCATCTGTGTACGTTCACGGTGCGTTGAGTGCCCACCGTACGTTCATCAATCATATCTGTACACATTCACGGCGCGTTCTGTGCATTGATTTATCTATACGCATTCACGGTGCACTGAAGGGTTCACCCGTGTGCGCACAACTTATTATCAGAACACATGACGGCGCGCTTGAGAATCTTGCCGGCCTGTGCATTATAACACTCTGATTCATCTATATGCATTCACGATGTATTCAAGTGTTCACCTGTGCCCGTGCAATTTATAGTCAATACACATTTACGGCGCGCTTGGACAGCTCACCGATCTGTGCACTATAATACTACCTATATGCATCCCGATGCGCTCGAGGGCGCACCTGGGTTCACAATATTGTGGTATCTGTATAATCCCACGCTACGAACCGTTCTGCCACATATTATAGTCAGATCGGCCGTTCGTGAGCCTCGCAGATCACTCACTATGTATGTCTGTTGCTAACAGTGGTTATTTAGATGGATCGTTGAAACCATCGCATTGGCTCACGCCCCTCTATGAGCTATGTCCTATATAGAGCCCACTCTGTGAGAGTTTGGCTTTTTCATGGACTTGGTCTACAGGGGTATCTATATTTGATATCTGCTACACGGCCGGCTGGTCTTCGCCGTCTACGTTGTCAGATTGTACAGCTTAGACGTCCCTGCCCTACGAGCGCAGGTTGTCTCGGCTCAATCATGCACGCTCATGCGTTTTATGTGTACACCACGGTGCGCTCAGCGAGCTCACCAACGTGACTCTGAATTTACTTATCTGGGTATCTCGCCGTCTTGTGCTATGTTATGTGCCCCCGGTGCGTTTAAAACCCCACCGTGTGCGCGTCAACATTTTATATGGTGCTTACACATTGCTTTAAAGCTGTGAATATGCCGGGTATAGGGCCACACGCAGTGTCTCTCCGGTAAGGCACTTCTGTACGTTGTGTATGCACGGCGTGATGGGATTACGTTCCCCCATAGCGTCAGGTAACTGACGCAATGCGAAGTGAACCGTATTGAAAGGGAACGCTTAGGTTACTCACGTAACCTCGGTTCCCTGAAATAACGGGAACGAAGCATTGCGTCACTTGCCGTGCTACAAACGTCTACGCAGCGAGTGTATTCGGCTGCGCGCTTCAGTCGAATAATAATGAGCTCCTGACACTTGAACCGCGCTTATATAAGGACGTGTACATCCCACGCGCGGGTTCAAACGTCATTGGTCTGTACTTTGTACAGACGTTAACCAATAGGCTTCAGCCACGGAGCAAACAGGAGTTTCCCCCATAGCGTCAGCTAACTGACGCAATGCTTCGTTCCCGCCACCTCAGGGAACCGGGGCTACGTGAGCAACCCAAGCGATTTTCTATGTTGATATGTCTAGGAACTATACTCTCATTCTGGCGTAATAATCAAGACATTTGCTGCTGTAAAATGTCTGCATGAGGCGCAATGATATTACGCAGTGAACTAAAATAGTCCATATGGTAACTTTTAATAGCAGAGGACTATTTTTGGCTGCTGCGTAATATCACTGCGCCTCCTGCAGTCATGTTACAGCAGCAAAGTCCTTGATTATTACGTCAGAATGAGAGTATAGTTCCTAGACATATCTGCCTAGAAAATCGCAACCTTTAATTTCTTAGAACATGATGTAACTACAGAAGAGTCAAGTTTTAAATAGAAAAAATATCAAAACTCTTTGGTTATTTTTGAGCGCGATGCTAATGGTCTAATCAGATTCAATGGATTATGCTAAGCTATGCTAAAAGTGGTACCACCAGTGACCCGGAGGTCAGCTGAATGGATTCCAAAATGGTAAAAGTCAAATGTTTAACTCTAGGGGAGCTGGAAAATGATACATAAATTAAAGGCTGAGTATTTAAAATGTTGAGTAATAGATTTACAAGAGCAGAGGAGAGAAAGCTGTAAATGATTACCTGCGTACAGGCTGAGCAATTTTACTGCGTGAAGCACCACTTGTCCCGATAAAAGAGGCCGGTCGAGGTAGAGCACTGCGACTTGTGGTGGAAGGAGTGCTGGGTTTGCTGGGAAGAGGAATACTACTGCTGGGGATACAGTTGAGGCTAACAGAGGAAGGCATTGTGGTGGGACTCTGTATTGTTGGGCTAACATAGGCTGTGGCTTTCAGAGGTGGACGTGTTGTCATTGTGAAGTTGCCAACGCTCTGAACTCGCTGCTGTAACTGACCGGGAGATGGAACTGAAAGAGAAAAGACAGTAATACGTATGACACATCTAACCATAAATGACCGTAACTTCATCACGTTTATATTTTGCTTGTATTTGCCTTACTTGCAGACTGTATCTTAGCGAGACCGCTGTGAGAATCGAAACTCTGACTGTTTCGTAGTAACGACAAAGATGAGGTCGATGTGGCAGTGTGGCCAGTCAGAGCAGAAATATTGGATCCGCTAAGTACATTGGGAATGCTGGGAGCTCGAAGTAAGTTTGGCATACTCCTCCGTAACTTGTCTGATAAAGGAAAAATTTATAAACATACAATCTAATGATAAAACCTAAATCAAATTATCCAAATTTCCACTACATTTATATTACCGTATTATAAAAAAATGATACAAAAGCAGGTGTCAGCCAGATCTGTTAAAGGTCTTAATATGTACAGTTTAGGTACAGGTTTACATTTGGTACCAATTTGAGCTTAATAAAAGCATACACTTTGGGTTGTCTGACCTGTAGTGGCTCTGTAACTCTGTGGCTCTGCTGTGCTGGATATGTGTAGCTGCTGGTGGGACAGGCTGTCGAGGTGCTGAGGTGTGGAGGGGCTGCGCCTGCAGTCTTTTGCGCTGAAGAGGTTGTGTGAGTGAGACGCGCTGCGCTGCATCGAGGCCGTACGAAAGAGTCGCGGCTGAGGAACCGACAGCTGATCGTATTCCTCTTCTTCCTCCAGGTCAGTCTCACTTCTCATACCCCTGCGAGCACCCGCGTGCACCGAAAAACTGGCGCTACGGCGTGTGGCCGTGGCAGCGGTGGTCGCGTACTCCTGTCGTAGACCTGAATGCACACATACATGTCAATGTGGGTTTTTTTATAAGGCAGCTTGTGTCCAACATACTGTTTTAGCTTTAAGCCACACTATTAGTTCTAGGATTCCTTTTTGATGAGTGCATGCACTTTATGGAGGTTTAAAAATGGGGCACTATCCACTGCCATTATAGAGCTTAAAGGTGCAGTGTGTACTTGTTCGAAGGATCTCTTGACAGAAATGCTAAATAATATACAAAACTATATTATCAGGGATGTGTAAAGACCTTTCATAATGAACCGTTATGTGTTAATTATCTTAGAATGAGACGTTTTTATCTAAATACACAGAGGGTCCCTACTCCCCTTACATGGAAGTTGCCATTTTGTGCCACCATGTTTCTATAGAAGTCCTTAACGGACAAACTTTTTTACGAAGTTGTCTTCGCCAATGACATATTTGTCCAATGGCGGCTACTGTAGCTTCTATGCGTTTCAAAAGCGAGGGGTCAGCAGTGGACTGAGCCGTTGGTTACAATTCGCAACCTCACCATTAGATGCCACTAAAATTTACACACTGCACCTTTAAAAGAATAAGGATATTATTTATTATAACTCTGTGATTGTGTTTGACTGAATAAAAAAAAAATCATATACACCTAGGATGGGTTGAGGGTGAGTAAAAATGGGATCATTTTCATTTTGGGGTGAATACAGAATTGTGAATATGATCCAGATACATTGTCAGAGATACTTTTTCTCAAAAATAACACACTAATGAATGGTTTCAAAAGACTTTGAATACAGTACATGGGCTATATGGACCACGGCTGACAGTTGTGGTCACTATAAACCTCACAAAATCTTTGTATTTAGGTGGACTTACTTTCCTCCTGCAGTCGCGCCATGACCTCCACATCTGTCATGTCCTGAATCTTATAGCTCATAGAGATGGAGTCCTCCTCCAGCTCAGAGACACTGAGTTCACTGTCAATGGAAGACTGAGGACTGAGAGGCCGTGGCTGATGAATATTATCTGAAAAAAAAAAAACAACAACAGATGGACACTTAAACAGTAGGTATACATACACAAGATTGCAAATACTTTGTTTCTTTCTTTCTTAATGCCAATCCAACATCATAAATATATTATGGGGAGAACTGGTTCATTGCACATAAATTAATCTATACTGCCGTCCAAAGCGAAAGCGCAGTAACTACACGCTTGGTCAAAATGGAGTTAAGGCTTGAAACAAGATTTATGACATCTGTTCTGTCTTATGACAAAGTCTCCTGGTTAAATTTTGTCCCGTTTCAGAGAAATGAGGGTGTCAAAATTGCAGTAACTACAAAATCCATGCTAATACCAAGGCAAACCGCAGTAAGTGACGTTACTGCGTTCTGGCTTTGTTTCCCCGGCTTTGACACCGCAGATACTGCACTTTTCCCCGATCGTAACACACAACAACAAACTAACCATGGCACAATGCCGCGTCCAAATGATGGTTGAATTCGCGTTAAAACGCAAATAAGCAAATACGGGTAAGCAAGATAGCAAGATAATAACTCATACATAGGCAAATTACAGCTTTATAAGTAGTTAACTAGCCAGCTGCTAGCAAGTTTTGACCTACCTGTGCTCGTCCATTGAAGGCAATATCCTCCGACAATAATGATATAATCCGATTCAGTCGCATTGGTGTTTGTTGATTCGAACATCTCTCCACTTTTTAGGCAGCTAATCCAATTGTATTGACAGGGGTTACTCCTTTGTTTGATAAGAGTCTGGTAAAGTTATATTGTTAGGCAAAGTTAACGGCGCCCAGTGAACCTGACGAGCGCAGCCGGGGCCGGCAGAAAGCACGCTAGGTGAAAAAGTACACTTCCATAATAAGTGCTCTTTTTCCACGAACTAATTTTGAAGGCTACTTAATATTAAAACATTTTGTTTAGTACTTCTTAAGCTATAATCTTAAGAATATCTAAGTTTACATAACTGTGCTACTTTGAGACAACATGAAAATTAACTAAAATGGGCATACTGTTAGTTACAATAATGTCTTTGGGACAAACATGTTCTTCTATTTTTAACTTGTGTTAATTTTACCTACTGTTTTAAAGCAAACCTCATATAATGTAAATTAATAAATAAAAATTAATAAAATGAGTAAAATACTCTTTGTGGTAAAAGGAGCATTTTTAGCATTCACAACATGCAAACATCAATAAAACTATTACAGTTATTAAAAACAATCAAAATGTATTAAGAAGCATGAGAAAAAGTTGAGTGAACACATTTAGTTCGTAGATACTGCACTCTGCTATTGCAATAGTGCTTTAGTTGTTAAAGGTCATCCAAAGGCAGAGTGCAGTATCTGCATTTTGAGAGTCAAGGGTCACATTGGTGGTCATGTTTTTTTTTCTATAAAAATTTCTTCCTAACAAGGCATTACATGAATGCATTACCACTAATCTACCCACAACATGTTTGGCTGGCTAGTGTAAAAACTTTAAAGCCATTTTTCTCAGTTTCAGTGTTTGCGTAGATACTGCACTCTGCCTTTGGAGGGCAGTATACAGAAGTTGATCTACGCATAAGTTGGGGAAGGACAATTTGGCATCTCCAATTCACCTAACCTGCATGTCTTAAAAGAACATGCAAACGCACCCACGGATCCGCTGTTTTTCCTCAGCTTTCCTGAATTTGTGAATGTCCTGTAAATATACTTATAAAGCTGTGCGGACATGTGCGCGTGCAAGGTGGACGCTTAAAGACAGTACAGTATACTGTAAGTTACCTATTTTGTCTGCTGTGTTCCAGGCTTTTTAGAAACCTGTTTGCGCGTCCAACATTACACAAAAGGAAAATGTTTCAACGCATTTAGATTCCGTGATTCCGTCCGTGTTATCCGCATCGCGGAAATCATTGGGCTCTACTAATAAATGAATAACTTGCCTCATCTTACTCCACTCCTTCAAAACTAACTGATACTGTGGTTGTAAACCAAGAGTACGTGCCATACCAGAAGTGCTTGTGCAAAATTGTGCACAGTGCGTAAACATCGTTATCGTTTTATCGGAAAAATGTATATCAGTAAAATTATGTGCATGCTTTATAGAGGATGACGGGAGATGGTCAGGCTTACCATGTGTAGCCGTGTGGTAGAGAAATGTGGGAGATCTCTCGGTTAGACTAGAACAGTTCCTCGCTGTGCCAGACTGCTGGTGATTTAGTGAAGATGGATCTGTATCAGAAATGACATTATAGAATAAGCAGATGGAGATTAAAAACACACATTTTAATTTGATTTCCGGATGTCCCTGCTTCTTGGTGAACTAAAATTAATCGTGCATAATAACAAATCGCTAAATAACACTCTCCATACCTATAGTTTCTGATGTTAAAAGATGCGTCCATCAAACTATATGGTTTTTCACTACATTTTTGGTACTGTATTCTATCACTATATGATGTCTAATGAAGCTTCAGGTCAGCACTGTTGCCATAATGCATGTACTTATACATTTAGTCCAACAGGCATGTTTTCATGGAACACATGGCGTGACAGAATTTAACAAAACATTAAAATATGGTTGTTTTTTCATTTAACAAACACCTTAAAACATGTACTGTATAAGGTATACACAGCATTGATTAACAGTTAGAGGTGGAGAAGAATATTAATGACTAATAATCAGAAAGCAATCATTAGTCTTAGCAGAAATGTTACCTGTGTTACCTGTTGGTTCAGTAAATGCAGGTTTAGTAAAGGGTTTAGAACAGCTGGTTACGGACGAGAGTGCATCTACAGGGCTGTAAAGAGCGCTTGAAGCACAGTTCGTGAGGACCCCTCTCCATCTTTTGGCTAATGGGAATAGGGAAATGTAATTATTAAAAACAATATTAAATATAGCTGCAAGCAGCGATACCGGGGTCAAGCCAAACATGGCAAAAAATGATTCATACGTGATGACTGTCATGATTTAAGATCTAAGTTTGCATTAGTTTTATGAAAAAAAGCAATTTTTTGTATCTTGAGACCACTAGGTGGCACTGTGCTGAAAGAATAGATGGTGCCTCAGGTCATGACTGTGATGACACATACCAAATTTAGTGTAAATACAATAAAGCGATACGGAGATATAGCCTTAAATGACTTGACCACTAGGGGGCACTGACCAAAAAATAAATTGTGACTCAGGTCTTGATTGTGATGACACCCACCAAATTTGGTGTAAATACAATAAAGAGATGCAGAGATATAGCCTTAAATGACTTGACCACTAGGGGGCACTGACCAAAAAATAAATTGTGACTCAGGTCTTGATTGTGATGACACCCACCAAATTTGGTGTAAATACGATAAAGAGATGCAGAGATATAGCTTCAAATCTCTTGACCACTAGGGGGCACCGGAAAGTTTACAAGTCCTCCCAGAACATGTTGCTGATGAACCATACCAAGTTTCATAACAATACGCAATTGCGTTTCTGAAATACTTGAACTTAAAGAAAAATTCAAAATGGCCGACACACAAAATGGCCGACCAAAAACCATTTGGTATCGTTTGACTCGCCATGCCTCACGAAATCTAACAAGACCAGTCTCATAATTTTACATTCAAGTTTGCAGTAGTTATAAGCAAAAATAGACATTTTTTATATCTCGTGACCAGTAGGGGGCAGTGTGACGAAATGGTGCATGCACCCTCAGGTCATCACTGTTATGACATAGCCCAAGTCTCATATTAATACGCAAAAGTTTTGCGAAGATACAGGCTCAAACACATTTTGGCGTGCTCGCCCTCGCATTCTTTGATACGTTATACGACAACGGATAGGTCTACCGAAAATCTTTTGATAACTTTTTGTCTAGAGTGTCTCTAGATGATGCATACCAAAAATCAAGCCAATCACACAAGCGCTCTAGGAGGAGTTCGAAAAAGTGGGTGTTCAATATAATTCAAAATGGCCGATAGGAAGTAGGTTTGACTCAGACATATTTGGTACAGTCGGACTCAGCATGAGCCAAGGAATCAGTAGAGTGAAGTCTTATGTCATAGTGGCAATTTAATCAAATGATATAAAGATTTTAAAAAATGTATTTACATATCCTGACCACTAGGTGGCGCTGTCCTAAAGATTTATAGGTGCGCTCAGAACATGTCACTGATGAACCATGCCAAATTTCGTAGCGATACGTTATTCTGTTTGTGAAATACTGAACTTAAGGAGAAAATTCAAAATGGCCGACACACAAAATGGCCGACCGAAAACCGTTTGAAATCGTTTGACTCGGCATGCCTCAAGGAATCTAACAAGACCACCTTTGTGATTTTAGGCCAAAGTTTGAAGTAGTTATAAGCGAAAATAGGCATTTTTCGAATCTCGTGACCACTAGGTGGCGCTGTGACGAAACGTTGCAGGCACCCTCAGGTCATGACTGTAATGACATATACCAAGTTTCGTGTCGATACAATAAAGTTTTGCGAAGATAAGGCCTCACGTCCGTTTTGGCGTGCTCGCCGCTATATATGTTGTCAATTTATATGAGAACGCATTGGTCTATCAAAAAGCTTTTGATAACTTTTTGTCGTGGGTGTCTCTAGATGCTACATACCAAAGGACATGCAAATCGGACAAACGGTCTAGGAGGAGTTCGAAAAAGTAGGTTTTACAAAAAATTCAAAATGGCGGAAAGATTTGCATGACACCAATGACATCAATGTGTGCATTTGAATCATCATGAGCCAAGGATTCAGATGAAACAAGAATTTAGTTTCTAGGACTCATGGGTCAGAAGTTATGAGCATGAACATAAGTGGATTTTTGGACTGTTGGTGGCGCTAGAGGGTTTGAGTCAGACACACCAAAGTTGCTATAGTAACTTCTGAGACTGTCCTCTACATGTGTGCCAAATTTCATAACTTTCCTATGTACGGTTCTATGGGCTGCCATTGACTTCAATGGCGGAAGAGGAAACATAATAATAATAATAATAATAATAATAAATATAGCTGCAAGCAGCGATACCGGGGTCAAGCCAAACATGGCAAAAAATGATTCATACGTGATGACTGTCATGATTTAAGATCTAAGTTTGCATTAGTTTTATGAAAAAAAGCAATTTTTTGTATCTTGAGACCACTAGGTGGCACTGTGCTGAAAGAATAGATGGTGCCTCAGGTCATGACTGTGATGACACATACCAAATTTAGTGTAAATACAATAAAGCGATACGGAGATATAGCCTTAAATGACTTGACCACTAGGGGGCACTGACCAAAAAATAAATTGTGACTCAGGTCTTGATTGTGATGACACCCACCAAATTTGGTGTAAATACAATAAAGAGATGCAGAGATATAGCCTTAAATGACTTGACCACTAGGGGGCACTGACCAAAAAATAAATTGTGACTCAGGTCTTGATTGTGATGACACCCACCAAATTTGGTGTAAATACGATAAAGAGATGCAGAGATATAGCTTCAAATCTCTTGACCACTAGGGGGCACCGGAAAGTTTACAAGTCCTCCCAGAACATGTTGCGGATGAACCATACCAAGTTTCATAACAATACGCAATTGCGTTTCTGAAATACTTGAACTTAAAGAAAAATTCAAAATGGCCGACACACAAAATGGCCGACCAAAAACCGTTTGGTATCGTTTGACTCGGCATGCCTCAAGGAATCTAACAAGACCACCTTCATTATTTTAGACTCAAGTTTGAAGTAGTTATAAGCGAAAATAGGCATTTTTCGAATCTCGTGACCACTAGGTGGCGCTGTGACGAAACGTTGCAGGCACCCTCAGGTCATGACTGTAATGACATATACCAAGTTTCGTGTCGATACAATAAAGTTTTGCGAAGATAAGGCCTCACGTCCGTTTTGGCGTGCTCGCCGCTATATATGTTGTCAATTTATATGAGAACGCATTGGTCTATCAAAAAGCTTTTGATAACTTTTTGTCGTGGGTGTCTCTAGATGCTACATACCAAAGGACATGCAAATCGGACAAACGGTCTAGGAGGAGTTCGAAAAAGTAGGTTTTACAAAAAATTCAAAATGGCGGAAAGATTTGCATGACACCAATGACATCAATGTGTGCATTTGAATCATCATGAGCCAAGGATTCAGATGAAACAAGAATTTAGTTTCTAGGACTCATGGGTCAGAAGTTATGAGCATGAACATAAGTGGATTTTTGGACTGTTGGTGGCGCTAGAGGGTTTGAGTCAGACACACCAAAGTTGCTATAGTAACTTCTGAGACTGTCCTCTACATGTGTGCCAAATTTCATAACTTTCCTATGTACGGTTCTATGGGCTGCCATTGACTTCAATGGCGGAAGAGGAAACATAATAATAATAATAATAATAATAATAATAATAATAAGAAAACTAACAATAACAATAGGGTTCTACGCCCCTTCGGGGCTTGACCCCTAATAATAATAAGAAAACTAACAATAACAATAGGGTTCTACGCCCCTTCGGGGCTTGACCCCTAAATATTAGTATAGTTAGTATTTAGGGAAGACAGGGGCTGGTTGTCACAAAATTACGAAGACAATATATGAGGAGCTCAGATGCAAAAGCTGCTAAAATGAGATTATGATATTGACTGAATGCTCTCAGCATGAATTATATGTTCATCAAATCCTTTCGCTTCAAATTCCCGATCCCAATCAGAAATACTGTTTCATTGGCATAATCCGCTATACATAGATTTTTTTAGCAAAGTACTCTAAGTGTATGAATGATGGCGTTCAAAATGACCATGGATCACATTTAAACTTGTGTTCCTTATGAGTACTTGGACCTGAATACAACCCAAGTGTGGCAGTCACATGGATCACAACGCCCCCTAATGTGTGGTTCCATTTTTTCATTGTTATATTATGAATTTCACTATTTGCAATGTTGCATCATTAATTTAATTTATATTTTGCAACTGCTTACTATGTCTAATCCTATGTTTTTTTTTAGAAATGGAGGTTTTTGCCAAAGAAAGGTTTGCATGCACTTAGAGGATTTTGCAGAGAAATTTGTTTAATACCAAAGAAAATAAGATTTGTTAAAACAAGGCATTTCAGTTACTGATCAATAACCTTTTAATTGCCATTAAAGGGGACATTTCACAAGACTTTTTTAAGATGTAAAATAAATCCTTGGTGTTCTCAGAGTACATATGTGAAGTTTTAGCTCAAAATATTATATAGATAATTTATTATAGCATGTTAAAATTGCCACTTTGTAGGTTTTAGCAAAAAATGTGCTGTTTTTGGGTGTGTCCTTTAAAATGCAAATGAGCTGATGGTTGGATAGTGCAGATGAAGGGGCGGTATTATCCCCTTTTGACATCACAAGGGGAGTCAAATTTCAATTACCTATTTTTTCACGTTTGCAGAGAATCGTTTACTGTTTCAATCTTTTTCACATTTTCTAGGTTGATAGAAGCACTGGGGACCCAATTAGAGCACTTAAACATAGAAAAAGTCAGATTTTCATGATATGTCCCCTTTAATGTAAAATTACTGAAAAAGAAGAAACATGTTAGATTCACTTAAAGGAATATTCCATTTTCTCAAAAGAAAAATCCAGACAATTTACTCACCACCATGTCATCCAAAATGCCGATGTCCCTCCCTGCTCAGTCGAGAAGAAATCACGTTCCCCGAGGAAAACATTGCAGGATTTTTCTCATTTTAATGGACCCCAATAGAGCCCAACATCCAACACTCAACTCACCACCCAACAGTTCTTTCAAAGGACTATAAACGATCCCAAACGAGGCACAAGGGTCTTATCTAGCGAAACGATTGTCGTTTTTGACAAGAAAAACAAAAAATATCCACTTTTAAACCACAACTTCTCGTCCAGATCCGGTCCAGCGCGACGTAACGTAAATGCGTAGTTACGTAGGGAGGTCACGTGTTACATATATAAAACGCACATTTGCGGACCATTGTAAACAATAAACTGACACAAAAGACATTAATTAGTATCAGTTGACATACAACAACGTCGGAACGGTGCTCTTTCAACACATTTGTAAACACTGGGGCGGAGTTTCGCGTTCGTCCTCTGTGACCTCTTGACGTCATGACTTATTGCGTGGGGTCATGCTGGCGCATCACGACTGGATCTAGACGAAAAGTTGTGCTTTAAAAGTGGATATATTTTTTATTTTTCTTGTCAAAAATGACAATCGTTTCGCTAGATAAGACCCTTATGCCTCGTTTGGGATCGTTTATAGTCCTTTGAAACTCCGTTGAAAAAAAAATGTTAAGTGTTGAGTTAAGTATTAAATGTTGGGCTCTATTAAAGTCCATTAAAATGAGAAAAATCATGCAATGTTTTCCTCAAAAAACATAATTTCTTCTCGACTGAACAAAGAAAGACATCAACATTTTGGATGACATGGTGGTGAGTAAATTATCTGGATTTTTCTTTTAAGAAAATGAAATATTCCTTTACGAGGGTTTTGCATCTGAACCCCTCATATACTATATGTATAAAAAGTATAAATCGTCTTAAATTACTAATTTAAAACCACTAAATTATTATAAATTCTATTCTCCAAAATAAAATGTTAAAATCATGATATTGTTGTTATATTGTTTATTGCCATTTGTCATTTTAACATTTGTTGGCCAAAACAATGGTCTTGTAGCCAAGTCTTTAAAAGGCTGGAGAAAAATATTTTGAGCTTCTGCATTTTCTCTAATAAAAGTGAAATGTTGAATCTTAGTTACTGGTATTCAAACAGAGCACCTAACAAATGCAGATGTATTTAAAACTGTCCAGGACATCGGGAATTGAATTATTCCTTTGGATTAGTCCATATATACATTATGTATGAGGAGGGACATATACAGAGATATGTGTTGTGGATTTGCAGGCACTGTGAGCTTTTGAAAGGCCAGATTCAGTAAGCCTGGCTGTCTGCTAATGGGGTCATGAATACAGCTTTGTTCAGGCGGCCTGTGAAAACCTTTGTTTTTGCGGGCAATCATGAATGCTTGTTTTTAGCCTTGTTGGAAAGGCTAATTGTTAAAGTACACACAGTTTATCCTCATACGATCGCCTCCCTAAGACGAATCGCTTTGCTTTTTATAAGTCGCTTTGGATAAAAGTGTCAGATGCCGGTAAATGCGAATGGACCAAAAAGTATTGTAGTCTGTGTGAATACCAATTTTTTTGTTTGAATGCCTGGTAACAAATGCAGATTTTATAAATTGATTTTTATATAAATGGTTTCTATGGTTACCATACTGTCCGCCAGCAAATGAACATGCACACAAGTACATCTGTAGGGATCACATTAACAAAAATACACCTCATGCTATATGTATCCTGGGGTTATCTTCTTGCAATTAAATTACCATAACAGTGCTGTGCTAACTTTCCTCACAATCTTAATTCGTGTGGTGACGTTGTCCTCACCTTATCTACAGTGCTGCTATTACAAGCTTTTTTGAGTAGCCTACATTGATTTTGTTTGCAGGTTTCCTGTAAGCGCATGGCACTAACAAGGTCATGAGTCTGATTTCCAGGGAATGCACATATTTGTCAAATGTACAGGTTGAATGCATTGTATGATATTGTTCCCAGTGCTCAAATCCAATTCCAGATTTAAAATTGCAGATTGAAACCCTATCGGTCACCCACCAAAAGAGCTGACAAAGTGAAATGTCAGACATTTCAAATGATATTTATGAGATTGGGGGAAGATAATGCTGACACATACCTTAGGTTTGTAATTACTATAGGCCTATACATAGTGCACAGTGCTTGGTACCTTGGTCCAGTTTGTAGCACAATGAGCGTTTGGCTAATTCCACTTCGGGTTTGGGGTTGTCCAGTACATGTCTACACCACTGAAGAGGGCTCAGGAGAAGATGAGAAAACAGCTTGGCTTTTGGAGACACATATAACCTGGTTGCATAAAACATAAACTTGGTCAAAGCAAGCAGATGCGAATAGACAAACTATATTTTTTTCATTTTCTGAATGTCCCAAAGACAGATATACCCTTAAAGGAATAGTCTACTCATTTTCAATGTTGGAATGTGTTGTTGCCTTGACTGAGAGTTGTTGATGCGTCCCTCTATCATCTGTGTGCGTGCACGTAAGCGCTGGAGCGCGCTGCGACGCTTCGATGGCGTTTGTCTTGGCCCCGTTCGTTCAGTGGTGCCATTTGGAGATGGAGTTGGAGGTGACCAAACACATCAATGTTTTTCCTATTTGGGACGAGTGGTTGTACGAGCAAGTTTGGTGGTACAGGGTAGAGCGTGGCGCTTTTCTGGGCGGATTTGAAGGAGGAACTGTATTTTGTGGCGTGGTAGCACTTTTGGGAGTACTTCGACTCGCCTGAAAAGTCCGCTCCCCTTCTCACTCTCATAATGGGAGAGGGAGGGTGTTACTGCGCCGAGTTGAAGTACTCCCAAAAGTGCTATTACGCCATAAAATATAGTTACTCTTTTAAATCCGCTTAGAAAAGCGCTACGTTTTATTTTGTACCACCAAACTTGCTCGTATAACTACTCGTCTTAAATAGGAAAAACGTTGATGTGTTTGGTCACTTCTTACTTTATCTCTAAATGGTACCATTAAATGAATGGGGATAAGCTAAATGCTATAGAAGCGTCGCAGCGTGCTACAGCGCTTACGTAAACGCACACAGATGATATAGGGATGTATCAACAATTCTTAGTTAAGGTAATAACATATTTTAATATTGAAAATTAGTAGACTATTCCTTTAATATCCTGAGACATGCTGTAGTAAAACATATTCTCTAAAAGATGCTGGTTTGTTTTCAGCGTTGGGTCAAAAAGGGACCAATCCAGCTTTTGGGGTAGAGTATACCCTGCTGAAAAAACCAGCATGGACCTGCATGGGAATTATGCTGGTCTATGCTGGTTTAGCTGGTGGTCACCAGCATTCCAGCACCAAAACACAACATATGCTGGTATGACCAGCATGGGATGCTGGTGCTTATGCTGGTTTAGCTGGTGCTAATGCTGGTTTAGTGCTGGTTTAGGTGGTGCTAATGCTGGTGCTGGTTTGATGCTGGTTTAGCTGGTGTTCACAAGCAAACCAGCACCAAAACACAACATATGCTGGTCTTGCTGGTATGCTGGATTTTTCAGCAGGGTAATCTAGAAAATGTTTATATTTGGCCCAACAATGGGTATAAACAACCCAGCATTGTAAATTGAAACAACCCAGCATATTGCAACCCAACGCACTGGGTTCAGGCCTTTTTGACCCAATACTGGGTTTAAAATAACCCATCATAGAGTGTACAAGTGTATACAAGGTATCCATTGTCCCATCACAAAGAAATGACGAGCCTTTTTTTTATTTTTCTCTGTAGTGCACCAAACCACTTCTGACCATTTCTTTTGTTATGGCAAAATCAAAACACCAACCTACATAGATTTTTAATAGGGGTACAAATAACTGCATAAATTTACAGTGCCCCAACAAACACACATGTAGGCCTACTAACAAATTGTCTTAAAAAAATATGGACATTTTTAAGGCATCATGCAAGATAGCAACCCAATCTGTTCAACTATATTACTAAAATAGTTCCCATCCTTTTTGGTCTTTCATGCACACATTAACCAAACAATAAACCAAAAAGATATATCAAGGCAACTTTACATTCCGTTTTTCCGTGTCTGTGATAAAGAGCGAAGAGGCACGTGTTACCAAATCGTTTTTGGAAACAATAACACGGTTATCTATTATTACAGATAACGGCAAATGATATGAATGCAAACAGCATCAGTACCAGTTATGATCAGATTCTCCATCGCAGGAAAGAACAACATCAATGTCCAGAATTTCCACCTCATCCAGTACAGTAGCATCATCCACAGCAGCATCACTCACTGACTGCGGATGGAAATATGGATAGCGTTCCTCTGATGTGCCTAATCCATACGAGCAGGATAGTCTGGACGGAGGTGAAACGCAGTAATTCCCCGTGTAATACGGAGCGGTGTCTGGGCCGATGATACAGGCCGGTGTCGGTGACGATGACAGTCGGGCGCTGGAGGTGCAATTGTTCGCAGCGTTTGCTCTCGTCCGCAGCTGTTCGTTTTGTCTCTCCAATTTTCGGACGAGCTCTTGAAGCTTTTTCACCTCCAGCTCCGCGTTCATCATCTTACTGTTGCCATTGACGTCCGTCATCGTTCGGGGATTGAGAAATAGTCCGTCCATTGAATAAGAAAAGCATAGGAACCGTAGTAAAATGGTGGCGGTGTGTTGTTTACCCTGTATGCCCGCTCGCGCTGCCTTCAGACGGGATGCACGCTGCTTCTTTCAGATGCTGATGCTCGTGCCAGTGCCAGTCTGTTTTTGTCTCCTCCCCTCGGTTTAAAACATAAACCAGTCACAATACAGCAGTTTTCGGAAGGCATCAATGACTTTTCTAAGAATTTTATGACATGTTATTTTCATGATAGGCCTATTTTATTGTGTGGATAAACCATTATTAACCTGATCTCTTGAAACTGGAATTGTGTGGCATTGTTCAGCCATCTACTGCATAGGCTTTTACAAAAAACCTATTCATTTTTTGTAGTAACCATGTTTTTTTATTGATTACATTGGCAAAACTACACTGTCAAGATAAATAATAGTAAGTTGGCATGAAAGTCAAGACATGATTCAACAAAAATATAATGCAGCAAAGATTTTTTTGCATGATTTCTGACTTTTTCTATGTTTAAGTGCTATAATTGTGTCTCTATCAACTTAGAAAATGTGAAAAAAATCAACCTAGTAACTTAGTTTTGGTAAACCATTCTATTCAAGCATGGGAAAAAGGTCATTGAAATTTGGCTCCCCTGGTGATGTCAGAAGGGGATAATACCACCCCTTAATCCGCACTATCGTCGAACCACACCACTGCCATTTATAGCAGAGATCAGCTCATTTGCATTTTAAAGGACACACACAAAACAGCACATTTTTGCTCACACTTACAAAGGGGCAATATTAACATGCTATAATAAATGATCTATATGGTATTTTGAGCTAAAACTTCACATATGTACTCTGGGGACACCAAAGATTTATTTGACATCTTAAAAAAGTCTCCTAAAGTGAATTGTTCCCTTTAAATATATTTCCAAATATACAAAAATGGCCAAAAATGTATTTGCTGAAATATAAATTTTTTTTTACAAAAATGTATTTTTCATCAATATATTTTTGGCTATTGGTAATTGTATATTTTTAAATATATTTATTTATTATTTATTTTAAAAATAAATATATTTTAAAGCATTTATATTCACGTTGCACTGGAAGAAAAAAAAAGTTTTAACCTGTAAACATCACAGGTTTAAAAAGGTTAAAATTAAATACATTTTCAACAGCAAAAATATACCTTATAAACTTTTATATTTTGGCCAGGAAAAATCAGTTTTTTGCAGTATGGTAAAAGTAGAAATGTATTTGTTGCCACTGAAATAAATGTTGAAATATATGTTGATATAGTTTAAACTAAATTAAAACTAAATATATTTTCAAATTCAAAAATATATTTAATGAAGCTTCACTTTCTGTATTTAGCATATATTTAAAACATATTTTTGGACAAATATATATATATATATATATATATATATATATATATATAATAAATATATAAATTTTTGCCGTGTGGGACAACATGCAGTTTGAATAAAATGTCCCTCACTTTGCAGGTATGTTACCATGATTCAAATGGAAATGAGATTTTTTTTTACAATATTTTTAAATGCAAATAGTTTCAATGAACATATGCTTGATCACTTTTAAAAATTATTATGATGCGTTCCATTAAATGTTTCCTCTGTAAGAAGTCCCTGGCCTGCTTTTAAAGGTTAACAGGTTAAAGGTTAACTCATGGGCATATTTCACTCCAAATGCCCATCAAAAATCTTAATGCCAATTGCAAACATAGAACAGAGATATGGAACATTTTGGAAAATTGAAACCATTTTTTTTTTTATTCAAGTGTAAGTTATTTATTTGTCATATAAGTGCTGTGTACAAAGTACAATGAAAAGCTTTCTAGCTAATTTCTTCACAGGCAGACAAGACAGAGTAGACTGGTGATATTTATCACAGTAATATGACTATATATAACATAAGTGTAAATATTTGGTATGAGCACACCCTGAAAGTTGTACAGCTTTAGTAAACAACAATACAAAAATAAGCATCTATGAGCAGTGCATTTGATGAATTCTGTGATGCTTTGTGGTTTTGGTTAATTTGTCTAACTCTAAAACATTACATCCTGTTACAAAATAAAAATATCAATATTATATTAAAATCAACTAAAAATTATTTTCCTTCATAAAGCAATGGCACATTTTATCAGTTTATTTCCATCCTGTTCTATGATATTCCCAAGATAAATATTTTCTTAAATGTTTCAGTACCTAAAATTATCAAGATATTTCTAAGGCTGCATCCCTTTCAACACAACAAAAGCATATTAGTTTTTGCTTTTACGTTACAGAGTTCAAAAAGTACTGCAGAACAGGTATAACCCAACTATACTCTGGAATGACACTTAACAAGATCCAAACAATACAATTGAATACATGATCACACATAACCTAATGAGAAAAATCCTTCTTGTTTTTTAAATATTATTCTTATAAGATACATGTCACATCCCCAGGGAATGATTGATATCATCGCAAACCCTTCATTATTATTTATTATTTGACAGGAACCACCACCAAAAGTTCTTTTATATATATTAAATGTCCAATTTGTTGTGTTTTAATTTAGTGTCACTTCTGTCCATGACTGGTAAATGTAGTTTCAACGGTGCCACTTGCCTAAAACCAAACATATTTGTTAATTACGTGAGAATTATGGTTGTATTTTGTTAAAAATGTCGAAAAGCATATGTCTTACCCTTAGTAACATTAAAGCAGCTCTCACAATGAACAGCACTGCGGTAAACCCACAGATTGTCCCCGGCCTTCAGGTGACCAAGAGAAGTGTTGCACACTTCACACTAGATAAACACATTAAATATAATCAATCTTTAAATTATATATACACATATATTCACATATATGGTTTTCATAAAAAAATGAATTTATAACGAAGAAAACGAACTAACCTTGAAACAACTTGCATGGCAGTTTATATTCATTTCATCCAGGATAATCTTTTCATCTGTGTACATGTTTTTACGGCAGTATGTGCAAAGGTCCTTCTCACTTACTCTCCTACAACAAAGTGTTATTTTACATTTCACCTATGCACTACATTTTACATTAAAACCACTTTTGACAAAGTTAATATTACATACCTCTCAGGTGATGTGTAAACTGTTGTGGAGGATTTGGATGTAACAGTGTCGGAGAGATAATCGATAGGCCTGCAAAATGCAAAATTAAGTGACTAACATGACTTTTACATAAATAACAGCATTTTACAAACTTAACCAAACTGATGAAAATGTGCATTTTTAGGGTACTAAACCTGATATCTGTGTATGATGTCCTTGACGTATAAGAGGGACTCGTAACACTCGTAGTACTTCCCCAGTCACTTCTATGCATTTCCAAAATATAAATAATTGTGTTAAATCCCATTTAATGTGCCAGACAAAAATGCAAAGATGAAAAAATGAATCCTACCGATCACTTGACGATGAATACACTGTCCTAATGGATTTAGACACCGTGAAGTCTTGATCCTCGCGACTGTAAGAACGATAGAAACTCATTGTCAAATCAACACCGCTAGACTTGAGAATGAAGCTATAGTAGAAAGTTGTGAGCTCATGAGAGCTTGAATGAGAATGCACTTCTGCTTTTGTGCTTTCTCTGTCGGTCACAGGACTGGTTAAACTACTTAAAGTGAATGCCTGTAAATGTCAAACTCGCTATAAATGTGATCACACCTTACAGATATGCACATTCCACATACCTGGTGGTAGAGCTTGTGTTGGTTGTCTTCATTGATGTTGGTATGAGCGTGTCAAACAGCAGATCCTCGGTACTGTAACAAAGCGTTTAAGTCAATAATCTGTCTATGAGTGAAGGATTGCTGACGCTGAGATGTCATTGTGCAATAAGAGTTCACACCTCTTTGCGGATTTGAGAGAGTATGATGTTGTTTTAACTGGTGAAAGATCCTCAGTTGAGTAAGTCCTCACGCTAGAAATGAAATGGAGAAGAGGTTAGAAAAGTAGTCACATTTTTTTTTCAGAAAAATTGTGCAAGTGAAACTGTGGTTACTGTACCTTCTGGTGGTTTTGACAGATGATGTTGGTCTAAACAATAAAGTATTATTTGATTAATGTTAATAAGTAAAAAGCAACAAATCTCAAGATTGAGTTGGATTATGTAACACTCACCCATCACTGAAGTCTATCAATGAGTTCACAGTAGTGACTTCAGGCTTGTAGTCGCTTTAGAGACAAATAACATCTGCTGTCAGTGGCCTTACTGTCTCTAAATGTAATTTTATTTCACCTTTCATTAAACTTCTCCTAAGAACTTGCTTTTTTCATCAGTCTGATATTGCTTGCACATTTAGCACAATCGCCAAATTTTAACTATCAGTACAGTGTAGACTTTAAATCAGGGCTTTGAACCAGATTTTTTCCCCAATTGGTTCGTTCCGAACACAAACAGTATTTTAACGTTTTTGGTTCAACCCTAAAATTGACGTTCCTGAACCGGTTAGAACAAAAAATTAAAGTTCTTGAACCGGTTAATAACGTTCCATGTCAGCTGTGGGACAATCAAATAATAGGCTGATCATTAGGACATTCAATTTAAATTATTAGTCATTTTCCTTAAGTCTCTATCTTGTCATCAAACATTAAAAAGGCTATGTAAGCGGCATAAATGTAATTCTGACATTTGTTTCAGCATTATACATGAATTAAGACAAGGACAATTTCTGCCATTTAGTTTATTGACAAACAACTTAAACAAATGTTTTTATTAGAAAAAGAATAGCGTGGTATTTCGAAATCATTTTGTTTGTATGTGTCTTGTCAAGAACAGAAAGATTGTTCGCTTGCTTTTTGAAACGCACCTCTCCGTGTATGCACTTTTGAGTGCACTTAAACACGCGCACACACACAGACGGAGGACGAATTCCAAACGGCGCTTCGGGAAGAAGATGCAGCATAAACAGTCGCTCCACATAAAGTGGAAATTACGTTGTTTTTCAGTGCTTTATTCGCCAAATGTATTTTAATGGACTACAGTATGAGACACAGTAGTGCAACTTTATCTCAAGTTTATACATCAAGAATTCTGATCTTTGAAGGGCATAGGGATAATTACGTTTGATTGGAGTTGGGCTTGAGTAGGCTACTTGCCAGTGGCAAGCTTCTCATTTTTTGGATAAGTCAACGATGACCAGAAGTGAACTTCACCAAGTCATATACTCTTGTCAAAAAACTAAAATATAACGTTATTAACCAGTTACCATTATTTTAAATGTTCCGGAACATATATTTTTTGAAAGTTTCTGTTTTTTGTTTTCGTTCCGTGAACCAGTTCAAAGCCTTGATTTAAGTATTACAGAATCTATTGGTATGTTAAGACAGTGATAAGATCCCACCTTTTTGTGCTTTGGACGGAGTAAGATGTTGTTTTAGTTGGTGAAACTTCTCCTGATGTGTAGGTCTTGGTGCTAGATGATATAGTTCACAGGTTAAAAGAGTAGGCACAATTGTTTGAGGTAAAACAGTAAAAAAGACTTTATTAACTACCTTGTGGTGGTCTTGACAGATGAGGTTGGTCTAGACAAAAAATATATAGTATTGGTTTATTGTTAATCGATGTACAGTACATTCTTGAAAAAAAGGCGCTTCATGAAGCAATAGAAGAACTGTTTTTGGCTAAATGGACCTGTAAAGTACCTTTAACATCTGCAGGTCCTTTCGGTTTTACAAAGATTCCTTAGATGTTAGAAAAAAATGGTTCTTCTATATCAACGCTGAGAAGAACCATTTAAGCACCTTTATTTTTAAGAGTGTATTAACAAACCAGAACAGTTGGGTTCATGAGTTTCCATGCTCATTAAAAAGAACTGGCATGCTGTCTTCAAAGAGGGCTTGAACCTGAGGGTCGGCTCAAACTCTGAGCTCAACCCTCCCAAAATACCATAGTATTAGATGGGACTCACCCAACAAAGGTATCCTTTGATGACTGCACAGTAATGACTTCAGACTTGTAGTCACTTTAGGGATGAATAACATGCAGTGAGCATTTCAGTCTCCAGATATTTCATTTTTCTTTACACTGGTTGTATTATTGCTGCTACTAAACATTCAAAGTTTTAAGATAAAAAAGCTAGTGTCATGTTGACATGATAGATAAAAGATAAAGATCTGTCACTGGGGCGGTACCTTTTCAAAAAGTACATATTTTCTCAAAATATTCATACCTTAAGGGGATATATTAGGACTTTTAAGGTACCGTCCCATGGTGACAGCTTTTGTACGTTTTGTCTGACAGTGTAGTTGGTGAAAGTTTTGGTCGAATAAATGAAATTGTTTACATTTTATAACTTTGCAAATGCACATACCTATTGGATGCCTTGACTGATGTTGGTATGAGCGTGTCAAACTGATCATCAGTGCTGTTCAAAAACATTGAATGTCAATGAATAAGTCAATAACAAGCATGCTGACTGTAAGATTGTCATTGTGGAGTTACAGTACCTCTTTAGGGATCTGGAGGAATAGGAGGTTGTTTTAGTTGGTGAAACTTCTCCTGATGTGTAGGTCCTGGTATAATTGAGATGTTAAAAAGTAGGCACAAGTGTTTGAGGGAAAACAGTAAAAAGACTGTGATAATTACCTTGTGGTGGTCTTGACAGATGAGGATGGTCTAGACACAAAAAAAATAGTATTGGTTTAATGGTAATAGACAGACACACATTAAAAATAAAGGTGTTTCATGATGCCATAGAAGAACCATTTTTGTCTAAATGTATCTGTAAGGAACCTTTAACATTCGGTTTTACAAAAGTTTCTTTGTGGTGAATAAAGATTCTTTAGATTATAAAGAAATGGTTCTTCAAACAAGCAAAAACAAATACTAAATACCATAGTATTTGATAGGACTCACCCAACCAAGGTATCCTTTGATGACTTCACAGTAGTGACTTCAGACTTGTAGTCACTTTAGGGATGAATAACATGTAGTGAGCATTTCAGTCTCCAAATATTTCATCTTTGTTCACATTGGATTATTTATTATTATTTACTATCAGTCAGGTTTAGACATTCAAAGTTGTAGGATATCAAAAACTAGTGAGTATAAATAGCACGAAGTGTGAAAAGTTGTGCAATGCAAACACCAAATTCTATTTGTGTCAAGACACGCCCTTCCCGTTTAATTAAAACGGCACATCTTTTTGTGTCATGTTGAGGGAATATTCCATTTTCTTAAAAGAAAAATCCAGATAATTTACTCACCACCATGTCATCCAAAATGTTGATGTCTTTCTTTGTTCAGTCAAGAAGAAATTATGTTTTTTGAGGAAAATATTGCAGGATTTTTCTCATTTTAATGGACTTTAATAGATCCCAACATTTAATACTTAACTCAACACTTAACAGTTTTTTTCAACAGAGTTTCAAAGGTCTATAAACAATCCCAAACGAGGCATAAGGGCCTTATCTAGCGAAGCGATTGTCATTTTTGACAAGAAAAATAAAAATATGCTCTTTTAAAGCACAACTTTTTATCTAGATCCGGTCCAGCGGGACCTAACGTAAATGCGTAGTGACGTAGGGAGGTCACGTGTTACATAAATAAAACGCACATTTGCGGACCATTGTAAACAATAAACTGACACAAAGACATTAATTAGTATCAGTTGACATACAACAACGTAGGAACGGTTCTCTTTCAACACACTTGTAAACACTGGGGCGGAGTTTCGCGTTCGTCTTCTGTGACCTCTTGACGTCATGACGTTATGCGTGGGGTCAGCTGGCACATCACGACCAGATCTAGACGAGAAGTTGTGCTTTAAAAGTGCATACCTGTTGCTTTTCCTGTCAAAAATGACAATCGCTTTGCTAGATAAGACACTTATGCCTCGTTTGGGATTGTTTATAGTCCTTTGAAACTCCGTTGAAAAAAACTGTTACGTGTTGAGTTAAGTGTTAATTGTTGGTGTCTATTAAAGTCCATTAAAATGAGAAACACAATTTCTTCTCGACTAAACAAAGAAAGACATCAACATTTTGGATGACATGGTGGTGAGTAAATTATCTGGATTTTTCTTTTTAGAAAATGGAATATTCCTTTAAGTATTGGTTTCTCAATTTTTTTTCTGTTTTTTAAACCATTGTCCCTTGGGTTTAGGGTTAGATTTGGGATTTACTTTAGGATGTCATTTAAAGCAACACAATGTAGTTTTTTTATCTTTAAATAATGTCTCTAAAATTATTTCAGTGATAGAACAACTTTTAACTGGACAACTTTGTACGTTTTGTCAGCGTCTGAAAGTGTAGTTGGTGAAAGTTTTGGTCGAATAAATGAAATTGTTTACATTTTATACCTTTGCAAATGCACATACCTATTGGATGCCTTGACTGATGTTGGTATGAGCGTGTCAAACAGCTGATCATCAGTGCTGTTAAAAACATTGAATGTCAATGAATAAGTCAATAACAAGCATGCTGGCTGTAAGATTGTCATTGTGCAATTACAGTACCTCTTTAGGGATCTGGAGGAATAGGAGGTTGTTTTAGTTGGTGAAACTTCTCCTGATGTGTAGGTCCTGTTGTTAGATGATATTGTTGAGATGTTAAAAAAAGTAGACACAAGTGTTTGAGGTAAAACAGTAAACAAGACTGTGATAACTACCTTGTGGTGGTCTTGACAGATGAGGATGGTCTAGACAAAAAATATAGTGTTGGTTTAATGGTAATAGATGCACAGTACACTCTTATTACAGTAAAGAGCTTCACAATGACATCGAAGAATCATTATGGCCTTAAACATCTGAAGAACATTTTGGTTTTACAATTTACAAAGAAATGGTTCTTCATGAGAACCTTTGACTAAATGGTTGCAAAAATGCTTCTTGTTCTTTGGCATCACTGTGAAGAACCATTTAAGCACATTTGTTTTTAAGAGTCTATAAACAAACAAAAACAGTTAAGTTATGAGGACTAAGTTCATGAATTCACCTAACAATTTAGTCTAACAGTTAAACAAAACTGCCATGCTGTCTTCAAAGAGGGCTTGAACCTGAGGGTCGGCTCAATCTCTGAGCTCAACCCTCCCAAAATACCATAGTATTAGATGGGACTCACCCAACAAAGGTATCCTTTGATGACTTCACAGTAATGACTTCAGACTTGTAGTCACTTTAGGGATGAATAACATGAAGTAAGCATTTCAGTCTCATACTGGATTATTTATTATTATTTACTATCAGACTATTTTTCATCTTTCTTCAAACTGGATTATTTTCAACGTAATTTTGTATCATTTATTAGTTGTGGGAAAACAAAAACTAGTGTAATGTTCAGACTAAGCACATGATAAAAACACATCATTGTTGATATAAAACATCTTTGTGCATATTAGTACTTCAAAAGTGCATATTTTTATAAAGAGTACCCTCCCAGTGAAAGCTTTGTACGTTTTGTCTGACAGTGTACTTGGTAAAAGTTTTGATCCATTTAATGAATTTGTTTACATTTTATAACTTTGCAAATTGCACATACCTGTTGGATGCCTTGACTGATGTTGGTATGAGCGTGTCAAACAGCTGATCATCAGTGCTGGTAAAAAAACATTAAGTCAATGACTTTTCCTCTTCTACTAAAGACATACTGATTCTTGTAATTGTCCAGTTACAGTACCTCTTTGTGGATCTGGAGGAATAGGATGTTGTTTTAGTTGGTGAAACATCTCCTGATGCGTAGGTCTTGGTGCTATAGAGGATATAGTTGAGAGGTTAAGGAAGTATACATTTGTTACGTTTGTTAGTAATCAGTTAGCCAAACTTGGGATAGGCCTACTGTACCTTGTTGTGGTTTTGACAGTTGAAGTTGGTCTATTGTTGGTTTAACGTGCAACACACATAGTTAAACAAACAAACAAAGCACAGGGATCATTAAATAATGAGATCATTTTGAATAGTTTACACTACACTCTAAAAATGGTTGGGTTAAAAACAACCCAATTGGCAACCCAGCGCTGGGTAAATATTGGACAGAACACATGCTGGGTTAAAGTAACCCAACACGTTGGGTAACACATTTTAACCCAGCAGGTTGGGTTGTTGAGAAAACCCAACATGTAGTCATTTTAACCATTTATGGGATTAATATTCTGGGTTTTGGGTTATTCTTGCTGGGTTATTTTTATCATGTGCTTTATTGTAAATCAAGACCATTGTTAACAGCAAATAAATGTTTATTTGATTGCAAAATAACTACAAACTCTTACATTTTTACAGTTGTAAGTTGCAAAATCATTTAAAGGACTGCTTACTGACCCAAGTATAAATATATTTATAAAATATCATAAATTATGCACATTGAAGTAACAATGTAACAGGTTGAATCAATTCGTTTGAATTTAAGACAGAATTTGTAATTTTACAGTATATATATGAAATACTGAAATGTACATAAACAAAACTACAGCAGTGTAAAAAAGAAACAATGTAATTGTTAAATTAAAAGTAAAATCATTCATAGATGTGTAAAGTTTTTTTAAAGAACAAATGTTTTAAGTTTCACAGAATGGAATGTATTTGACTAAAAATACTTCATTTATTAAAGTTACTCGTCGCGAACAAAGATGTACAAAGGAATCGAACAGCAGGGGATTCATCCATTTGAAAAATGACAGACTACAGGAATTCCCATAGAAGCACATTGCCTGGGGTATTTATTTTTTTAAGCACTTAAAATGCCTTTAAACCAGAGACTGTAAAAAATATGCAAGTAGTGTCTGTGACGTCACCCATTGGTTTGTGAAGAGCATTTTTGAAGCTTAAAGTAGGCGGTGCGTGCCATCGCCATCTTGGCCGAATTGCAGTTTAAGTCACTTCCGTATTCAGAGAGACTGATTGAGAAAAAAGATTGAGAGGTCTGCTGCATGTTTCCCATGGCCAGGACGAAAGGAAAGGGTTTCGAGGATTCTGTCCAGAGAAGAAATTCCACCACATTTGTTGCAATCTACAAAAGAGGAAAACACTTTTAGTGGTCTGAACTGAATGATCAGATTGAAGTATTCAGAAAACCATGTGGGCCAAGTGAATTATATATTTTATAAAAATTATAAGGGTTTCATTTGCATCCCTGGCCGCATTACCACCACGTGTGAGATTTTTTTCCCAAAAATGCAATAGCCTGTTTACAGTTTGCATAAGACTTTGGTGTTACACTCCTTTAACTTTTTTGCCAACAACAAAGGCTGCAAACCACACAGACTGACAAATATGATGATCTGATCTGACTATAAAGAATAAAGTTCTGCAGAACTAAAATTTAGCAGATAATTAAGACATTCTAAATATATTTTAAATAGGAATTATTAAATGTTATACTTACTGGCTGAAGTTGTTTGAAGGTCTTGCTAGCCTCATCAATGGATGGACGTTAAAACTCTGCACAATCTAAAAAAAAAGAATTGGAAAACAACATCACATCTGATCTCTGCTAAAAACATAACATCTCTGATACAGTATCAGCCACAGATCAGAGGGTTGGTCAATATACATTTGAAATCACAGGAGACAACCCAAAAATATTATGAAATGAATATAAAATAGTAACTAAATACGACTCAATAAGACATCTAAATTCATATAACAGTACACATATACATGTTTGTTAACAGATAGTCACTTCCACGCAGCCTCCGTCTTGGTGACAAATACGTTTATGTTTTCAAGTTCATATTCAAACACTTAAATTATTGTTTCATTTTAAAAGAGAGGAACAAGCATACATATAAGACACCAGTTCTTGGAAACGCTGTTTCGTTTTCATTTATCGACGCGTTACCTGCCGTACCGACTGTGAAGTGAATGTGCTTCTTGTCTTTGCCTCAGTGACAGCGTAGACGACGGCTCCGTGATCCTCCGCCGCGGCGCCGCCGGTAAAGTTAACATGTGCTTCTGCTCGCGCCTCGCCCTTTGCGGTCTGTCTTTACATATCGAATGACAAGAAAGCAATTCGTTTGTCGCTAAATTTAATTTAACAGCGTCGCTATCGCTTGTTAAGATGGGAAAGGAAAACTATGCGCGTGTGTGACACAAAAAGCCGAAGTGGGTTGCGGAGGTCCACTCTGTACCGGTTTTGACTCGCTTTGTTAAAGGCTTACCGAAATTGTCATGAGTTAACGTAATCAACCGTGTGATGGGGATTTTGTAACATCTGTTTTATTAATTTTATTAATATGCCATATCAAACATCTTAGAACGATTATTCAAGTCAATTTGTGTAAATGGCGATCTGAGGTAACAGTCGTCATTCCTCCAAATTACACCCGTCGTCTTAGTCTGTATAAATTAACACGTTGCTGTCTCGCAAAATGTTATAATCTTGTTTATATTCATGAAATGTTCACAAAAACATATAAACTTACCTTGAAACAACTGCTTCCAGTGACTCTGTCCTTTCACGAGGATCGTTGCTGAGCACATTCAAACATCAAGGGCGCGAAGCACATGAGCCTCTTCAAACAACCCAACATAATAACCCAGCAGTTTAACCCAACACCTACAAAACTGAAACTACCCAAAAAGTGTTTAAAATGTAAAAAAATAACCCAGCAAAACAACCCAACAGACTCAACCCAGCATTTTGGGTTAAAAAATAACCCAGCCATTTTTAGAGTGTAGTAACCACAACACTCACCCATCAATGATGTCCTTTGATGACTTTACAGTAGTAACTTCAGACTTAATGCTAGACAGGTCGCTTTCTAATTTGTTAGATGATGCTCTCCTGAGGACAAAAGGACACAACAACAAGTTCCTCTATTAACTAATCTTGTCATTTATATTTTTATTTATGCGTTTGGCAGACACTTGTATCGAAAGGGAATAGATTTTTGAATAATCATTAAAGGGGACATTCACAAGGCTTTTTTAAGATGTAAAATAAATCTATGGTGTTCCCAGAGTACATATGTGAAGTATTAGCTTAAAATACCCTATAGATAATTTATAATAGCATGTTAAAATTGCCACTTTGTAGGTGTGAGCAAAACTGTGCAGTTTTTCCGTGTGTCCATTTAAATGCAAATGAGCTGATGAAATGCAAACACTGATCGCCATAATGGTGGTTTACTGAAATTGAAACTCGATTGGGCTGTCAATTGTTTATAGATAATTTATTATAGCATGTTAAAATTGCCACTTTGTAGGTGTGAGCAAAAATGTGCCATTTTTCGGTGTGTCCATTTAAATGCAAATGAGCTGAAGAAATGCAAACACTGATCGCCATAATGGTGGTTTGATGAAATTGAAACTCGATTGTGCTGTTAATTGTTTATAGATAATTTATAATGGCATGTTATAATTGCCACTTTGTAGGTGTGAGCAAAAATGTGCCATATTTCGGTGTGTCCATTTAAATGCAAATGAGCAGATAAAATGCAAACACTGATCGCCATAATGGTGGTTTGCTGAAATTGAAACTCGATTGTGCTGTCAATTGTTTATAGATAATTTATTAAAGCAAGTTAAAATTGCCACTTTGTAGGTGTGAGCAAAAATTTGCAGTTTTTCGGTGTGTCCATTTAAATGCAAATGAGCTGAAGAAATGCAAACACTGATCGCCATAATGGTGGTTTGATGAAATTGAAACTCGATTGTGCTGTTAATTGTTTATAGATAATATATAAAGGCATGTTATAATTGCCAGTTTGTAGGTGTGTGCAAAAATGTGCTGTTTTTGGGTGTGTCCATTTAAATGCATGATGAAATGGAAACATTGATCGCCATATTGGTGGTTTGCTGAAATTGAAACTCTTTTGTGCTGTCAATTGTTTATAGATAATTTATTATAACATGTTAAAATTGCCACTTTGTAGGTGTGAGCAAAAATGTGCCATTTTTCGGTGTGTCCATTTAAATGCAAATGAGCTGATGAAATGCAAACACTGATCAGCAAAATGGTGGTTTGCTGAAATTGAAACTCGATTGTGCTGTTAATTGTTTATAGATAATTTATAATAGCATGTTAAAATTGCCACTTTGTAGGTGTAAGCAAAAATGTGCAGTTTTTCGGTGTGTCAATTTAAATGCAAATGAGCTGATAAAATGCAAACACTGATCGCCATAATGGTGGCTTGCTGAAATTGAAACTCAATTGTGCTATCAATTATTTTCTTGCACTCTCTCTCTCTCTCCATCAAACTGCAGTGCTGTGGTTGTATAATGCAGATTAAGGGCCGGTATTATAATAAGATCCCCTTCTGACATCACAAGGGGAGCCACATTTCAATGAGCTATTTTTTCACATGCTTGCAGAGAATGGTTTACCAAAACTAAGTTACTGGGTGATCTTTTTTACATTTTCTAGGTTGATAGAAGCAATGGGGACCCAATTATAGCGCTTAAAAATGGAAAAAGTATTTGCCCTCTTTAAAGGAGCATTTCACCCATAGAAACATTAATCTTTATTGAAAGTGTGTCATATTTGTAGTGGAAATGTAACATACATTTCGAATTTGGTGCCTATTTGACCGAGAAAAGGGGTGTTTGTAGTCTCACTCCCTCAACAAAGATATAGCACTTCTTTCTTTCAATGATGCAAAATGATGATTTTTACATCATTGAAAGAAGGAAGTGCAACACTGAAATTTGTATTTCTCCTGCATCAGTGCCAACTGAGGAAATTATGCATTACCATTCAAAAACATGACTGGGGTTCTAACTATACAAAGATTAATGCAAATGGGTGAAGTGTCCCTTTAAGTGGTGGATTCCCGGACAAGGTTTAGGTTAATCTAGGACTAGGCCTTATATATATTAGGTAATTTAAGACGTTTTTACAAACATACCTTACAAAAACACTTCAGGTGTGCATCTTGAGGCAAAACAATGGCACCAATATATGTTTTAATTAGTCAGGACAATGTGTTTTTAAATTAAAGCAGCTTAAGCATGCATTTTAGTCCTGGACTAGGATAAGCCCTGTCTGGGAAACCACCCTTATAAATTATGTCTGACATTGACATTTGACATTGTCAGTAGGCTATGCGTGTTCCCTGTGAATTGAACCCACAACTTTGACGCCACTATAATACAATACTTTACCAGTTAAGCTACATGAACACTATGTAATATGGTGAGAAATTGTTAAGATATGATTTCCATCTTACCTGGTTGTTGTGACAGTCTCAGTTATCTTTGCGCCATCTTTGACTGTCGTTGTTGATGTAATGCTGTAAGAGGCATTATCATTGTTTTAATAGCTTGTTAAAATTAAACCGTTAATAAACAATTCAACAGAGGTTAAAAGGTTTTACCTGCTCCTGGGTTGTGTTCTCACGGATCTAGTTGTTGTGGTTCTGTTAGGTAGGAAAGAGAATTGAGGTTAAAAATGTTTTTTAAAACATTTTCCCCAGGTTTTATGTTTGAACTACAAACATCAAAGACTTATAATGTTGTTGACATATATGTGAATCACGAATGAAAATTTTGGTCTTTATACATTTATTTATTCTTCAATGGCTTTATTAGGTAATCTATTAATTGTCATAAATTGAAATTTTCAAAATAGGTCTCTTTACCTGGTTTCATTCAGCGCGTCCTGGCTTCCACCAAATCTAAATATAGCAAAATGTTTACGTTGAGTAATGTTTTGTAAAGAGTAATTAAAATCATTATATGAAGAGTTTCTTTGCAAAACGAGATAAATCCATTTTTTTACATTATTATGTTATCATGTTATTATTTTGTTTTATAGTGCTACTTAGCTGTATTTTTTAAGCTATGAAGGTTTAAATCAAAACAAACCAACTGCAGTTGCATTTATATTAATTGGAATGCACAAACAAAAAACGAGATTTCTGAAAAATTAAAAAAGTGGTGTTTATCTCGTTTTGCAACGAAACTCTTCATATATTGAATCACAGTATTTTTTTCAAAGATGTGCAAGTTATTTTCTGCAGCTTAAACTATAATTGCTGTATTAGTGACCTTTTAGAGAGGGCTTGGACAGTGGAACCTGATGTAGTAACCGTGGTGGTTTTGCTCTCGGCTTTGGTAGTTGTACCTGTAGAACTTGAAGAGGAAAAATCACTCAGCGTCATTTCCTAAAACACCACTGTACACATTCAGATATATATCAGATACAATGCATATACTGTACACCAGTGGTTCGCAACCTTTTTCACTTTAAGGCCCCCTAGTTGCCCACAACAATATTTGAAGGCCCCCCACTCACTCAGTTTTTTCCAAATAAAACTAACTAGAGCTTGACTAGACAGATGTATTCGCTACCAGTGTTGGGGAAAGTTACTTTTAAAAGTAATGCATTACAATATTAAGTTACTCCCAAAAGAAGTAACTAATTGCGTTACTTAGTTACTTTTCATGGAAAGTAATGTTTACGTTAATGTGTAACTACTTTTTTTTGGCTGAGGCTTGACTCTTTCAGGCCTTGCAGGTGTTTTTATGACTGAAAAGTATTGAATTCAGAAATTGCATATTTCCATCACAAAAATGTCGAGCTCTGGTCTGCCATCTCAGTTTCGGACTCAAACTGTTCCCAAACAAGCGTGTACTCAAAGACGCATAATGTGACTATGTTTAGTTTAATTCCGTACATAATTTTTTAAATCATATTAATTAAACTAAAAAAGAAACTCAAACATTAATGTGTACATTTAAAAAGTAATTTGTAACTTAACTTGTTACTTCAGAAAAGTAAAATTATTACGTAATTCACGTTACTTGTAATGCGTAACCCCCAACACTGTTCGCTACGAAAATGGCCAAAAAAAGAAATATCTTGATTTTTGCTTGTTTTAACTTATTATTGCGTATAGAGTGATTTGTCCAATTTTTAATGATTTTAAGTCATTTTGAGGCCCCCTTAGAAATCTGCTGAAATTCCCTCCTCCCTGGTTGGGAAACACTGCTGTACACAACTGGCCAAATGTGGGATCTACACATATAAGACATATAAGACATTAATAGGTACCTATCAATGTTTTCCTTGGACTTGTAACGACTCAGAGCAGTTCTGCCAAAATTTGAATCCGCTCTGTTGACAATAACGAAAAGCATGACAAGAATTTAGCTTTGTTTAGTCTGTCAGACACATGTACATCAACTGACAATAACCTTCAGAAATATTTATAGCCCTAACTGACATATAGGGGTGGTTTCCCAGACAGGGTTTAGATTAATCCAGGACTACCCTACTGAAAAAAGTTTAAGGTGGCACTAGCTGGTTTACGCTGGTGCTCCCAACCTGACAAAGCTGGTGGGTCAGCTGGTTTTCCAACCTGACCAGCTAAGTCCAGCTAGACCATCTTAAAAAGTGACCAAAATACAGCTAAGACCAGCTTGCTTCACCAGCAAAACCAGCTAAAACCAAGCTGGGAGACTAGCTAAAACCAGCTCACCAGCTTATGCTGATCTTAGCTGGATTTTTTAGTTGGGTAGGCCTTAGTTATATCAGAACATTTAAGTAGTTTTAACAAAAAGCAATACTGATGAGCATCTTGAGACAAAACAAGGGCACTGATATATGTTAGGATAGGTCAGTACAAGGTGTTGTGAAATTATGGCATCTTAAACATGCAATTTAGTCTGGGACTGCAGTTCAAACTCACTCGACTTTCTCGTCCTCATCCACATTTTTCTTGATCCAGCTATTGTCCTTCAACAATGAAGTCTTCTTCTTATTGTCTTCCACCACTACTCTGGAAGAACTGGTAGCTGCAGTGCAATTAAAAATAGTTAGATTATGAACGTGCTGATATAACGATAAGGCAAAAATAAATAAAAACAGGATCTAATTTGATCATATTATTTTGTACTGTAGGTAGGCCAAAGTGGTAGGCGTGTATTTGGTTTATGACAGGCTTTTATTTGCACAGTGAGCACCTGTTCTTTTAATGGAGCACGCAATAGTTGTTCATCTATTTAACAACAAAATAACACAGACTAACTGAAGATATAGCTGAAGAGATGAAAGGCTCACCCGTTTGGGTTTTACTATAGGACTTTGCGGTGTAAGCCATGGTTTACTCTGTGGGAGAGAATTAAAGAACACATTATTACTTTTACACTTTTAAAAATAAAGGTTTGTGAAAGGTTTTTGTCATGCTGTATGTACAGTAACATCAAGATTATACAAAAGAGATGAAAAAACTATGCTTTAAGGTTTTCAGAGTACAGAGTCGTCCCCTTATAGAAGTAAAGTACCAATGACATATCCACAAGATGGTGCCACTAGACAAGATGCTAACTACTGGAAATGCTTAATTCATAGTTAATACAGATTGTTTGGTGAAGTATCTTCCAAAATACATTCCTGAATACACCCAAAACTAGTCTCGATGACTGTACAGACACACCCTGTTGAAACATCTTCAACAGATCCATGCCAACATTCTTATTCTTATTGTTTGTAAAGAATTGCTTTGCAGATGTAGGCTACTATACGTGACACAGAAGAAGAAGTTAAAAAGTTTATCCTGAACATGAATTTTCCTGAATTTTTAGCAAAGTCAATATAAAAGCTTAAATATCTGCTGTTTTCATATTTATGAAATCAACTGAAATACCTTGTTAAAGGATTCCATAGAAATTACAGTATTACTGGCAGCTGGTTGCCAGTAACTTACTGTAGATTTATATTTATGTTAATTACCTGCAACAATTTGTTCAAAGTTAAATGAAGATTAAACATTAGCAAGTCTTTATCTTTACAAAATAAAACTAAAGTAACAGCCTCAATCAAAGCATTCTGGGAAAGAAAATATGAAGGAAAAAAACAGAAAAAGGTTGATGAGGATTTTTGCTTTCCAGAATGCTTTGCATGAGGCTGTCATTTTATATTTTTATTCTGTAAGACAAAGACTTGTTGATGTTTAATGTTCATTTAACTTTGAACAAACTGTTGTCAGTAAATAACATAAATTTAAATTTACAGTAAATTACTGGCATTCAGCTGCCAGTAATACTGTAATTTCTATGGAATCTTTTTACAGTGTTGAAATCAAATATTTTTATTTATAAAATTATTGTAAAAACTATTTCTCAATATTTACAAAATGTTGGGAAAACAACAATGAAATGTCATGCTCTTTAACTTGACCTTGCCATTTAACTAAAACTTTTAACATGTGTTCAGTACAGCAGCTGCAGTGAAACAAGAAATATCAAATGTAGTCTGTGTATACAGTCAATGTCGTACATCCAGTGAAATATATTTGAATAATCTTGTGTTAGGTAACATTTATGGTGACATTACACTCTTTTTTTAACCTAATGCTGAGTAAATATTGGACAGAACACATGTTGGGTTAAAAAGACACCTATGCTGGGTTGTTGTTAACCCTACCATGAGTTACAAAACAAGCATTGCACTGAAACAACCCAGCATAGGTTTATTTATTAAATATCCATTTACTCACCATTGGATTAAAAATAACCCAGCAGAATTTAAAGTGTAAGATAAATTATATGCGTACTTTTCTTTAGAAAATACTTTAATTTAAAAACAAAAATCTACATGTTAACAGAGAAAACAATTGAAATATAATAGTAGAACAGACAACACAAATATGTATGTGTAGAAAGAATCATACCTTGGTTTGAGCGGTGTGAGATGTGATTAAGAGGTTGAATGAGAATAACATACAGTTTACTGCTCTTCCCTTTTTACATATTTGACCTGGGTAGGGAAGGCAAGGTTGTGAGGTGTGGCTTCATATGACACATATGAGAGCAACTGAACCTGAACTGTAAGCTCAGCAAACTGTCACAGAAGCATTAACAATGTAGTTTTGTGTCTGTACTTTAGTTTCTAGGGAGGTGTGTCATTACGAGGTCTATCCCACCAGTCAGGAATGATAAGTTGTCATAAATGTCACATCACAAGCCAATGTTCTGTCTTTGGAAACTATGTAAAAGGTACCATATGAACCGAGATGTCAACTTAAGATAAAAATAAGCAATAAAAACAATGGGTGTGGTCGCATGCTTTAAAAGTTCAAAAGTCTGCATTGTCACTGCTGTTTATGGCTGGTGATATTTTGCAAACACATAGGCCTATGTGTTGGCAAAATAATTATAAAATTTAAAAAGAATTGGCTTCTGTAACTGGTAGAGCATGATAATAGTGCAAAGGATCACGTGTTTGATTTCCAGGGAACGCACAAATTAATAAAAAATGTGTAATGAATGCATTGTAAATTGCATTGATAACAAATCTGCTAAATGCATAAATGCAGACATGTAGAGATTAGTAGCATCAAAGTTTGATTTCAATCATTAATTTCACTTTAAATTAATTCTTTGACATCCAAATTGAAAGACATGAAATGCATAACTTTAAAAAACAGATTTTTAACTTTTTATATGTGTTAGACTTCTTATCTTTCAATCAGGTCATGTAAAAATGTCTTGTCCAAAGGTAAAAATTACATTAGAAGGTGTGTTGTTGCTGAAATATGTGGCTTGCTAGGCGTTGTTCACTATTGTAGGTGGGTGAAAAATGTCTGTCATACTGGAAGGTAAATTATGCCTGACAAATATGAAGAGTGAAAATGTGAATAATATTTCTATAGGGTGTGACACTAATGATCCCTTCTTTAGAAACGTCCTAAATACTAAAAACGAATAGTAAATGGTCAAATATTTTAACCAATTTAACTCTGTGGACCCTGTACCGGGTCCAAAATTAATTATTATGACTTAATATTCCTTAAATTTTTAATGGTCTGTCATGGACCTCAGTACCCCATATGAGATACTGTTTGAAAGCTTAGAATCTCTGCAGATATGCATCACTTTGACATATATTTTACTGTAAGAAAGTAATTTACACTTAATTTACACTGTCACCCCCCCCCCAAAAAAAAATGTTTTTATATAATTTATATTCACATATTTCATATTTTTCAAGTATGACAAACACGAACAAGTCTTATATCAAATGAAAGCTCTCTCTCAGGAATAAGGATACATCATTATTTTTGTTCTGTTATCATCACATATCCAACAATCGTCGAATGAATAATGAGGTAAAAAAATCGTCTTTTGTAAACGTATGTAAAACTTGAGCGTGAACTGCATCAGATAGCACAGATAGCCACAAATGCTACACCGTCTTTTATCTTAGGTCCTACTCTAAAAAATGAGTCCATTCACAGCATTTTCTTTGGTTGTGTGCATGAATAATCCTTTGCTATTTATTATATGTGCAAAACAAAAAAATTATATTTATATGAAAAATGTATTTTCGCACACTTCAGTAAAATGAGAATAACTTTTGAATGCGAAATGCTAAAGAGTTCATTCCTTTTTTGGGTGTTTACTGTCTGCTGCTGGTAACAACCAGAACTGTCTGCAGTCTGCTAGAGCACACAGAACCAGAGTTATACACTATCAAATACAGTGTTTACAACATAACTTCAAATGAAATAGAGATATTGCATTTATTCCACTGTATGTGGTAATGGGGACACTTCAAATATTTTTAGGTGGAAATTGAATACAAAATGGGTATTATTCCTCCCTTCAGTTGGAGTAGAATAACTTTTGCATAGATTAGGATAGAGAAAAAATTCCTTTTTCGTCTGTAAGCTGACAATTGCTGGAATCAAACAAAACTGTCTGTAGGTTTCGTTACCACTCAGGGCCAGAGTTATACACTTTTAAATACAGACTTTAGAAAAAAAACATCAAAAAGCGCCTGTTTATTTTTGTGTTTATTAGAGGACTGACAACACATACAACCATAGCACTTTCAACAGCGTTTTATGTAATTTCAAACGGTTTCCTGTAAAATGATACCAAACTTTTGTATGTACACCTCTGCATATGGGTATGGGAAGCTTTTGAAATTGGGTAGGCCAAATCCTGGCCAAATCCAGGCAGAAATCCCCAATATAGGCTAAAACATAACTTTTAAATAGTTAAATAATGAGATGTGTAATATACAAAATTCTATTTAAAAAGCTTAAACTTGATCCCACTTTAAATTGTATTCCTATATAATTCCATAATGCTATTTATGATGGATCAAAAATAGTTCCATTCACTCCATACTTTATCAGCTTTGCTCGACGTTTTTCACCACAAGATGGAGCAAGATATTAATCTATTAATTAGTCTAAGATACAACACATCTTTGCTAGATTGTAGGAACTAAACTGAATTTTTTTTTGATCTTGTAAATGTGGTGGTGTCATAGATACAGTGTTTTTACTACAGCCCACAGTAGAATATACATTCTGTTTGTGTGTGTACATAACCATACAAATTGTTATGTTATTCTGCACTAGCTTTATCTGTCTTACGTGTCTTAACCTCTGTCATCCTTTGGTCTGAAAGCCTAATCTTGGTCTTTTTTTAAAGAAGGCACTTTATCTTTCATTGAAGTGTTTGGAGTTGTTAATATTAAATAAAAGAAATAGTTATAGCATAGTTTATTTTCATAAATCAAAATATTGATTTTTTTTTATAGTAAAAGTATAATATACATAGTGAAAGTTTTATAGTAAAATATAAAAGTGAAAATGTTTCACGTCAGAAATACTAAGAAAAGAAAAAAAAGGTTTTATGACACTTTTAGTGTTTTTACCAACAATAGCCACTAGGTGTCACAAATTAATAAATTGCTGTCCCTATTCATATGGGGTCAATGACATTTAACAATATCATTGTTACTACAAAATTTCTATCCTTAAATGGCCTTGAAATATGAAAACTACATTCTTAGAGTGAAATTTCTTTAGGTTTCGTATGGGATATTTGAACTAGTGGGCAAATCTTTAAGGCATGTAACAAAATTACTGTCACTACATCATTTTTATTCCAAAATGGTTTTGAAACATAAAAACGTCATTCTTAGCCCTATTCAATTATAAATAGGTGGGCCTGTCACATTTTACAAAATTATATGTCTTTCTTTTTGCAAAATGGTGATGGAATATAAAAAGTAAACTCTTAGATCCTTCCAATGATATATTGTCAAGATTATATTAGTTTTAGCATAGGCTATTATCGGTTTAATAGTTAAGTAAGCACTTTGCCCACCTGCTTTAGACTGGAGACAGTTATTAATGTGTCTTATCTCAGGCTCTCCCAATTTGGACTCGAAGATTACAAACTAAGACATGTAGCAATTATTTCTCACCAGTAAAGAGAAATGTTATCTGAAAAGATTTGTACAGATTCTATTTTGATATTCAACAGAAGCTTTAATTAAAATTTAAGTCTACAAAATGCAAACCAAATGGCTTTACATATTTGGTTTTAATAAAGATAAACTCTTAAGAGACTAAAGACTAAATGCTATAACAGAGTTAGTGACAGTACATAGGCCTAACTTAAGAAAATCTATACATACAAAAAAATTATGTCATAATTTACTCATCCTCATGTTGTTTCTAAACCTGTATGAGTTTCCTTATTCTGTTGAACACAAAAGGATATTTGGATAAATGATTGACTTCCATGGTATTTGTTTTTCCTACTATGAAAGTCAATGGGTACCTTCAACTGTGTGCCTTCCATTGTTTATCAATATTATTTTGTGGAGCAAATAAAAAAAACACATATCACTGCAATTCAAGAAAGTGACATTTAATAAGTCTGGTTTACTGTATGTGGCAAAAATGCATTTTATTAAAGGTGCCATAGAATCAAAAACCCTGTATTTACCTAGGCATAGATTAATTATAAGAGCTCTGTACGTGGTAATGACATATCGTGAGCCTCAAAAGCGTTTGTTTCCTCATTTTTATTTAAACCTTGTTCACGCAAAAGACTGCTGGAAAATAGGCCAATCGCAACATAACACCAACTGTGCTGTCACAGTTGAGATGTTCGCCCCCAACATTAAATTACACATTTAATTATAACAAAGTTGTTAAAGTGCTAAAAACTACGGTGACCATATACGTGCCATTCTTCCCGGACGCGTCCTGGCCAGGATTTCGGGTTCGTTTCCGGAAGTTGTATTTGTCGACCGCACACGTCATAGAGGATTATTATTATTATTACAGAAAAGCAACCGTTACATTTTAAGGTAAAAATGAAACTACGATTGTATGTCTTATGTTTTTGAACTGAATGGCGTATCCTCATTTTTATTTGAAACCTTGTTCACGCAAACAGACTGCCCCTGGAAACTGGCCAATCGCAATCATAACACCAACTGTGATGTCACAGTCGAGATGTTCGCCCCACACATACGCATTACACATTTAATTATAACAAAGTTGATTAAAGTGCTAAAAACTACGGTGACCATACGTGCCATTCTTCCCGGTACGCGTCCTGGCCCAGGATTTCGGGTTCGTCTTCCGGAACGTCGTTTTGTCGACCACACATCGTCATAGAGGATTATTATTATTATTACAGAAAAGCAACCGTTACATTTTAAGGTTAAAATTAAACTACGATTGTATGTCTTATGTTTTTAACTGAATGGCGTATGCGGTCAACCAATACGACTTCCGCACTGAAATCCTGGCCAGGATGCGTCCGGGAAGAATGGCACGTATGGTCACCCTACTAAAAACAATGTTGCTGAGTTAGCGCTACATGCTAAATAATGCTATATGCTAGCGTTTAGGCTGAAGTTCTACTATTGACGTTACAGTTACGTTTTGCAGGTCCATACTGAACCCCCCCTCCCCCACAAACTTTCCACTCAGAAACGTTCATTAACAATCTCCAAACAATTAGTTGTTCCTCAAAATCTGTATTTTCATCTGATACAGACTCAAACATATATAATATTAGGTCTGTTTACTAATGTGAGCTACTGGCATGAGCCGCAGAGCAGAGCTATCAGAGCAGAGCTCAATATTATTATTCATGAACTTTCCAAATAAGGCAAACATAGACAATTTCATTCAAAGGACAAATCCTAGGGGTTTTAAAAGAACATGTAAAAATGTTTCTTGATAATTTTTGCACTTAATAAAGGTACATACCTTCTGTAACAAAAAAAAATATATTTAACATATTATGTCAATGCACTCTTGGCACCCTATAAGAGAATAGCCTTATAAGAGAATATGTAAATCTCCAATAGTAGCCTATTTCAACTGTGGAAAGTTACAGAATACATTTTCTGGAATTAAATGAAATTTGGATAATTAAAATGTAAGAGATACAAGACTGTAAATAAAAACAGATTTTTAATGACCATTAATAATTCTACTGATTCTGAAAATTATTAAACAAATTGCAGAAATTCATGGCCCTTGGTATTGCTAGGTCATAAAAAACGTAAACGGATCCATGTTGGATGTCCTTGTGAGGTCAATGTAAATAATCAAATATAAGTAACATGCAAAATTTATTTTTATAACCCTATTGTAAATGCAAATTCTGAAAGAAGAAACGAATGTAAAAGCATCTAAACCCGCATCTTAAGCTTATAGCCTACGCCTTCTCCATTACTACAACGGCTGCGCGTAAAAACATATCGAGTACCCTAACTACACTGCATGTTGTCGTCCCGTTCAAAAGGTTTAGTCAACGCCCAAAAATGCTGTCTAGGTAGGGGTCGCCCTAGGTTTCGACACGTGTCCCGCGTCTGCTGTGGATGGGAATGTATCCCAGCATGCTTGACAGTCAGCGACATGAACAGGGAAGGATGGTGAAGCTAAGATGGCAGCGCTGCTAGAGGTGCTGTCTTTACAGGGTCAAGAAAAACACCAGGATCAAACGCCAAGCACGGACGTCAGCTCGCGCATTTGATTTCTTTCACATCGTGCCATTGAACATGCAAGCTCGGTTCGGCGGAATCGCTTGCAGTCGAGGAAATAAAGGCTGAATTCGGATCCGGGGGAAGCGCATAATTTCGCATTTGCAGCAGAGCGGCTAACCGTCAACGTCGTTGCATCGCAGGCGCAGATTGATCGGAGTTACTCGGATGTAATCCGCCGGGGGTTTTGCGCGTTTGCGGATCGGATTTATGGAGCCCGTTTGTCACTTTTAGCTCTGCCGATTGACATTGTAATCCAATATATGCGTTGTTCCCCTAAACGATGATGTGTGCTGCTGCGGCAGCGGGTGCCGGTGGGATCCTGTCCACCTCATCCCACTCCATGGGGCTGGGTGTCAGGGTCATTCCTGGGGCTGGAAACGATTTCGGAACGATTGGATCAGGGATGGGCCCTTGTCCCGTTATGGGGGCTCGGTCGGATTGTCGGAGTCGTTACCAGCTTCTTCTCTCAGGGCGAGCGCTGGCGGAGAGGTACCGGAGGATTTACACCACTGCGATCAACGACAAAGAGCAAGGGCTTAACCTCGGGAGGTGGGTGTCGTTTAACAACTCGGTTCGGGATACGAACTCGAACCGTGACGGCACGCGACTTGGGTGTGTTTGTAAACAAAACGTTCTCGATTCATTGGGTTCAAACCCGAGCTCGTTTGAGCCAAAACGGCAGTTGGTAGCTAGCGGCTAACTTCCTTAGCGAGATCGCATTAGCGGGTAAAGCTAAAACATTTGTTTGGTTCCATTCAGCTCAGTTTTATTATTTTGCTATTTATATTTCAGTTCGTATTTCTTTATTTGAGCACATTTTAAAAGTGTTTTAATTCGACTGTCACAGTAATGTCCACTATAACAGATTTGCTGAGGCACCTTGCACAAGCAAAACCTGAGGTGTAAGTTAGCCATAGAGAGCAGCTGGTTTGAATCATTTAACGTAGTAAACGCGGTGAATGAGTTTTGGATGTTTGATCACACATTTAATCCTTCTAGATTCAGCTGTTGTTATTGTTATCTGGCTTTAAAGTGATCTTGCACGCTATCTCTGGGCGTATAAATGTGTTATGCAAATAAGAATGAATGTAAACACAACAAACCTTTCATCTCAAATTTGTTTTGTGACTAGATTTTAATTAGTGTAAGGCTTCTAAAATATAGACATGGCCCAGGGTGCATGATTATTATCTATCCTGTTCGACAAATACTAGCACATGTAGGGAGATTATTGATAGTCTAGTCAGCCACTGCTTTTATTCAGCGATATATAAATCTGTCAATACATCAATATATTTTTATATGGGCATCTCGTTTAGATCGAGTGGGCTTGGTTCTGTTGTGCCTTACGTCACCCTGCTGTAGTTGGAGAGAAGCGCGCATAACAATGACGTGCTGTCTCTCAGGAGTCTCCATTAGCAGTGTGGTACCGGTGTCGTCATTGGCCCTGTATTTTACATAGACGTTATCTTTACATTAGTTGGTTTAAGTTAGAGTGGGGTTTGAAATGTTTACTTCCACCATGCACGAATGACGTCAGCTGGGTTAACGTCATGCAAAGCAGTGAAAACCTCTCCCAACCTCCAGGCAGCCTCTCTGCTTTCACTTTTCAAAGTATTTAATCGTTGATAATCCATTCCATTGTGTGCATTGGTTACTAAATAAGGATCCTCTTAATAATGGATTCAGGTGGCCTTCGTGTTCTGTAAGAGAGATTTGCTAGTTCTCTAGTGACCATGGCAAACCCTGTTTATGATTCATATTAGTAGACGTATTAGAAGTTTCAATGTAAGCAAATTTAAATGTAAAAGGCCATCATTTTTGTTTATTGCAGAGTTGTTAAAATGGCTGAAATATGTGCTTATTAAAGTGCATGTTTACATATTTTTGATGTAACACAGCAGAAAGATATGAGTAATATATATTAATGCAGCCTCTTCCCATGCAATGACTAGTCATAGTAACCACACCAAAGAAAAAGCATTGTCTAAAAATAGCATACAGTGAATAACAACTTGATTTCATATATGGTCTGGTCCTCACACCGCTGTTATATAGCTTAAGAAGACTTTTTATAGGAAATGCAGGAAGTAGTAATAAAAATCCCCTTTCAGTGTCTTACAGTAAAAATGAATAGCATGCATCTTTGGGATGGTGTGAGAGTGAGTTTCATTTTTTGCTGAACTGTTCTTTTTATTTTACCTGGCAAAATACTATGAAAATATTTTTTCCTATAGTTTGTCACTTGTCAGTCATTTCTTGTTGCTTAAACAGCAAGACCCCATGAAACAAACTATCTTCGATCTTTTGCAGGGGAAAGAAAGCTTTGAGCAAGAAGAAGCTGAAAAGGCGCCAAAAAGTCAAATCAAAAGTGAAAACAAGAACAAAGGTAAGACTCTAATTTCATTGCTACAGTTTGTTTCATTTTTGTTTGCACTGAAATTGTTTTACGGTAGTTTCATTTTTATATTCTTGGAAATTACAAGATTTCATACTCTTCTGCATTAGACATTAAAAATCATTTTAGATTGTATAGCAATTTTCATTTTAATGTAGCAATTGCAATTTTAATTGCAAACCCATTGCTGCATATGATGTAGGCTTTGTTTTTAACCTCTTAGCATTCCTGAAAAAGGCTAAAAATGCCTAAAAAGCACATAAATTGTACCTGCTGGGTTGATTGTATCTTAAAACGGTTTACATCATTTGAATCACAAGAATTTCAGCTTTCCAAAGATATGTGACATCTTTAGCTTTTTGGTTTTGAGTTGTGTTTGATGAAGTTTTCTGTTAAATAATGCAGTGTCCCTCCCATGGTACACTGGAATTTTAAGGGGTAAAAACTTTATATTAACATTCATCACCAGGGTTTCCCGCAGAAAATTTGTTAGTTAAGGTGGTATTGGGTCCAAGGGCATGGCAATCAAAGGGGCGGGGCGTATGCGTCATGATGAAAATTAAAATATTTCAGTAAAATAAATAAATAAAATATTTATTTTTAAAACACTTAAATAAAACTTAATTTTGAAGAAACTATGACAAAAAATGAACATATACTAGATTATTAATGAATTCAATGTTTTTACCTCTAATGGGAATAGCTGTGTGATGAAGTGAAAGTAAAGGGTTAATAAACACAAAACTGAAGCAGATGTTGTAGAACGTCTGGCGAACGATGATAGATAGCGCAAAAATGGTAAAAACTTATTTCCCACTATTATTTCCCACTATTAATTACATTATCTTAAAGGAGTGTAACTTCTGTAGCATGTAAATAATGCACATAAATAAAGTGAGCAAGAGCGCTCAACAATCATATCGAATCAACAGGCACGTGAGACCCTTGCAGGTTGCTCAAACAACAAAATCACCAGCTAACTATACTTTAAAATTGCAAGAACTATAGACTAATACAATAACAGGCTGGCTTGAATAACCCCAAAACATAAGTCCACTTACAGTTCTCACGGACATGTGTTTTATCAACTGGCTATCTTCCAGACATGACGGACCACGTCTTATCTAATTTCGGCCGTGTGGTGCGCGTGCATGCTCGCGGTGTGAAGCTTGTCCACGCTATTCTCCGAGTTGTTTTATCAACTGGCTAGTTATCCTCCAAACAGTGACGGTCCGGACCACTTTCTCACGCATGCCCGCTAGTGGTGTGATGCGCGCTATTCTCCGAGATGCACTTGACAGCCTTTTGTGCAGCAAAATTATTATTTTTTTTGATGACCTTGTTAAGGCGGTAGGGTTTCCAAGCTTAGGCGGGCTGCCTTAACTGAAATATGCTATGGGAAACCCTGATCATAATATGATTATAATTTGATATAAAAGCTTATGTGTCATAATGTTAATGTGCCGTTTAAGTTTAAAGGTCTTGTTCTTTCTGTGTTTTTGAAACTTTGATTGTTTATAGTGGGCAATATAACGTATTCATGTTTCACATGTAACAAAACCCGTTTTTTCACACAATTTTCTTATATCTATTGCGCTGTTTTACTGTCCTAAAAACGGGCTTATGTCTCCCTTGTTCCATGAAGTCTCTCCTTCAGAAATACGTAACAAGTTCTGATTGCGTAGTTTGTTTAGTGTGTTGTGATTCGACAGCAGCTTAGCTGTAGGGCTGTCACAATGATTAAATATTCGTCTCATTGCGATAGTTTGACTTCATTGAAATGATTTCAGATCACCGCAATGATTGCACATCTTTCTAAAAAACACAAGGGGTAGCTGCAGAGCCTGTATTAACGGGACTGTATCTGTATCAGATGGCGCTCATTAACTGACAGTGTAACGTGATGCATTGCAAAGCCATTCAATACAGTGAAATATCGCATTCATAATCGCGGATGAATCGACCGCCGAAATGTTTGCCGAAAGTTTGTTATTTACATGCGTATTGCCGGTTTAAACCTTCATTTTACCTTGCAGCCTGTCATTCAGCACGAGTACAGAGCGGTAGCTTGCGTCTTAAAGCTACTGTAACTTAATTAATTTCCCAATCATTTTAAAGAGAATATCACTCTTTGCTCTTGACCAGGGATGTCCCAATCCCAGTTTTTCATTTCCGATCCGATACCAGTTCTGTTTCATTCCTCCTGACTGCCGGAGGCGGTGCTAAACACTAGTGGATTATCGCTGCCAAGCTAGATAGGTCGAGAAAACATAAAAACATAGTCACGACGTGATGCAGACCGAGACGCAAGGATAAGTACCGTAGCAGCTCGGTGCACAGCCTCTTTCGCTTTCTCGCTGTGATAGGTCATTGTTGCGCTGTCTGGTGCAGCTCGTCTGAGTTGTGAAGATTCGCCCTGCCGAGCTGTGACAGCGCTCTCAATACTATCATCTTGGAAGTTAGGATTATTTTCTGTGGACGTGAGTCTATTATTACTTCATAATAGTGTTTGTGATACCTCGTGCTTCACGGTCCTAACCGGTGGCCTAACCACACTCAGGTTGCGTGCCCTCACAACCTGATTTATTTCTTGATATTGTCTTTTGCAGTGTATTGTTGTCGTGTTAAAGCCAATTTATACTTTTGCGTCGGGGTTACGCCGTAGGGTACGCCAGACGCTACGCACGTAGGCAACGCCGTCATGAGCATTTATACTTCTGCGTTTGTGTTGCTCTGCAGTTACACCGCCGAAATGCGTAGGAGGAAACATAATACATTCACGCCGACCAATCACAGATCTTGCGGTCCGAGTCGTTTCGACGTGTAGTTACATTTTTGAGGAGGTGCACGTCAGGTACTGCGAAGGCTACGGCGACAGGGTTCGCGTCTATGCGTGTGTTACGGCGTACCTATAACGCGCACCTAACGCAAAAGTATAAATTGGCCTTTAGCGATACCCTGTGTTTCACGGTACTATCCGGTGGCGGGTCTCTAAAACACTCAAATAAAACTTAATTTTGAAGAAACTATGAAAAAAAGGAACACATACTAGATTATTAATTAATTAAATGTTTTACCTCTAACGGGAATAGCTGCGTGATGAAGTAAAACTAAAGGGTTAATAAACACAAACTAAACCAGATGTTGGCGAACGATGATAGATAGCGGAAAATGTTTAAAAACTGATTATTTTCCACTATTAATTACATTATCTTGAAGGAGTGTAACTGTAGCATGTAAATAAATAATGCACATAAATAAAGTGAGCAAGAGCGCTCAACAATTATATCTAATCAATTATCTCATTTCGGCCATGTGGTGCGCGTGCACGCTCGCGGTGTGAAGCGCGTCTGCGCTATTCTCCGAGATGTTTTATCAACTGGCTAGTTATCCTCCAGACAGTGATGGTCCTGACCACGTCTTTCTCATTTCAGCCGTATGCGGTGTGATGCGCGTACGCGCTATTCTCCGAGATGCACTTGACGGCCTTTTGGATTTATTTCTTGATATTGTCTTTTGCAGTGTATTGTTGTCGTGTTAAAGCCAATTTATACTTTTGCGTCGGGGTTACGCCGTAGGGTACGCCAGACGCTACGCACGTAGGCAACGCCGTCATAAGCATTTATACTTCTGCGTTTGTGTTGCTCTGCAGTTACACCGCCGAAATGCGTAGGAGGAAACATAATACATTCACGCCGACCAATCACAGATCTTGCGGTCCGAGTCGTTTCGACGTGTAGTTACATTTTTGAGGAGGTGCACGTCAGGTACTGCGAAGGCTACGGCGACAGGGTTCGCGTCTATGCGTATGTTACGGCGTACCTATAACGCGCACCTAACGCAAAAGTATAAATTGGCCTTTAGCGATACCCTGTGTTTCACGGTACTATCCGGTGGCGGGTCTCTAAAACACTCAAATAAAACTTAATTTTGAAGAAACTATGAAAAAAAGGAACACATACTAGATTATTAATTAATTAAATGTTTTACCTCTAACGGGAATAGCTGCGTGATGAAGTAAAACTAAAGGGTTAATAAACACAAACTAAACCAGATGTTGGCGAACGATGATAGATAGCGGAAAATGTTTAAAAACTGATTATTTTCCACTATTAATTACATTATCTTGAAGGAGTGTAACTGTAGCATGTAAATAAATAATGCACATAAATAAAGTGAGCAAGAGCGCTCAACAATTATATCTAATCAATTATCTCATTTCGGCCATGTGGTGCGCGTGCACGCTCGCGGTGTGAAGCGCGTCTGCGCTATTCTCCGAGATGTTTTATCAACTGGCTAGTTATCCTCCAGACAGTGATGGTCCTGACCACGTCTTTCTCATTTCAGCCGTATGCGGTGTGATGCGCGTACGCGCTATTCTCCGAGATGCACTTGACGGCCTTTTGGATTTATTTCTTGATATTGTCTTTTGCAGTGTATTGTTGTCGTGTTAAAGCCAATTTATACTTTTGCGTCGGGGTTACGCCGTAGGGTACGCCAGACGCTACGCACGTAGGCAACGCCGTCATAAGCATTTATACTTCTGCGTTTGTGTTGCTCTGCAGTTACACCGCCGAAATGCGTAGGAGGAAACATAATACATTCCACCGAGATGCACTTGACGGCCTCTTGTGCAGCATTTTTTTTTCCGGACGAGCTAGTTAAGGCGGTAGGGTTTCCAAGCTTAGGCGGGCCGCCTTAACTGAAATACGCTGCGGGAAACCCTGCATTCTCTTTGCAGAAGAAATATTTGTTGTGCTTATTTATTTAAAACAATAATATACCTAATTATTGCAAGTAATATAACAAAGTTATCTGTAGTGTTACTTTATTTAGAAAAAATGTTAACAGTTACAGTCATCAAAGAGCTTGCATATCAGCTTAAAAAAATCGGTATCGGCCGATTATGAAGATAACAGATCGGTAATCGGTATCAGCTGCAAAAATCCTGATCGGAGCATCCCTAATGTGCATGTTTAATTCATACAATGAAAACTGTGCTGTGTTTAATTTCAGTACTTTTAACAGGTATAAGCATTTGAAAAGGCATATTAAATATTTGTTGTGCTTATTTAATTCTCTAACAAAATACCAATAATATACCTAATTAAATAATATAACAAAGGCAACATCTGTGGTATTATTTTATCTAGAAAAAAGCTAGCAGTTACAGTCATCAAAGAGCTTGCATATTAGCTTAAAGAATCGGGCATTGGTATGGGGCGATCATGACGACAAGAAATCGGTACTCCATATCGGCTGCTAAAATCCTTATCAGAGCATCCCTAGTAAACACATACATAGTAAAAATGTTGGGAGTGGCAGGTCACGATTGGCTGTTACTTGGCAACCCATGTGTTACACGTTTCCATGACAACAGCTTCCTCAAGCTCCTCCGCTGAGCACTTATACTTTAGCTGGCAGCAGGGTTTGTCTCACTGAGTATGTGGCTTATAACAATGCTCAGAAAATAGGCAAAGACCCAGAATGTCCTAAATTGGATATTGTGTATTGTCTTCCCATTCCCTAAAGCATGTGTGAGGGCAATGTCTGATTGTGTTTGGATATCCTTTCCCAGGCACTCTGTTTTCCCAAGTGGATGTGAGTGCTTCACAGGCAGGGGTACGAGAGAATAATGTGATTGTAGATAGTGGAGGGGGGATATGCAGTAAAAATCCTCCACTGTAAAACCCAGCTGGATAAGGAGAAAGAGCTCACTTATATTTTTCCTTTTTCTCTGCCACAGCCTTAAAAGGAACTCCATGCCTTTGTTTGCTCATAAACAACTGGGTGGAGTTTCTTCAGTAAGGAGATCGCTCCAAGACATACTGCTCAAATGTCTTTGCATTTGTGTGATGAATTTAAGGAGCTTAAGTTTGTTTTTCCCCCATCTGATTTGAATTATTACTAGTATGATCTGAGATATGAAAGAAACCCAAATGTTATAAGGTCTCTGTTGAAAGCTGGACAGCTGATAAAAGTATTTGTTGTTGTTTTCTAAAGTAAATCACTTTAGTCAGTGCCTCCTATCATGCATGTGAAGATTAAATTCTAAGATAGGGAAAGGAAACATTGGGTCACCTTTACTAATAATTGCGTACGGTTTTTTGTATTTTATTGAACTTCACGAAAACGATCCGCCTAATTCACAAAACATGCGTACAGACATTTTTTTGTTCTTATACTTGTTCTTTTGTTAGTGAATTTGGAGTGTTTTACATGAGCAGCCGCGTGCATGAGGTTGGTAATTTGCATAAAACACACCCAAACCAGCTCCATAAAACGGTTTTCCGCAGCACAACGCTGGTCCGTAGAAAATTTTAGAGCAGTTTGTCATGGAAGCAAAAGAGCTCGAAAAGAAATCACTGATCGTATTTATTATCGGTAAAGTTTCGTTTTACTTTGCATTTTTTATTTGGGAGGTTTTGCTGTTGCTGGAGGAGGCCAGTGCTGTCCACCGACTGGGGTAACATTAAATAAGTATTGGATGCGTTATATGACATTTAATTAATATGACAGAGACGCGCATCTGTATCTAAAATAAAACAGGCAGGAGATCAAGTGATTGATGTTTGGACTTCTCATAACATTTACATGGACGTTAAGCAGATGCTTTCATGTAGAGATTTAAAAAGTGAGGAGGGAAAGCGTGAAGATTTGATTGTGCATCTTTTTATATGTATAAAAAAATAAGTGGTCTATAATAATGTATAGTATAATGTATAAAATAATAATAATAATAATAATATAGATTATGTTAATAATATATAATACAGAAAATATTATAATATAAAATATGATCATGGACATATATCAACATTATCATACACATTATTATTATAGCCTAGTTTTTGATTATGATGTACATGAATATTGAAAGTGGTTTTAGGTTTTCTGGAATTTTGCATACATTTAGAAGAAATTTTGATTCGAAAGTTTTTGTTGAATCATGATTTGTTTGTGAAAACTTTCGTACACTCATCTCACGCACAAATTTGTGTGTACGCATGTTTAATGAACGAGCCCCAATGTTTCTAAAACTCCATTCCATTTTTTATCCTTAATTGGATGCACCTGTTTGAGGTTGTTGCATAAAGCATAAAGACACCTGCATAAAGACACCTGTCCACCCATACAATCAGTAAGAATCCAACTACTAACATGGCCAATACCAAAGAGCTGTCCAAAGACACTAGAGACAAAATTGTACACCTCCACAAGGCTGGAAAGAGCTACGGGGAAATTGCCAAGCAGCTTGGTGAAAAAGGTCCACTATTGGAGCAATCATTAGAAAATGGAAGAAGCTAAACATGACTGTCAATCTTCCTTGGACTGGGGCTCCATGCAAGATCTCATCTCGTGGGGTCTCAATGATCCTAAAAAAGGTGAGAAATCAGCCCAGAACTACACGGGAGGAGCTTGTCAATGACCTGAAAAGAGCTGGGACCACCGTTCCAAGGTTACTGTTGGTAATACACTAAGACGTCATGGTTTGAAATCATGCACGGCACAGAAGGTTCCCCTGCTTAAACCAGAACATGTCCATATGGATGATCCAGAGGAGTCATGGAGAAAGTCATGTGGTCAGATGAGACCAAAATAGAACTTTTTGGTCATAATTCCACTAAACGTGTTTGGAGGAAGAAGAATGATGAGTACCATCCCAAGAACACCATCATGCTTTGGGGGTGTTTTTCTGCACATGGGATAGAGGGACTGCACTGTATTAAGGAGAGGATGACCGGGGCCATGTATTGTGAGATTTTGGGGAGCAACCTCCTTCCCTAAGTTAGAGCATTGAAGATGGGTCGAGGCTGGGTCTTCCAGGATGACAATGACCCATAAAACAAAGCCAGGATAACCAAGGAGTGGCTCTGTAAGAAGCATATCAAGGTTCTGGCGTGGCCTAGCCAGTCTCCAGACCTAAACCAAATAGAGAATCTTTGGAGGGAGCTCAAACTCCATGTTTCTCAGTGGCAGGTCAGAAACCTGACTGATCTAGAGAAGATCTGTGTGGAGGAGTGGGCCAAAATCCCTCCTGCAGTGGCCAAAATTCCAAACCTGTTGAAAAACTACAGGAAACGTTTGACCTCTGTAATTGCAAACAAAGGCTACTGTACCAAATATTAATATTGACTTTTTCAGGTGTTCAAATACTTTTGAACATATAACTATATTTGCAGCTGTATCATACAAATAAATAGTCTTAAAAACCATACATTGTGATTTCTGGACTTCCTCTAGATCATCTCTCCCACAGCCGACATGCACCCACGATGACAACTTCAGACCCCTTCATGACCTCCAAGTGGGAGAACCTGCAAAACAGCAGTGTGTTCAAATACTTATTTTCCTCACTGTATAACCTTGATAAATATGGTTATGACACCAAAACCTACTAGCCTAGCTCATATATTTCTAATATTAAGATGCGACTTCAGTGTGTGTGTACACAGCGGATGTGTGTACACAACGAGTAAGTAATGAAATTTTTTTCACCTATTCCTCTGAATATTTAAGTTGACAAGGACTCAAAACACATGCTTAATGGTGTCGCACTGGCCCTATTGCACAAAAGACAGTTCTAGTGTCAACTGGCCAGAGCATCGTTCACAGTGGCCCTGGGCCATCGGGCTATCCTTATTGTCAAGCACTCACAAGGTGTATCACATCTGGTGTCTGTGTGCGTGCTTTGAGTGTGTGCGCTGAGCTCACATGTCAGAGGAACAGCTTCAAATTGCTTGAAAGTTTAAACTGTAACACCGTACCACAATTGTTCATGATCTAAAAGTCTACACCCCAGCTGACTTTTCCTATCCATAAAACTTTGAACAAATGATGGGACTGATTTTTGATTTAATGTAAAAAAAGCTTTTTTGTTGTGTTTTTACTAGTTATTTATGGCACATCGACTTGCAGCAAAGCCTATAAATGACATCAGCATACTGTCCACTGATTTATAGTGACTAATTTTGAAACCTGGCTGCGGTTATTTAAGTACTTTATTGATTCAGTTGGTTGACGGTAATCCAGTGAGCAATTTGATTTTGCACGGATGCTTTCCAACACCTTTACACCAAGAATATCCGGCATGTTCATTTTGTGTATTTAAAAGCTAACTGCAAAGTGTTACAGACTGTGCCACACCGTAAAGACTGTTCTGGGCTTTTAGGTGGGCATAAAAATTGAAAAACATCACATTATACTGAAACTTATAGGTGCATTAAATTTTTTACTTTTGCACATTAAACCTATATATTGATAGAAAGAAGTGAAGACTGCAAAAAATACCTGCAGCTTTCCAATAATATGTAAATAAACCAGGCTTGTTGACGTATGCAGCCTGCATATGTGACCTTCGGAGGCTGCAGAAACGTTCAGAGGCATTTCATTGCCTTTTTTCTGAAATAGTATTTTGCATCATCCCTCTTTCTTTCGCCACTAGGATTTTCTGCAATGGTGCTCGTTTTTTCTCTCTTTTGTGTGAAAATTGCCGCTCCAAAATCCATCAAGTAACAACTATGTGCTTATTTTTGCGCCCTGTTACAAGTCACGCAACAGATGAGGAAGAGAGAGGAGAGAAACGATCGAGTCTTGATTGGTGAATGAATAGGGTTTGGTTTTACACTGTATGAGTGTGAGCAAGTTTGACTGATATAGCATCTTGGATTGTTGTAATGTAAATACGTGAACACATAATTACAGCATCTGAATACAGAGAAATATATGCAAGTGAATCACCGTCATTTGGAAAGAAGATTGTATTTATGTATTAATCGAGATTGTGATTCTTTTTTTTTTTTTTTCGATTAATTGTGCAGCCCAAATGGATTATAAAATAGTTTCTAGATTTGGGATAAATATAACTTATTTCTTAACCATGAACTAATTGGTAAGAATTTCATCTCCTGCTCTTAATATAGATCTTATTTAGAAGAAACGAAAGCAGCGCTTGTTGAGCTGGAGGTGTTGCTTGGATGCTATATAAGAATACTAGAGGATATAACTACTATATATGTCCCTGAGCATGTGTACTTTGTATAGCTACGTTGGGTTGATGTGTCATTTTAGGGCTTTTTAAATTTTGTAAATTTAGGGCTGCAACAACTAATCGATAAAATTATATAGTAATCGATTATGAAATTAGTAGATTAGTTGGTATGGATTAGTTAGCGTATATGTGCTGCTTTATACTAGGGCTTTGCAAAAATATCGATACAGCTAACTATCATGATATATAGTCAGTGTTGGGCAAGTTACTTCCAAAGGGTAATACATTATATATTACAAATTACTGTCATTTGAAAGTAATTAGTTACATTACAATATTACTGTCTCTGAACTGTAATGAGTTACACTACTTTTGCATTACTTTTGAGTTACTTTCATCAAAAGAACAGAAGTATGACTAGGCATTATAAAATGTTAAAATGTAGTTTGTTGCTGCTTATAAATCTAGAAGTTATGTGTTGGCCCTCGAGCTTTGAATAGGCAAAGTGAAGATTTGTGGCAAAATACAGTAACAATCACTGTCAGAATCAAAAACATAGACAAATGATCTGGTAAAAGTCTGGTAAATTATGGTACACATACCAAACACAATAGAGCCCACTATAATGCAACCTATAGCCTAATAACATGGCAAGACACGCAACCTCTTTTCATTTCATCACTCTTAATTCAGATTCACAGCACAAACCTGGCATGCACTGGATTGACACAACTTATCAAAAAGTGCTATTGGAGGATCAGGCCTCAAGGAATACAGCTCATTTCAGTACAATATAAGGATAACATGTAGGCTAACATATAATTGCTTAATAAAGCAGACAAACAGAGGAGCACTGCTTTTGCCAAACAATGAATATAGGCTCCCATACAAAGGCTGGTAAAACTTTAAACAGTGATGTTTAAATGTACTAAATTATATTTAGATAACCATGTTAAGGTCTTCACTAATGTTATGTTGTAGTTTAGGTTGCTGTTTGTAATAAAACTGTAGATAGCATAGGAATAGCCTAGCACTGTAATCATAGCAAAGCTTACCTTGTCATTGCTGGTGTGATATGGATTTTACTGGCAACATTTGTAAAAGTCTCTTTACTTCTGAAGTTCAAGCAGCACAGGAGACCGATAGAAACTTTCTGTTGCTTTTACTTAGTGCTCTTATTCGCAAAATTATGCGTGTGCGGCGCTACCGGACCTGATTGCGACCACTTTAGTCAATGCTTACGGCCGCGGACTTCCACATGTCTATATTTGACGCGCACCGCGTCCAAATCGCATTTCAAATACAAAGTTAAAGTAAAAATTAACATGTTGCATACAGCACGTGGAAACAGACATACGCTGCGTCTCAAACCGCCTACTTCCATACTATATAGTAGGCAAAGAGTACGAGAAGTAGTGATTTTCGCCCACTATATAGTATAGAAGTATGCGGTTTGGGACGCAGCCATAACTATTACACGCAGCTTTTTCATGTGTGGATGCTGGTCGCGCGCATTGGTCAAAAAAATAAAAAATAAAATAACACAGTCTAATTTTGAAATGCATTGTTGTAACGCGCTCGTTACTAAGACTGTAACGAGTAAAATATTACCAAAATTTTATTAGTAATGCGTTATATTACTGCGTTACAGCAAAAACTAATATATTACTGTAATATATTATATTTTGTAATGCGTTACTCCCAACACTGTATATAGTATGGAAGTAGGCGATTTGGGACCCAGCTAAGCACTTTTTCTTCTTGCGACGCAAGCTGCATGTTTATCAGGCGCATCTTCTTCTCATTGCATGACCAGCTTGATTGACAGCAAGGCTGCGTTGCTAGGTCCTCGACCTTTAGGCAGAGCTCTGAATTGGATTTTATAACCGGTTCTGCAGTTTGATGTTTTTTTTCTGTGGTTTAGAGATGTAAGGATTTGATTCATTAGTTGTAGGTATTTGGGCTGTAAATAGTCATTGGGATGCTTTTGGGTTCATTTTGAATTGCCATTGGACTGGTTTTGTTATGCGGATCTGGCAACCTGACAGGAAAATGACTGAGGCAAAAGTGCAAAAGAACGTTGATTAATTAAAGTTTTATTTTATACAATTTGTATTTGTTTAATTGTTGTTTATTTGTTTCATTGTGTTTTTTTAATAGTAATGAACCACAAACTAAGCATCTGTTTTAAAGTTAAGGGGGTAACCACTAACCAGATTTTTATTACTGTAACAACGCATTTGGCTTATTTATTTTGCTAATGTTAAGTCTCATCAGGGACTATCATTGAAGTTTAAAATGAGTTTATTTATCTTCCTCACGCACACCACTGATTACATTTTGTTTATTTATATTTTGACATTTAAATATATTTTATTTGACATTTTAATATTTAAAACGTTTTTAACTTTTATTCTATTGCTAGTCAGTGAGTCTATAAAAAGAAGAGCTCAAGATTAGATGAAAAATGTTTGTATGAGATCTACCAGAAACCCAGTTGTTTTGTCTTAGCTAGCGGGATATTGCTTTAACCAGATTTGCACATGGGTAGGAAATTACAGGAAGTCCATTAGGCTATGAGCCATGACTAAGATATGTGTGGCCACCTAATGACTACAGAGGTGGGGTTGGGGGCTGACGTCACTCGGCCTAAAAATGAATGACCTTTTCCATTATATCATTCTTATATGTGTGTTTGTATATGCAAGTTTCATATATGTATACATTTAATATGAATTCATAAGATTTCCAAGCATTACACATTATGTAATATGTATACATTATATAATTATAGTGTTTATATTTATACACTCATAATGTATGCTTACATACATTTACACTTATAATGCACATCTACATTTGAATAAATACAACTGCGGTGACATAAAAGTTTGGAGATGCCCACACCAATATATTTCTTCAGAACTAAATGAATGTTTTACTCTTAATATAACAGCTATTTGGGTAGTCTTACATGTGGCACCTTATCAATAATATCAGTTTTACCCAGGCTCATAGATAATGGAGGTGTGGTTAATCTTTGTCGGTGCTTATGTACATTTAATGTCATGGATATATAAACCTACCTTGACATAGGAAAATCAATTAAGTACCTTATTCCCTAAGGCCTGTAGTACTACTGTACATGCATATTAGACCACTGCCTTTTGCCACAGGTTTTCCTCTTCTTGTGTATCACTCCTAATTTTCCTCCTTATGTCTTGCAGGCAGAGGTTCTCGATGGGGCCTTTCCAGTGCCGGACATCAAACTCCACAGCAACCCCTCTGCATTCAACGTCTACTGTAATGTGCGGCACTGTGTGCTTGACTGGCAGCAGAAGGAGGCCACGTTGGCCCTGGCCTCACGCAATTCTGTGCAGAGCGGAGACTCGGACAGTGAGGAAGAGGAAGAATGCCGTGAACCTGCTGTCAAACTGCCGAAGGTATGAAAACCTGTTTTTGTACACCCGAAATGGCAGTAGTTTACTCATTTTTTTATTTGTTAATTTTATACTTGATGGGTGGACAAAAAAGAGCAACACCGTCATGACCGCAACCTTCTTAAAACTGATGCCATTAATGCGAGCGCTTCATTAAAACCCTAACAATGATTACTTAATAACTGTGAAAACATGCATCTGCGCGCACATACAAACAATTCAATGCATCTGTTTAGTGCTGTTGCAGAAGGCTACACGTGTCAAGCAGTGGTGCTTTCATGAGGTGCCTTTTTAAACGCATCGGTCCAGCGGAACGCGATCATATTTTAAACACAATCATATTTTAAACACGAGGGACCTGTTGCTACAACTCATTGAAATGCATATAATAAACAGGATTAATACCTAGTGATCTGACTTCGGACAGCACAAGCTCTATCTGCACGTACGCGAGAGTGAGAGAGGCGCCAATATGCAGCGGGTCATATTTTAAACAAAAAGTAAAGTTTGGCTCAGCTCGCATGAAACGCATTAAATTGAACAAATACACAAGGATTACAGTTTAGTTTATGATTAGACTTCGGACAGACGCGAGAGCGCGTGCACGTGCGACAGAGAGAAGCGCAGCTGGATTTAGTGCTAGAAGGAGTCCAAGACGCGCGCATTAATTGCAGGTACGTGCAAAAAGGAATTCTCTCTTTACAAGCTCTCCACGTAAAGTAAAGCCCACAAACCCTCATGCGAGGAAAAGCATGCATTGTGGATGTTAATGTAAAACTATGATGATGATAATAATAACAACCATTCGCCAACTATCGTCATGACTATCGCCATGAAAGCCTGCCATTGGCGATATGTCTGAAGATCGTCGATACACGATACTATCGTCTATCGGCACAACCCTAACATGCTTAAATAAACCCAAAACATAAGTCCACTTACAGTTCTCACGGACACCCATTTTATCAACTGGCTATCAGACAGTGACGGACGTCTTTCTCTCATTTCGCGTGCACGCTCACGGTGTGAAGCGCGTCCGCGTTATTCTCCGAGATGTTTTATCTAACTGGGTAGTTATTCTCCATACAGTGAGGGACCACATCTTTCTTTCATTTGGCTGTGTGGCGCGCTTGCCCGCTCGCGGTGTGAAGCGAGTCCGCGCTATTCTCCGAGATGCACTTGACGGCCTTTTGTGCAGCAATTTTTTTTTTGCATGACCTAGTTAAGGGGGTAGGGTTTCCCAGCTTAGGCGGGCCGCCCAAACTGCAAAGTGCTGGAGGAAACCCACATAGAACTTGCATGAGAACACTCCCTCCGTTCAAAACCGTCTACTTCCATACTGTGTACAGTTGAAAGAAAAAGTATGTGAACCCTTTGGGCTTACTTGGATTTCTTTATAATTTGGTCATAAAATGTGTTCTGATCTTCATCTAAGTCACAACAATAGAGAAACACAGTCTGCTTAAACTAATACCACACAAACATTATACGTTTTCATGTTTTTATTGAACACAACATGTAAACATTCATAGTGCAGGGTGGAAAAAGTATGTGAAACCCTAGGCTAATGACTTCTTCAAGAGCTAATTGGAGCCAGGAGTCAGCCAACCTGGGGTCCAATCAATGTGATGAGATTGGATGTGTTCATTAAAGCTGCCCTGTCCAATAAAAAACACACACCAGTTTTGAGTTTGCTCCAGCCCTAACTGAACGTACGTATTTAGAAAAAAATGCAGTAGGAACTTCAAATATCAGTACATACTGTAGCACACAACACATGATTTCTGTGTTTGCCCTCTATGAACTTATGTGAAACGGCAACACCTCATTAAAAGACATTTAAAACATCTTTCACATCCAGCAGTTTATATGATTTTTTTCAGTGGAAGTAAAGCACACCACTGATATATAATTCTTCTCAGCACAACGCTGTTGCTATAGTAATGGATTTTCTCCAGATTTACTGCAGAGAAATGGCCAGTGATTCAGATAAGGTCTGTTCTGCTGTGTAATGGTGGCTTTATACTGAACAAGATAAATGATTCATTTAATTTCGTTTGGCATAAATATTGCTTGACTTATTGTCTTTATGAGCCTGAAGTGCTGGTTCGGGAAGTACATAAAATTTATTTACCCTAACATATTAAACATTCAAGGCTGAGCTAGCAGGAGTTTTGAGGTTATTAAAGGATGGAATATGCTTCTGTCGAATTGGCAAATCCCTAGTGACATACTATAATACCCATAACCCTGATCCACCAGTCAAGGAGCTTGCTGTTATGAAAGCAGGAATCATGGGTGACTGACTCAGCATTTATTGCCCACTACATTTACCATTGTGAGTGACCAGTGACGTTATTAAATCAATTCCTTTACCTTCTCAATAAGCCTGTTGGAATATTTTGTAATGCAATTTTGATATCTTGGATTTTGTACTTGATGTTGTGATTCATCTAAGAGCTGGTTGGATGGATTCACAGCTTTTTGTTAAGGCCTAAAATATGCTACCTATTGTGAAATCACCGTATCTCACAGCCTTTTGTGGTTTATTGCTTTTATTAAAGGCCAGCAACTACATTAGGATAAAAGATACCAATGTACATTATCGACATCCGTCAAAAACATAGGGCCCTATAAAATCCGTTAAATTTTTTCCCAAATTCCGGTTTATTTTTTCCCAAATTCCGTTTTCTCCGGTTTAATTTTTGCAAATTCCGTTTAAATTTTTGGCAATTATATTTTTTACCCTTTACTTTTATTTTAGTCATAAAAAGAGTGTGCCTTTAATGTTAATGATTAAAATGTAAATGATTTGGGGAAAAACTGGATAACAGGATTACTTAATGACTATAAAAGATACACATGCACATACACATACACATGCACACGCGCGCACACACACAACTCAATTCAGTGCATTATTTTTTAGTGTTGTTGTTGCAGGAGGCTACAACAAGGTGTCAACGCAGTGGTGCCTTCAGAAGTGCCTTAAACACATCAATCCAGCGGAACGCGATCCATATTTTATACACAATCGCTTGAAATGCATATAACTTTACAAACATACACAGGATAGTGATCTGACTTGGGACAGCATGAGCACGCAGCTCTTTGCACGTGCGAGCGAAAGAGAGACAGAGAGCGGCGCCATGATGCAGATGATTATATTTTTAATGCGAGGGATAGTTAGTTTGCCTCAGCTCGCTTGAAATGCATAAAATTGAACAAATACATGAGGATTTGTGTTCGCATTTCGGACAGATGCGTGGGCGCGTGCACGTGAGAGAGGTACAGTGAGACAGACGTGGATGAGAGAGTGCATGTATCTTTGCGCTCACCGTGAACAGAGTGTTGACAAAATTTCCAAAATAACAGTTCTCCGGTCACATAAAAGTCATGTGAGACCTGCTCGGAACTAAGTGCTTAGCGTCGAATTTCTTAATTTTTTCGCTGAGTCGTGTAGAGCCGCTTCGCCATGGTTTCAGTGTTTTGGAGGGGGTCTGAAACGACGGGAGGGGGCGTGTCGCCCAGATTTACTTCCCCCGGTCTTCATTTCCCCCAGACATACGTTCGTCTCCCACACAAAAACATAATTTTATTCAAAATATGTAAAATTCCGCAAAATTCTGCGTTAATACTAGATTCCGTGTTAATTAGCCAATTCCGCGATTCCGTCCACGATTCCGTGATCGCGGAAATTATAGGGCCCTAAAAACAGTACAGATGTGTCTGTACTATTATCTGTACTAAATATCTGTCAGTAGCCTTGACTGTGTGGACTGTATTTTTTTTGTTAATGTTTCTAAAATTCAATTTGCTATCATAAAATTGCACTATATTATATAAATTGGTATTATGTCAGCCACCCCAGTCTCCATATATTGGCTATTAAAAAGCTCAGATCAGCTTATAGTAAAGATGCATGCGTTACCTCACATGTATGTTTTTCTGCCCCACAGATTATTGGTATTGGGCTGTGTGGAGTTTTTGAGCTCATCAAAGAGACGCGCTTTTCACACCCATCACTGTGCTTACGGAGCCTTCAGGCACTTCTTGATATGCTACAGGGCCAACAACCTGAGAGCTTTCAGACTGAACCTCCAGATGTGCTCGGTGAGACACATCTCTTGCATACGCACACATAAACACAAACATATAGACTTCCATTCAAATGTTATAAACTCATGTAACTATGGGAATTATGGTATAACTAAAATATAGTCACCCTATGCAGACTATTGGTGTTTTATCAGCCAGCTTATTAAAGGGATAGTTCACTGTAAAATGAAAATTCTGTCATCATTTAGTCATCCTCATGTTGTTGTAAACCTGTATGAATTTCTTTTTCTGATGAACACAAAAGAAGATATTTTGGGAAATGATGGTAAACGCACAGCAGATAGTGTCCATTGACTTCTATATTAGTAGGAATAAAAAAATATGATGGATTTTAATGGGTACCCTCAACTGTGTGCTTACCATCATTTATCAAAATATTTTCTTCATCATTTATCACAATACTTTCAAAATATTTTTTCCTACTTCGGAAGTCAATGGTCACTTACTGCTGCGTGTTTACCATCATTTCTCAAAATATATTTTTTGTGTTCATCAGAAAAAAAATCATACAGGTTTAGAACAACATGAGGATGAGTAAATGATGACAACATTTTCATTTTAAATTTTTTTTTTTTTAATTTTGAAACAATTAACAATTTTGAAAGCACTATATAAATAAAATTGAATTGAATTTAATTGAACTATCCCTTTAAGATACCACCCAGTTTTGGAGGCGTTTTTGTCTATGTTGGGCCCTTATTGGCTACTTTTTCTTCATTATTTGGTCAAAGTTATTTATTTTAAAAGTGTAAAAGTGCTTGCACAGTTATATAAAAAAAACTGATTTATAATAACTGACATTATTAAGATTGTGAAATACAGTTCAGTTAAATGGCCCTACACTTTTGAATGATAGTGTGTCACACTTTAATCATGACCCTGTTGTGTCCTGCCAGAGTCTCTTTTCCACCTTCTGCTGGAGACAACGGTGCGAAGTACAGGGATGAATGATCCCACGGGTCAGACCTTGACGGCATTGTCCTGCGCTTGTCTCTTTAGTCTGGTTGTGTCCTGGGGAGACACTGGTAAAACCCTACAGGCGGTGTCTGCCATCCTCACTAACAATGGCAGCCATGCATGTCAAACTATTCAGGTAAGACATTTGTTCTTTTCACATTAAATAGGCTTTTAAGTTTCTGGAAAAATACGATATTCCTTCAACGAAGGTCAACAAAATGTTTGTAAATGGGTCATAATGAGGAGTCATATTGTCCTTAAATTTTTTTTTATAGAAGTAAGGTCAATGTATTTTGAAAACAGTCTTTTTCTAATCCAGTATGAGCATTTATTTAAATTTTAAATGACCCATTCGGAAATCCTTGGCATTCTAATGCTAGCCTGCCCCTATATGCAGATTCATGCCTATTCAGTGTTCAAAATCTTGACTTTTGAATGTATACATAGTATCTATGTATAGTAAAATTATTATAGTACAGAAGCTGTTTATTTGTCTTTGTCAAAGTTTATTTTTAGCAAAAGATATGATAATTTCAGCCTGCTTTGTATAGTTCGTGTGACACATTTCAGCATCAATTGTTTTTATGAACTTGTCAAAGTGTAATGCAGGCCATACCAAGAGGTTGCTGTTGAAGAATAGGGGTGTTAAAATCTTCTCCTTGTACTTAAAGGCAGAAAAACAAAAAAATGGGGTATTCTAACAATAGAAAGGGTGAAAATGTTTAAAAATAAATATAAAAAAACTTACAATATGAGGACTTCAATATAAGCCACTGTTCATCTAAAGTCAAGACAACAACACATCTCCAGCATGCACAAGGTTAAACCACTGCATATGGTAGTCAACAATTGAATTGCCTGAAAATCGCAAATAAATCCAATTTCCCATCTTTATGTTATTACTTTTCCATTGTAAAGTCCCTCAGCCAATTACACCTTAGACATGATCTGCATGATTAGCATCTCTCGGTCAATTCTTGCCTACTTAAAGGGTCCACAAGGCTGTCTGACAATATCACACAATGATAGATGCAAAAAAGCGTAGTTCAGTTGTAGTTGCCAAGGTAACAACCTAATTGGAGCATGAGTAATATGCATAGCTTGGGTAAAAGTGTGATATTTCAGCTGTTGTGATATTAGATTATGGTCACTTGAATAAATTGCTGTATGTGTTTTCATCTTGTGGTTTGTAGGGTTTGGTGTTATACTGTAAGACCACTAAAACTTGACATCTTAAATTTTCTTAGCCTTTTGATCATATTCGTACATTCATCTCCATGTTCATGTGTTTGTCGTGAAATTGCTTTTATAAGCACATTTGAGGGGTGTTTTAGATGATCAGAAGCCTAAATTAATTTGTGTAAAGAGACAATGTGATTAAATCAGAGAAACATCTCGCTTTATGACACAATTCCTTGGGGTGTTAGTTTGTGGTTCCTCACATCACACTTATTTCAAACTGCAAACTCAACAGTTGAGTAAGTCAAGTCTGTAAGTGAGTCATTAGACTGATTCAAGCTGATGACAAATAAGTTTGCAGCTGTTCTTTCATTCATTGTAAACTATTCATAAAGACCACAGAGTATTTTAGTTTTGTGTTTGACTGCATTAAAGGAATAGTTCACCCCAAAATAAAAATGAGCTCATGTTTTACTCATCTTCAAGCCGTAGTAGGTTCATATGACTTTCTACTTTCAGCCAAACACAGATAAGTTATAATATTATAAATAATATTCTGACTCTTTTTAGTTTTATAATGGCACCGTTTTAAAGCTTTAAAAAACATTCATTTAATACGGTTAATAAATGTCTTCTGAGGCAACATTTGTGAGGAAACATTTTATGAGGAAACATTTATATTTCAAACTTTATAAACTACAGCCATACATGTGTTCATGAAAGAGTTAAGGTCAGGGAGAAGACTCACATTTTCACCCAACAATTTTTTTATTATAATTTATTCTAACTCCAATGTTTTTTTGCTGAAAAAAGAAAGTCATACACACTGAGGCTGGCTTGAGGGTAAGCAAAATATGGGAAAATGTTCATTTTGGGTGAATAATTTTTTTTTAAAAAGTGCATTGTGTAACTTTTACTGTGTGTTCATACCAGACGCGAATGAAGCAAATAAATCGCGCTATTCGTGCGTAGTTGGACGCTTGAACATTTTAAGTTAACTCCCGTGAAATTCAGATGTGAATACGCTCAATTTGCCTTCTCTAGCTAGCTTGTAGTCTCAATATGTATGTATATAGGTCAAATTGAGCAAAGAGCGTTTTTACAACTTTGTAAAAGATTGTCCAACCTCCTCACTCACTTTCTTCTTCCTTTTTCTTCCTGTTTCTATAAAAATATAGGGATGCACCGATAGGGTTTTTTGGGGCCGATACCGATTTAAACAGACAACTTCTGGCCAATACCGATATTAAACACTTGTATACAATGCTATACAGCTGGTCTATTAGCTTGTTTATTTCTGCATCAAATTATTTTTACTGAACATGGATCTAATTAACATTCAACTGACCAACATAATAAGAGAGGCAAAATTAAGCTAAAACAAATATAAGACGACAACATGACAACGTTCAAAGATGGTTTTTGCTATTCAGCATTTCTTTTATTAGCAACATTAACTCATTTTTTACATATAATGGATTTCTTTAATAAACATAAATAATGCCAGTGCTATTGCTTTAAACAGAGTATAAATATTGCTACTTCAAAAAAAGTTGGACTTCTTTTCCCCCACTAAATTGCAGTTCTTTTATTGTCCAAGACATTTGAGCCAGCTCAACAAAGGTTTTCTGTCGGTGCTTAAGTATAGTGCACATCAGAACATTAAATCATTTTAATTGAACAACAGACATGCAACTCATTGCAGTTAATTAATAAACAATCGGTATTGGCCTTTCTTGTGCTATTGCCGATATGTCGATGGTTTCAAATTCATCAAAAATCGGCCAATAAATATAGGCGGACGATACATCGGTGCATCACTAAAAAGTAGTAAGATGTGTCGTACAGCTCCGAGTGTCCAATTACAGCGGCGATGATTTTGACCCCTATTGTTGTTTCGTATTTCTGCCTCCACTCGCTACGTCGTAATTACAACACTACTAGAGCAAGCTCCTGATTGGTAAAGGCGGTGTGAATATCCGCGAAAGCTCCATATTTTTATTTGCGTGAATCGCGCATGTTGAAAAATCTGAACTTTGACGTCTGAACCGCTCAATTCGCCCGAATCACGTAATTTGCGCCGCAGGATGTTGATTGCGTCTTTACATTGACTTAACATGTAAATCACTTGCGCTTAAAGCTTTATTCACTTCTGGAATAAATGCACCATTAGAAGGTAGGGCTGTCACAATGATAAAAAAATCGTTTCATTGTGATTGTTTGACCTCATTGCGATAATTTCAGATCACCGCAATGATTGCTCATCTCTCTAAAAAACACAAGGGGGAGCTGCAGCGCGTGTATAAATGAGAAATTATCAGATTACTTTTAAATATGTTTTACGTGTATTAATATTTACTGCCAGGTAAACCTTGAAAAATAATTAATATAAATAATCACAACAATGTGTGAAAATTATTTCATAAACAAACAAAAAAATGTATGAGAATTAAATGTCAAAGCAATAAAACAGACAATGAATTGTCATAATCGTCACAATTTATTAGACAATCAACCGTCAGCCAAATTTCATAACCGTGACAGCATTATTAGAAAGATCTCTTGATAGAAATGCAATATAATATACATAACTATATTATTAGTGGTGTATAAAGACCTTAAAAATTAACTATAGTTTTTGTTACCTTAGAATGAGCTGTTTTTATCTATATACACCGTGGGTCTTCTTACATAGGAGTTGTCATTTTGCACCACTGTGTTTCTACAGTAGCCCTAAACGAACAAACTGTTCTCAAACTTTTTCGGCGTACGGCCCCCCCTTGTGTACGATCCATCTATTCATGGCCCCCCAAAGAAAATGTATGACAAAAAACATTCTAAAAAAACGTACAATTTTAATTTAACAAAACATATTAAATGATATAACATATTGTTGTTGGTTAGTAGCCTTATTTTTCTGAGATCTAATTTATTCTAAATAATGTATTTTATTAAATTTCATTTAAGAAACCCAGTTTAAGAACCACTGCTATAGAGCGTTTTGTCACTACGTTGTCTCAGATGATGAAATGTTTGTCCTGTGCTGGCTACCGTACCTTCTCTATGCGTTTCAAAAGGGAGGGGTAAACTGCGAACTAAGCCGTTGGTTGCAATTCACAATCTCACAGCTAGATGCTGCTAATAATCTACACAGTGGACCTTTAATGGAAGAATTCATACAAGTTTAAGTTCATTTAAGTTTTAATATTCTTTTAAAGCAACACTATGTAGTTTCCATGTAAAAAAGACTTACAGCTCCCCCATGTGGTTGAAAAGCGCAACAGTGCCTGGTATCAGACACTCTTCTGCAGGCAGGGGGAGGGGCTGTGTGCTCTACCCTCCACCTCCACTTTCAGAGTGTGCTTGTAGCAGCTAGGAGGCTATTCAGGTTGCAGCAACAGTACAATTTGTCCAGTTAAAAGTTGTTCTATCACTGAAATAATTTTAGAGACATTATTTAAAGGTAAAAAAACTACATAGTGTTGCTTTAATAAAGAAACCAATTCCGATAAATTTTACTGGGATATATATGAGTTCAGCCTCAGGGTACTGTGCAATCCTCTGACCCGACTCATGTATTTGTGCACCGTAAAGGTTCCGACAATCCTGAATGCTCTCCAGCGCAGTGTGCAGGCAGTGCTGGTGGGGAAAATCCAGATTCAGGACTGGTTCGGGAACGGCATCAAGCGAGCTGCCCTGATGAACAAATGGGTTCTGAAGGAGGTGAACATCGATGAAGAAGAACACTGTCTTCTTCAAACAGATGGTTCTTTCCTTTACCTGCTCTGCAAGGATGGTCTCTACAAAGTGGGCTCAGGTTACAGCGGGACCGTCAGGGTGAGGTCAACATCTGTTCATCAGCATCCCAATAGGAAAAATATTTTCATTTCGGTGTATTAGACTAAATTGTTGTTTTTGCTTTATTAAGGCTGTCAGTATTCATTGAATTTCTGTTGATTTGTGATGTCATGGCTGCGTTTTAATGCTTACTCTGTAGATTGTTTGTCTCTTGTGTTTATGTGTGACCTAATGAAAGTATTGATTCCAGGGCCACGTGTACAACTCCACATCTCGTATCAGAAACCGTAAGGATAAGAGGTCGTGGCTGGGATTCGCTCAGGTATTGACCTTTATACTGAGATTTAATGAGGTTTGTCTTTGGGGTCATATTAACTGACTAAGTTCCTGTCGAAGAGTTGTGCACAATTTAAAATTGAATTTAGGATGCCAGTTTAAATTCACTTAGCAAACAAATTGCTAGTTTGTAAATTGTATTCAAAGATTTAACATGGGATGAAATTAAAAAAATACACTATAAATTACACATAAAAGTTATTATACATGCCATATTTACATAATTTCATTTTTATTGTAGATGAACACTACATTTTCAAGAATAGTCAGCTTTATTTTTCTAAAACATTGTTTTGGGTGTTTTGTGATTCTCTATGGTGAATAAGTTGGTTTTAATGGTTGTGTGAATTGGTTAGACAGTATTATAAACTAGAAGTAGTTTTCAGCCATTGAACTGCTGTCAACAGGAACAATGTCATTGAATGAAAATTTGTTGTGGCACTTTGCTTTACAGGGTTGTTTGCTATATCGAGACATAAACAGTCACAGCATGTCGGCCATTAAGATCAACCCAGAGACCCTGGAGCAGGAGGGCACCATCACTATGCCTGGTACGAAAACATGTTTTGTGCTAACTGATTAACCTGTGTATATTTGTAGAAATATTGATATAAAGAATTGTTTGATTTAGCAGATTTCAGGAAATCGCTTGACAAACTTTTTTGCTTGCTTTTAATGCGTTTCCTGATAAAGGTGTATAGCAAGATTTTTGGGTATAGCATTAAATTGATATTTTTTCATATTTTTTTTATTCAAATGTGTCACAGCTAAAAGGCATGACACAATATTCAAACCATTGTATTTTGATTCGTATATAACCTTGAATATCAGTAAATTTGCCTCCCCCACCCTCCGTATTTTTTTTATACATTAAACGTGGAAGCGGCACGTCAATGATCAATGAAATGAGCAATGAAATAATCAATGAGACGCGAGCACACACGCACGCAAATACACACACACATACTCATGAGACGCGAGCACACACTCGCGGTGATGTTGAAATTTAACACGGCCTACTTCTTATTCTGAATGTATGGTATTTTGTTTACTATTTGTACTGTCATGACAGCGATGGTGCTGTCAGTTTACCTTGTTGTTGCATTTCAAAAGTGCAGAATAAAATGTGACACTGAATTTGAAACAGCACATTGTAATTTCTGCATCTATTATTAAAGTATTAATTAGTAATACAGTGGAAATTAGTAGATTTGGTTAGCATGTTGATTTACGGTGTGCGCCCCTAAATTTTCTAGTTGTGCCCCTAAAATTTTCAGTTGGGGGCCACTGTGCTCTTAGGAAAAAAGTTAGTCTGGAGCCCTGAATGTAAATGTAAACAGATGGAGAAAAAAAGCACTTTTGTTTCTGAAGGGTGTGTGTTTCACATTGTCTCATTATTTCAATTTCTCACTCTCTCTTTTCTTTCTCAGGTCTTCAAGCAGATGGGCAGAACATCGTATTCACCGATGGAGAATATATTAATCAGATCGCAGCCTGCAAAGATGTAAGTTGTTTTATTCATTGACATTCACACCGAAGTCTTTTCTGATGGACAAAGTCATTCTTTTCTAAAATCTTCCCAGCTGTCTTTGCATTTGAATCTTGGCTCCAAAACGTAGGCAGCTTGATTTTGCTGCCCCCTTAAATGTCTTGTCTTGTCCAAATTCTTAGGCAGCATAAAATGTGTCATTTATATAAGACCAGAATGCGTAAAGATGGCTAAATCCACTGTATTAAGTATGCCAGACCAGTAGATGGCGATGTTACCTTGTAAAGAAACATTGCAAGCCTGCATACATACGTATTTTTCTATAGCGTGATAAATATAAACAATAAAGATGGCGAAAGCATTGAGCAGTTTTGTTTAGATGGATGACGAGTGGCTGAAGTGACCATGGACTATTCATGAATATCAGCTGACGTCACTCACATCTCAAAAACTTGTCTTCTGCATTTTAAGTACCTGAAGTGGTTGCAAAAGAACTACAAGCTATGCCTTCAATATGTTGTGAGCATAAAAATTGCTATTTTTACAACACTAAGAAGGCTCGACACAACATGATACTTTGCTCGAATTATCACCTGTGTTTCTGCACGTGAACTCGAGCATTGAGAACATTGTTTGTGTACACAGAGTTTACTAAAAAGAAGGTTTTGAACAACTTACTTTGGTTGTTTTGTCGTCCACTCGCCATCTTTGCCAGACATAAAGAATCGATTTCCAAATGCGAATGAATGAATCTCATACTTATGTAAAATAGTGGTAGTTCGGGAGCAGCGGACAGCGGCTGGAAGAACGCATCAGGGATCAAGTAGGCATCACACCCTAACCAAGATATTTTTTTGTAGTAGCGTTTCTTTTCATGACAGTCAAGGTGCGAAATGTTGTCTTTCATAACCTTTTCCCGTATCCGTAAAAATCATAGACAGTAAATATCCGTATATCGTAGCAAGCTAGCCAATGCTTGTCAGTAGCCTACTGTTACTTGGTAGGTACTCAAGATGGCGGCAGGCAACTGGAATGACATAAAAGGTCACATGACTAATATTCATGGATAGTGTCAAAAATGGTAAAACTTTGTTGGAGAAGTGTTTTTAAACTTTTTGTGCAGCACAAACACAGTCCTGTAGTCCGCCATTGTTGTTTTGGTTATATTCGTGCACACCTACCAACTCAATGTGTATGATGTCACCGTATCTTAGATTCGCGTTTACACAGAACACACAAAGACGGCAAGCGTTGTTATCATAAATTGCCCTTTGAAACCCTGCCATTAAAACTTTGCATTTTCAGGACCCCATAACACTTTGATCGCGCCAAAACAGATTTCTAAAAGTTTAAAGTATCTACTAAATACATCAATGTAATGTAAATACATTTTTGTCCCATTGCTAGGTGACATACTTATGTAGCTGATGGTTGCAGATAAAAAACATTGCAGAAATGCTCCAACACATTCGCCACATTTTCTCCCTGCTGCGGTGTTCATCAAACAGCTGGCAGGGAATATCAGAGTCATTATTATCCCTTGCGTGTCATAAAAAACATGATCAGTGCCTATTTTCTCAAGTGCTGTGATTGTGGCTGTCAGTGGCACCTGATCTCCTTTGTCTCAGCCGCTTTCAGCCCTGCTGTGTTTATCTGAATGTTAGTGTGTCTGTGTGTGTGTGTTTGTAAAACCTTTGCAGACGGAGAAGGGCTACTGCCCTGGACGTGGGCATTCTCTCATATTAATCCCAATGTCTGGTTGTAGGTGGGCGGCAGTGCGATAATGGGGTTAAGATATTCACACGTCTGCCTTTGAGATGTATTTTTGCATACATGAAAGATGATGAGATGAAGAATAAGAAGGCGAAGGTTAATGAGGGAAGTTGTGAGGTTTGTGTGCGCGTCTAATGTGGTGAGGAGGGCCAGGAGCATTTCTTAATGGAAAATAAAGGATTCTTGTAAAGATTCTTTTATTTTTAAACCATAGTTACCAGTATACACACAATAAACCTGTAAATAAAAGTGTGTAGATATGTGAACGAGGCCCAGATGTGTCCTTGGTGTGCATCTTACCCTGTGCATACTAGTGCAGTTAAATTCTTTGACCCTCACTGTGCTAAAGCCTTTAATAGGGTCAGAGCCTTTGGGATTAAGACTATTTTAGTGTTTTTTTCATCAAACCCATTTGAAAGGAACAGGGTTTAATAGTACATTAGGGCTGTGACGGTTGTCATTTGAAGACATTTTATATTTTTCATAGTTTGTGAGGTGCACATCATCGCAGGTCGCACTTCGCCACCGTGATGGAGCTGCAGCACCCGCGGCGGTGTGCACGTCACAAACTATGAAAAATATAAAGTACAATGTCTTCAAGTTTGTGTGAACAAGAAGCCGCAAGAATGCCGTAATGGGCACACAAGTTATGGTTCAGCTCCTTACAACGAGAGATAACATGCATATAAACATTCACCACGAGAAATGTTGCAAACTAGATTAAAGCAGTTATCAGGAAATGATAAATGAGACGCATAAACAATGACGCACGTGCCGTAGTGAGGACGCGCGTGTCATGGCAACATGAAGTTGGTTCAACTCTTTAAAATGAGGGATTTACAACATTCACGACGAGAAATGTCAGCAAACTGGACTGAAGCAGATATCAGGTAAGTTTACTCGTTGCTTACTGCGTTGAAACGGAGATCATTCAGCAGCATAAAAGAATATCGCGTCACATGCTCATTTGAGCTATAATAAACGAAAATACCCGCGCGTCATCCCAACAAGTCGTTCAGCTCCTCAAAATGCGGGTTTTAAATGCATATAAACAATCACGATGAGAAATGTCTGAAAACTGTATCAAAGCATATTTGACGAGAGCTCGTCAAATATCCACTCTGAAGCTGAGATCATTCACCAGAATAGAACTGTGCGTTCACGCGCTCCTTTGTAGTCTTATCATAAACAAAAATGCACGTGAGTTGTTTCTGGAGAGAGAAATAATAAATAATATGCAAACTTCAGACGCTGCGTAGAAGAGAGGGCGGGACTTTCAACAGGTCACGTGTCTTTTTCGAGACCATCAGAAGCCAGGTAGTCATGGCAGTGTGAATGAACAAATTTTAATCATCCCGAAAAAATCCCGGATCCCTTTCCCATGTATTTTACGGGAATGTCTGTGTGAAAAGGGCTTGACAGAAATAAATGAAACCTGACACCGGCTGCTCTGTGAGGTGACGCGCGTTCAGCTCCGCTAAATTCAGGCAGCAGACACATTCAGTTGATAGTGTTTGCTCTCTCTAACGAAACTAAATGATTTAATTACATGAAAATATAAAAACGACGGTGTCACGGTGGGCAAGTGATCTAACCGGTGAGAGGCTAAAACACCGGTAATCACCGTTTCATCGATTAATGAAATATAAAAAAGCCAGGTGTTTTTGGCATTGAGCATCATTGTGATCATGGCTAGTTTAACTTCTGCACGCTCGCTTCATTTTTTTTCTCCGGCTGTATGTGTTTTGTGCAGGCGGCGCACACACGTGCATGATCTTGCTCTATTCGACAGTCGTTACTTTTAACAATTTAATTCTTATCATCTTAATCGAAGATTGATCTTAATCAAAGATCGATCTTAATCAAACATCGATTAATTGTTAACATCCCTAATAGCAGCCCATCTTAGGTGCTTGAAAACTGTGCAACTATAATTAAACCTTAGGCTGTACCAGAGATGAATGTGACATTATACAAATGTAAATTTACTAGAAAGCAATAGCTTTTGTGATGATAAATGATTGTGTAAATGTTATAGGATGGCTTTGTGGTGCGGATATACGCCACCAGCTCAGATCCGGCCCTACAGCAAGAACTGCAGCTCAAACTGGCAAGGAAGTGTCTGCATGCCTGTGGCATCTCCCTCTTTGACCTAGAGAAGGACCTTCATATCATCAGTAAGACAAATGCTTTAGAGATCACACATTTATGAATGTACATCAATGTCTAAGTGAAAATGGTGATAACTATGATTTGTGTTAATGCCCTCAGGCACTGGGTTTGATGAGGAAGCTGCTTTGATTGGAGCCGGCAGAGAGTTTGCTCTGATGAGAACAGCATCTGGAAAGGTAGACACTCTCTCTCTCTCTCTCTCTCACTCTCTCTCCCTGTATGAAATTAATGACCATAACGCAGGACTTTAAGGCAAAATACACTCTTTCTGAAATGAGTGAAGCATTGATCAGCAGTGATATCTTCCCGTTGCTAGATGAATTTCTGAACGAAAGCATCATGCCAAAAGCCAGCTTGCACACGGTTATCAGGGCTTACCTAAATGCAATTCCATATTTCCCTGAAAATCAAGCGGTGTCTGTAACAGAAGAGTGAATTAGAAACCCATTTACAGAGATTTCATTAACAGAAATGCCTTCATTAATTGAATTGGAAGAGTCACTGATTGGCATGGCAACAGACATGGACCTGAAACAGAGGTTCACAGAGAAGCCACTGGTGGATTTTTGGATATCTGTTTACTTTGACTATGAGTAACAAAGGGGCTGTTTACACTTTGTATTAATATGTGTTTTCGTCGATCGGTTCACAAGTGGACGAGAGAGACACATCACATTTACACCTGGTATTTAAATCTGTCTCTTTTGTTAACTTTCAACCGCTTCTGCCCTGAATACTGTAAGGGGGTGGTCTGTGAGACTGTGGGCGAGTCTCTCTGCTGTCATTTAAACGCGACCGGGAGTAATGAAGAGTTTATATGGACGCAAACGAATATTATGTCGAGTTCGCTGCTTGTGTTTAAGTAAACATGCTGCACAGTGTTTTGTACATGTATATGTTAGAGATTTCTCGGATATTTCAGCGTAATTGCTGAAATAAGATCGCGCAACGTTCACACGCTCGCAAATTGAAACTGTGGAGATCAGCCGCTTTAGTTTTATCAATGAAAGCCTAAAGATAGCGCTGTACACTGTGTGTTCGCGCTAGAAGTCAGAAAAGACGTAAAACATTGTGTTCAGTACCTCAGATTAGATAAATGGGCGGAGAGAAGGCGGTCGCGTGTGGCTGTTTGAACACATTCAACCACATGCACGTTTACACTACAAAAGCAATCCGATCGAAAAGGTTTTCGACTACCTCTAAATGTGGTCAAAAGTGGACTAGCTCAAAACGTTTTGAACACCGTTTACACCCGTCTTTAGCATCGTCCACTTGTGATCTGATCGACGAAAACGCATGTTAATGCCAAGTTTAAACAGCCTCTAGGTGATATATCTCTCTGAGAATGGTTCTGAATATGAAATGTAAAACCACTAAAGATGAAACTGTATGAAAATTTTACCTAATGGTTATATTAACCAAAATCACCATGATTATAAATATTATCATAGTTTTGTGAACAATTTCTGGAACTGTAAAATGTAAAAAGTACTGATGCAAAACAAATTTAAATTAAATTTTACATGTAAGTGCACTTATATTCGCATAAACATGAAATTAATCATGGCACATTTATGTTCATCTCGTTCAGATAAACACAAGTGAATAAACCAGATTTTTATATAAACACAGGACAAATTAGCAAGTCTGTCTGCGTATATTGTGAGAAATGGGTGTACTTTATGACCCAGGAGTAAGCTGCACGACACCTGCACTCACAGCAATCACGAAAGAAACAAACAAACAAACAGAGTAGAAAAGAGCTTTAAACTAATCAGATCACATCATTTAATGGAAAATGAATAGAAAAGATGGATCTGTCTTAAGAAATATTAACTAAACATGCGTCAGTACAACTAGATTTCCCATTTTTGGGATTTTAACCGTCATAACCAGTGTTGGGGGTAACAAATTACAAGTAACGCGCATTACGTAATAATATTACTTTTCTGGAGTAACGAGTAAAGTAACGCATTACTTTATAAATGTATACATTAATATTTGAGTTACTTTTTAAAAAAAGTAATGCAAGTTACTTTTCAGTTTAATTCATTTAATTTAAAAATAAAATAATGTACTAAATTAAACTGAACATATTAACTTAGAATTAAGCATTCTGGGCGCCTGAGCGGGAACAGTTTGAATCAGAAACGGAGATAGCAGGCCAGAGCTTGACATTTTTGCGATCATTAAAAAACACCTGCAAGGCCTGAAAGAGATCAAGCCTTAGCCAAATAAGAAAAAGTAACACAAAAGTAACTTAAAAAAAACGAATGCATTACATTCCATGAAAAGTAACTAAGTAACGCAATTAGTTACTTTTTAGGGAGTAACTTAATATTGTAATGCATTACTTTTAAAAGTAACTTTCCCCAACATTGGTCATCACAAACACATGGAAGCAGCCGTGGTTGAATGTGTTTGTCTCATGTTATTGCTTAAATTCATATTATCCATATTCATACTATATAGTACATAATGTATTAACGGTCGACGAGTAGGTACTTCATCTAATTTAGTACCTAGTGTCACAGTATACGATTTTTCGCACTGCCAAAGTCTTTTTAGGAAGTCACGTCACTGCGCCACCATATTTGCACCGTCTCCAGGTCTTGCCAGAGCTGCGACTTGATTGCTCAAACTGCACATCTAAAATAAACACACAAGACACTCGTATCGTGATCTTTATTTAAAGCAAAAGAATCGTGATTCTCATTTATACAGAATCGTGCAGCTCTACCTGCGAGTATGTGTGGGTTTACAGTAGGTGTAGCAGACAGACAAGGCTTGTGTCTGTGGTGTGAAAGCTACAGCCCCCCCAATGGCAGCAGAAGAGCAGGCTGCACACATGCCTAAATAACTGGAAGTAATTTGATTATTTTAGCCTTTCAGTCGAGTGCAGAGGCACTTTGACTGTCAGTGAGGCCAAAGCGTGTGAGAGGCCGGAGAGAATGGTGTTTATTAACACGTGATTGTAGAGCTGATGTGCAACGGCGTTGTGGGCACGTCCCAAAATGAGCACTTAACATCACCAATTGCAAATAAAAAATGGCTTTGGGATTTAAATATATAGATTTAAAAAATATTACAACAATGCCGGGTGGGACTGTGAGTCTGTTCTCATGAGATACCCCTGCTGTGGGTTTATCATCCAGTAAGACTAAACTCACTCTTCTTATCTAGAGATTATTCAGTCCAGTAAGCAGTAAAAACGGCACTGGGAGAGTTTTCTCTGCTTCACATGGCTGTCTGGCCTGTAGAATGATAGGAGGACATTGAGTTCCTTGCCAAAATGCCAGCAAAACAACCATTTACACCAAGCGTGTCAATTTTCATTTGAATTATCTTTACGTTTTATTACGTGTGTGTGTGTGTGTGTGTGTGTGAGAGAGAGAGAGAAAATAATGCACTACTTTTTATAATATAATGGCCTACCCTTATCACTATTAGTATAATTGTCCATCAGACTGACAGATAATTGTTATCTGTATAATTATCTGGATAATTGATACAGTTGAAGTCAGGTTTAATTGTTGGTCGGAAGTACTATGTTGTTTTCTTGCAGCTTTACAGCAAACAGTACAACATATCAGCCAAATATGAATTTAATTAGCCATAGAGATTTCCTATGCTGATCTTAGGTCAGCAACTAGAAAATATAATCACTATAGTTAGGTTATAATTAATTTGTTTCAGGTGCCATTCATTTTTTTTATCAAACTATTTATACAATAACTTAAAGGCGCTCTAAGCGAATCTGTGTGACGTCACTTTTTGTTGATGTTTGAACTGTTTTCAAACAAACGGAGCGTAGCTAACTCCTCCCCTCCCCTTCCCTTCCGTGCTTTCATGAACGCGCCCAACCCCCACCCCCAAATACTTCTTGTCGTTTATTGGCTTGAACACTTTATGTTTCGTGGTGCTAGGTTTGGCCACTTTGTTTTTATTGCAGTTTGTGGAGCCTGGACTGTCTACAGAGATCGCCTTTTTACAGTTTGATCAGCGGACAGGCAGCAAGCAGATAGTGAGGAGATGTTTGCTCTATGTAACAAAAAATGTTTTATGGTCTAAAACGCGTGAATTCGCTTAGAGCACCTTTAAATCCAGTGTTATCCAGTTACCATATTGTAATGAGATGAGTGGCATGGCTATATACATACACTTTTAAAATGGATGTTGGTGGATTCTGAAACACATTTAGTCTGTTGTCCCAGAATCCACCAATCTCTTTGTTATTATTGAAACAACAAATTTTGTGTTACTTTTAACACAACTTGTTTTATTTTAGCACCAAAGCAACACAAAATTACACATAATGTGTTAAAATTACACATAATGTGTTTAAAGCTTAGCACAAAAAGATACACACAAAATGTACACATCTTTTCTAAGAGTGTAGTTCTATTCTTTACATGTTTCTCGTAGGGGTAGGCGATAAACCGGTTGGTATGATAAACTGGTAGAAATGAGTCAACCAGTAGAGATTTTGGACTATCGTTTCTATCGAGGTTACGAGCCCCACGTCACATTGCTGTGCGTGTGTTCACGAAAACATAACATTGTACACGTATTTAAGTTGTAAACAGTTTTAAAACAATTGAAGCCCTTGAAACACAAACAACAGTGCTAAATGCGCACATTGTTTCTGTGTGAGAGAAGCGCGCAAGCCGCATTTCCGCTGGTCTTTAAGCTTGTGAGCATTTTTGCCGCTTTATTGGCCTTAAATTCACATGTGCGTCAAAAAGTATCCTCATAAACAGGGCGATTTAGGTTGTAAGAGAAAGTTAACAGTTGAAAAATCAAACACACGTATAATATTGGGTCTGGAGTGACTTTGGTCTTAAAGGGGAAGTTACCTAATTTTACTCCTGTCTGTCACTCGTGTTAATCAAACAACATTGAGAGAAAATCTATCACTGCTCTTAACTAAATCACTTCTATCTTTTAATAAAATATATAATTATTTATCATCCTTATTTCATCACTGATTGTTTATCTTCAGTAAGCTTGAGTTTTGTTTTTGTCGTCTTTTTTATGCTTGTTATATGTTTTTTGTGAGAATTATCAAAATTTTATGGCATTAAAGATTTTATAAAAATGTTATTAAAAAAAAGACTGAGCACATGATGACGTAAAACGATCATGCACATGAGCAGTAAAATGACGCACTGAGCAGCTACCTATATCGTCCATGCCTAAATCCATCCCTGAACAACTGTGGGCTAGCAATCTACTTGTCTTATGAAATAACAACTAGAAGAAATTCCATATTTGCATCTCGCACATATGCGATTTCTTGTAAAAAATGGTCGCAGTCTTTCTTAGTGTTAAGGAGGTCGCACACCGGACAATAATCTAAAAACAGAAGACATTATTTTCGATGAATGTACGCACCCGGCAGTGCCTGGCGTCTGCTGTAGGCAGCTGTCCACTGTGACTCTGGACACTGCTCAAATCCCTGTCATGCCACTCACATAGTTTAACATTAAATAACATCATATTTGTCCCAAATCATCAACGATTAATATGGCTGCTAATGTATATTTTGCATTTTGAAGTAGATGCTATCTGACTAGGCTCGTGCTGTTTAATGTGCACTTCCGGTATATGATACCTCCGAGTTGTCCTAGACGCGGCGCTGCGCTCTTGTCCGGTGTGCGACCCCCTTCATAACTAGTGTCTGGTAGTTTATCTGACAAAGATATTTCTTGGGGGCATTGCATATTTACTTGGTGGATGTAAACATCGCTGTCTTTCTCTACACTGATGCAGATATATTACACCGGAAAGTATCAGAGCCTTGGTATCAAGCAGGGTGGCCCATCGGCTGGGAAGTGGGTGGAGCTCCCAGTCACTAAATCGCCCAAGATTGTTCAGTTCTCAGTGGGGCATGACGGCTCCCACGCCTTGCTGGTGGCGGAAGACGGGAGCGTTTTTTTCACAGGCTCTGCCAGCAAAGGAGAGGACGGCGAGTCAAGTATGACATTAATTTTATTCAACATCTTGCACAATTGATCTGAGATGATGATCTTTTTTTATTATGCTGTTGCACACGGATGATCAAACCCTTGTGATGGTGTCTGCTTTCAGCAAAGAGCAGGAGACAACCAAAGCCCTACAAACCCAAAAAGATGATCAAACTCGAGACCAAGACGGCAGTTTGCACGGCCTGCAATAATGGCAGCAGCAGTATTGTCACTAAAGATGGAGAGCTATACATGTTTGGCAAGGATGCCATTTACAGCGACAGTACCAGTAAGTACCACCTGCTCGAGTCCCATTAAAGATGGCAGATGGAAAATGATGGGCTATCATTTTGCTGTCAGTAGACCGTTTATCTGTCTACAACCTACTGTGTCTAATCTCCTATGAGAAACTGGTATTTATAGTTAGTTCGGACATTGGTACATACGTTTAGAAAATTCTGATTTAGATGTGTTTTTTTATTAAATATGGGGTTTCAATCAGCGTATATTTGCTGCCGTCATGAATATATATTAGGGATGCTCCGATCGATTGGCCGATAATGCTTGCTATGTTTCTCAATGAATTACGGTGAAATGCCGCTACATTCAAAAGCCAGGGGGCGCTCTCGTGCAGAAACTCAAAATGCGCTGTAGACGAAGAACAATACACACGCAACTGTGATGACACGCAGCTCCATGAAATGGCTGAAGGATACATTTATATTGCTGTTCTTCAAACCTTTTCAGGTATTTTCATAATAATAAAGAATATGTTTAATAATTATGTTTGATGAGTGTTGCTTTTTCAAATGCATGTTATAAACGACTCAAACTAACAGTGATTTTAGATCGATAAGGACTTACTGATCGAAAGCCGTAGTACAGGAAATAGCTGTAATAAGATCGGCTGTCCGATTCAGAATAGTGATCGGCCACGTATTATTAGTGGAGATCGGCATTGATCGGAGCATCCCTAATATATATATGTAATTTATTATAAAAGTCCAACCTGCCACAAGCCTATTAGTAGATAAGCAACCTTTTTGATCATATTCATGATATGTTTTGTTATGCAAAGCATGTTTTCATGAATTAAACACCAGTAATCGAACCACAAGCGATTACTGGGCATTACACATTTTAAGACCCAGTGAAAGTATTTTTTATTCATTTTATTCACTTGTCCTGGTCAAAATGTAAGTATTCTTGCCCTGCTTGATGTGGAAAAACTTAATGCTTGGTTTTCTGGTCTTCCCAGGTCAGGTATCGGATCTGAAGGGACACTTTGTAACTCAGGTAGCCATGGGGAAAGCTCACACCTGTGTTCTGACCAAGAGTGGTGAGGTGTGGACGTTTGGAGTGAACAACAAGGGCCAGTGTGGTCGAGACACTGGGGCCATGAGCCAGGCAGGGAAAGGTGAGAACCTCTTTTCACACCAAATGGAAATTTTTGCCATTTGTACAGTAGTAAAAGTCCTCTGGAGTTTCCTCTGTCATACTGTGGCCCCTCACAGGATTTGTGAAAGTGTTTTGACATTTTTTGGATGTTTTTTTGCTGTAGCATTTGGAGTGGAGAACATGGCCACTGCTATGGATGAGGACTTAGAAGATGAGCTGGACGAGAAGGAGGAGAAGTCTATGATGTGTCAGCCGGGCATGCACAAGTGGAAGCTGGACCAGTGTATGGTGTGCACTGTGTGTGGAGACTGCACTGGGTACGGGGCTAGTTGTGTGAGCAGTGGACGACCTGACAGAGTGCCAGGAGGGTGAGTCACACACACACACACACACGCACACACACACAAGCACGCACACACACACACACAGAGCTGAGCTGCTCACATACCACATGGTTTCAACGAAAATGAAGTTGCATGTAAGAGTTTGTAATAGAATTGTTGACATAAAGCACTGCGCAGACCGATCGATGTGTGACATCAAAGAACTGCGAGAGCAATTTCAGAGTATACTGTTCTGTATGCTTTCAAATTGCTTTCGCGCTACTTTGGTGTCAGTGGCGGTTCTAGACAAATTTCACTAGGGGGGCCAAGGAGGGGCCAGTGTTTTACCAGAGGGGCACATAAAAAACGGCAAGAAATTATATTTAAAGATAATAGGGGCGGTTACAGGAATTAGTTTAAGACAGGACTAGGCCTTAGTTTAATTAGGAAATATAATTTTAACAATCATGCCTTACTAAATACATTACTTGTGTGCATTTTGAAGCAAAACAAAGGGCACTGGTGTATTTTGAGATATGGCATTGCAGGTTGTTTTCAGTTTGGACAGCTCTTACATTTATTTTAGTCTAGGACTAGTCTAATCCCTTTCCGGGAAACTGCCCCATAAACTTTATCTTACTTTACAATCATATAAATCTTTATTTAATACAAGAGTGAGTGCAGGTGCAAAAGGGGAGCTTGGCTCTTTTCTAAAGCCCCCCAACCGAAAATCATGCGAGCCTACTCAATAAACTTTATGAAATTCGAACTTTTATAAAGACAAACGTTTGTTTTAGTTTACATATAAACACATATTGCTAGACAGTTAGGGACCACAATCTAATCAGTATTTAAAATAATATTTATTTTAAATTGTAAACATTTTTATATGACACATTAAATTATATTCCTCCAATTGTATGCACGTATATGTAAGAGCATAATTACAGCGCTTTTTACAATGTGTAAACTTTAAAAAGTTAGCAAGATGTTGGTTTTGCCGGTTGTTGATGAGTAACAGCTGTGAATGATCACCGCGCTTAAGCAGCCACGTCACAGGAGAACAAGTCAACAGTGTCCCAATGTCAAGTGAGCTAGAGTCCTTACCAGTGCACAAACCTGCATACACATTCTCAACATCGGAAAATTGGGAACGAATTGAGACACTCGCTGAGCAGCACCCAGCACCCGCAGCCAGCTACAGTGGTTGGGTGCGCCGCTCTAATTTGCCCGTTTAGAACGTTATGCGTCGGATTAGTTCCGCTTTTGGCGCTCGCATGTAAAATCAAAATAAATGTATACTTTTTTATTTGGTCAGCACGGGGTGGCCAAAGTGGTGGCCAGGGACTTGTCTACAGAGGCACGGGCCACCCTTGGCCTCCGTGTAGAACCGCCACTGTTTGGTGTCATACGCCGATTGGCCTGCGCAACACCGCATGCAGGGAAATACAGCTACTGTTGTCTTACAATATTGCATTGCGTAGCTGTTCTGCAGTACTACTACATCTAATAACAACCCCGTCTCCAACAACAACACAACAACCTTGTTTTTACTATGACAACTGTCATGTGTGAGAATGTGACAAGCAAATGATGTAAACAGATTTTAGTGGTGAGCCAGATTGAGCCTTGGTGTCAGTCTAGAGGAGTAGGGGTGCACCGATAAATGCCGATATACACTATTATACAACAGTTCTTTCTGGTTCTCGAATCTGATTGGCTAAGAGCTATGCGATATTGTACTGATAACGGCACTGTAACCGCTTCACCTTTCGTATCATTCCCCCACTTAGTGAATGGAGGTCCTAAACAGGCTCATCTCTGAATGGAAAACTGCAGGCACACACAACCGCGCTGTTTTGAATCACTTTCCGTGTGTCTCATTAGTTCACTAGCTCATAAATCAGTCTGTGAATCCCCAATCGGAAGTTATTATTCCGTTAAAGATCAGCGCTCTTGGAGGTTACGTTAAACTTAATGGGATTAATGTCTTGTCAAATCGTGTGGACACTTGGAAAGAGAAATGTAAACACTCGGTTTTTCTTCTGGAGCTATATCTCTTATCAGAACGCGAAAACACCGTGGAACTGCAGGTAAGCACCGCAGCTTTTAAATGTGGACATTGATCATTTATTTAATCGCGACGTGACTATTAAAACATGTTATGAGAATATCGCCACCTCGCGCCAAAAAACAAACAAGGCCGACATGAGAGCCAGGGAATCCCTGTCAGAGATGTAGCCCAGAGAGGGCGGTGGTCAGCGGGGCGAGTGAACACTGACGTCCGCTCATGCTTTGGTTGTCATACGTACCGAATCTCACTAAGCAAACGTTCAAACAGGCGCTATCTTTACTAATCGACTGTAGATTTCAATTTAATACATATACATTCTCGACTGAACTAATCTTAAAACTACACTTTGTGACCAAGAAACGGTAATATAAAGAAACGGCTTTTCCGTCTATTGAGTTGTTATGAGATTCAGTGTTACCTGTCATTCTGGCAGCCCTCAAATCCGTGGCGGAAGTAGTTCTCAAACAAAGAGGCTTTTAAAATAACTCCGTTGTTGTTTTCTAGTTTTCGTTTTTAAAACGTGTGCCGTCGAACTGTTGTATAAAAGCAATATCGCTCTCGGAGTCGGGTGACTTAGCTCTAAATCATCACTGCTGTGATTGCCTCTGGCCTAATCACAGCCGTGATGATATAGAGCTATATCACACTCCTACTCGAGCGATATTGCTTAAATAATACGTGGCCGATACCTATTCTGAATCGGACAGCCGATATTATTCACAGTTATTTCATGTACTATGGCTTTTGACCAGTAATTCCTTATCGATCTGAAATCGCTGTTAGTTTGAGTTGTTTATAACATGTTTATAACACTCGTCAAACATAATCATAATATTCTTTATTATCATAAAAATACCTGAAAAGGTTTGAAGAAGAGCAATATAAATATATCCTTAAGCCATGTCCTGGAGCTGTGTGTCATAGCTGCATGTGTATAGTTCCTCGTCTGCAGCAGATATTGAGTTTTTGCACGAGAGCGCCCTCTGGCTTTTGGATGTAGCAGCATTTCACCGTAATTCATTGAGAAGCATAGCAAGCATCATCGGCTGATATATCGGTGCACCCCTATAGAGGAGGTTCACATTTCTTGTCTTTTGCACGCACAAATACGTTATTTTGAATGTAGACGTGTCGGCAAGCGTGCTCAAATAGGGAGTGAAGGGCTTATTTTACTTCTGCGTAAGGCCTACGCCATCGAGCTTCGCTTAGTTTTTTGTCGTAAGCGGAAATTAGAATGAGGAAATGCGACGCAGATCTTTTTGACCTGACAGAGGGGTTCTAGCAGACCAATCACAGTGCTCGCGGTCTGCGTAGCATTGACGTGCTGTAACATTTTGAGAAAGGTGCACCTCAGCCTTATGCTGGATTCACAGCAAATGCGGTAGTGGCGGCAAAAACTTGCTATTCGCGCGTAGTTGGACGCTTGAACATTTTGAGTTTACTCGCTTGATTCACGCATAAAATTTTAGTTATTCGAGACATTCACTCGGAAATTCGCATCATGGGAGGGGCTTCTGCGACTCCGCTCACATCCTGTAATCACGTCATTACTAGAGCAAGCTCCTGATTGGTTAACGCGGCACGATTTTCTGCCAATGTTCAGATTTTTCATCTTGCGTGTTTCCCAAGCCAGCGCTCAATTCGCGTCATTTGCGCGTCAATACGCGTCATTTGCGCCAGACGCTCTATTCGTGCTTGGTGTGAACGCAGCATTTGGCTCTTGCACAGGGTTCACGTCTCTTTACAGGATACCTGGTACAGTCGACGCAGAAGTATAAAGCCCGCTTAACTCCTTTTTCCATGCGCGACGATGCCGCAGCAAGTTGAAAAACTTTTTGGAATGCCGCGTCTTCCGTGCGGTTTTAGACGCAAAATGTGTCATTCATTCAACTGTCAGACAAATGAATCTAGGCAATCAATGATTGCAACCCATTTAAACTTAGTTGCTTGCATCACACTGATCCATTTCTAATAGTTTATTTGTGTATGTAATGAGTCATCTTATATTTGATCTGTTTATGTTGTCTGTCCTGTACAGGATTTGTGGCTGTGGCTCTGGTGAGTCTGGCTGTTCGTCATGCGGCTGTTGTAAGGCTTGTGCCAGGGAACTGGATGGTCAGGAGGCCAGACAGAGAGGAATCTTTGATGCTGTGAAGGAAATGATACCGCTGGACCTGCTCTTGGGTACTGCTATGCAGTTATATTTAGTACAGCTCCATAGCCATCCAAACAAAGCTCTTTTCTGTCTATGAGTCAATTTCATGTCATATGTTGAACTATTCTGTCTGCGTGCATGTTAAATATTCAGATTAGGGGTGGGCGGTATGACCAACATTCTTTTCTTTTTTTTTAATAATACAACTACTCACAATTTAGTCATTTTTTTATTCACTTAATAGCCATTTGGAATTTTCCATTGCATTTATAAGACTGCTCACACTATTTATACTACAAAATGTCACAGATTAATGCATAAATATCGGTTGAGCATTGCATTAGCAGAGCCAAGGTCATTGATTTCATCCCCAGGCATAGCTTGAATGCACTGTACATTGTTTTGGATCAAAGCATCTGCTAAATGCAAAAATGTCCGCGCATATATCATCATACCGCACAGCTCTAGTTCACATCATCAGTCACTGGCTGCTTTGCCATTGTTGTGTTTGTATATTTGCCCAGTGAATCGGTACTTTGTGTTAGCTGCGTTGTGTTCATCTCTCTGCTTTTGTCTCGCATTGCATCTCATGCTCATCATTCATCTGCTGTGTTGTCTCTCGTTTGTCTCCTCCTTTGGCCCCGCCCATGCTGGACCTCTGTTGTTTTAGCTGTACCTGTCCCTCCTCCCCCAGGCGTCAATATCGAAGAGCACATCCAGATTCGACAGGAGGAGAAGAGGCAGCGTGTCAATCGCCGACACAGGCTGGAAGAGGGCCGAGGTATGCCGCTTACATGGCCCGAACCCAGAAAAAACAGCCCGCTTGGGTGTCACACAGTCATCCTATCCAAACTACGATATGTTTTGATAGCATTACGATGCTGTTTTCCAAATCATCCATGTAGTTTTTTATGTGGAATTAGGGCTGGGTGATGTGAAAATAAGCAATTTAATGAATAATTATATATTGAAACTACATGTCAAGTTTGGTTGAAAAAATTTAGAGGTTTTTAATATTTAGCTGTATTGACCAGCCATTTAATTAAGTTTTTATGATGACATTATTTTGCACCATATAAAATACTGTGTGTTAGATGTGAACTGGCTTTTCAAACACATCTGCTCGTGTCCTATTTCTCAGATAACTTTCTGTTATTTACATTCTTTATAATGAGCAACTCATGCATTCTTCATACAAATTCTTTCCCTCTGGGTTTAAGGATGGTGTATTATTAAACTATTAAATAATACCACTAACCACCCACGTTCTCGTTTCTTCTGGGTGTGGGTTGCTTGTGGATGTTCCCTTCTGGCTTGTGTATCCATAATGAGCCATGTTTTAATTACCATGTTTTATTTTCCATTTGTGAGATGCTTTGCCCATGCATGTGAAAGTCTCTTTCTCCCCCCCATAGGCCCCCTTGTTTTCCCCGGCCCCCTTTTTATGAACCAGCGTGAGCAGGTGCTAGCCAGACTAAGACCCCTTCAGGCCTTTAAGCTAATGCGGGAGAAACTCAAAGGTACTGCGGACTTTACTACAGACTCCACCTGGAGCCCCATAATGCCCCACTCTCCCTCCATCCAGCTGTATCCTATCACCTCTTCCAGTTTTCTGTGGGGACAGTAACGTCTCTTTCTCTATTTCTTTTTGTCTCTGGTGAAAGAAAAAGAATCCAGCTTTTTTCACTGCTCTTTTTCCTCAGTATATTCGTAAAGTGGCTCTTTTGTATGATGTTTTCAGTCCTTGCATCTTAAACTGACTTGTGGTGTCATATTTCTTTTTCAAAAAGTTCAATATGAATCTTTTAGGTATGAAATAGAAGTAAATATTTAATATAATAATATATAATAATAGGTATGTGAACAGGCTTATCATGATTAAATATAAATAGTAAACTTTATAATTGTTATTATTTTGTAATAAGATCTCGTCACACCCCTAGATTTCACCACTAGAAGTTGCCAAACAAAAGAAAAATAGCAGCTAGATGATGCTTTGAAGGAATGTGGAATGATAGGAGTTGTAGTTTTCCGTTGCCGTCGCAATTCAGTCAGACGTGACTAACAAATCATGTTCATCAGTGATGTAATATAAAGTTATGCTATACATTATAAATCGATTCGATATAGTGACTCAACAGTACCGTATTTTCCGGACTATATGTCGAATCAGTTAAAAAGTGAGTCATGAAGAGGAAAAAACATATATAAGTTGCACTGGACTATAAGTCGCATTTATTTACAACATTATTATTCTTTTTGGGGGCATTTTGTTTGTTAAAGGATTAGTCCATTTTCTTAAAAGGAAAATCCAGATAATTTACTCACCACCATGTCATCCAAAATGTTGGTGTCTTTCTTTGTTCAGTCGAGAAGAAATTGTGTTTTTTGGGGAGGGCATTGCGGGATTTTTCTCATTTTGATGGACTTTGGTAGAGCCCAACATTTGGTGCTTGGCTCAACACTTAACAGTTTTTTTTCGGCGGAGTTTCGGGGGACTGTGGACGGTCCCGGGCGAGGCGTGGGGGTCTTGTCTAGCGAGGCGATTGTCATTTTTGACAAGAAACCACTTTTAAACCACAACTTTTTGTCTAGGTCCGGTCCAGCGCGACCTAACGTAAATGCGTAGTGACGTAGGGAGGTCACGTGTTACATATATAAAACGGACATTTGCGGACCATTTTAAACAATAAACTGACACAAAGACATTAATTAGTATCAGTTGACATACAACAATGTAGGAACAGTCCTCTTTCAAGACGCTTGTAAACACTGGGGCGGAGTTTCGCGTTCGTCCTCTGTGACCTCTTGACGTCATGACGTATTGCGTGGGGTCAGCTTGCGCATCACGACTGGATCTACATGACAAGAAGTTGTGCTTTAAAAGTGTATATTTTTTATTTTTACTGTCAAAAAAGACAATCGTTTCGCTAGATAAGACCCTTATGCCTCGTTTGGGATCATTTATAGTCCTTTGGAACTCCGTTGAGGAAACTGTTGAGTGTTGAGTTGGGTATTGAGTGTTGGGCTCTATTGAAGTCCATTAAAATGGGAAAAATCCTCAAATAACATAATTTCTTCTCGACTGAACAAAGAAAGACATCAATATTTTGGATGACATGGTGGTGAGTAAATTATCTGGATTTTTCTTTTAAAAAAATGGACTAATCCTTTAAGTCTTTCTCCGTGGTCTTTAAGTTAATGTTTCCGTTAACCTTTTATTCAGAAGTAGGCAACATATAGCTCCCTCTCGTGGCTGTAGACAGTAATATTTTCTTTTGGTTTATGTTAGTCAGTATGAATAATTTTGTCATATAAGTCGCACCTGACTATTAGTCGCAGGACGAGCCAAACTATGGAAAAAAAAGTGTGACTTATAGTCCGGAAAATACGGTACTGATTTTGGAGTTGCTCTCGCGATTCTATGATGTCATATGCTGTTCAGTCTGCGCAGTGCTGCATGATGTTGAACGCATTTATGATTTTGACTGCAATTAAAGGGACACTCCACTTCTTTTTGTAAATTAGGCTCCACTAGAGTTAAATATTTGATTTCTACTGTTTTGGAATCCATTCAGCTGATCTCCGGGTCTGGCGGTACCAATTTTAGCATAGCTTAGCATAATCCATTGAATCTGATTAGACCATTAAGATCGCACTCAAAAACAACCAAATAGTTTTGATATTTTTTCTAATTAAAACTTGACTCTTCTGTAGTTACATCATGTACTAAGACCGACGGAAAATTAAACGTTTTGTTTTTCTAGGCCAATACTCTCATTCTGCCGTAATAATCAAGGACTTGATATTGAGGCGCAGTGATATTACGCACCGCCCAAAAATAGTTCCCTGCTACTGAAAGTAACCAAGCGGACTATTTTCAGGCGCTGCGTAATATCATTAATAACTATTTTTTAGCATGATGCTAATGGTCTAATCAAATTCAATGAATTATGCTAAGCTATGCTAAAAGTGGTACTGCCAGACCTGGAGATCAGCTAAATTAATTCCAAAATGGTAAAAATTAAGGGTGTCATATCGAAATCAATCGAAATTAAGTTACAACCTCGAACTTCGAATAAAAAAATGAAATGGTCGATGCTGCCACGCCCCCCCATGTCACGTCCAGTCGGCTTGCCAACCGGAAAAAAAAAACACACGTGTTGAGTGCTACTTCGCTAGCTACAGTTAGTCAAAAGATAACATGGCAGATGCAGGAGACACCACGCAAGCTGCTCTTTACATGGGAAACATAAAAAAGCCTTAAGCTAAACTCAATCAGAGCATGCGCGCGTCTGTGCCAGGACTGGTTGTTTCTCTGAACTGAGATCTGTTTAAGTTTCACAACAACTTATTTCAGTTGCTTAAGAGTTATGAAAACAGCATTTAAACATGACTTATTGGGGTATAGTCTCACAATCTCGTTTAACGTGGATAAAAGTGCGTTTTAAGGTGCAAAGTACTTACAGGAATGTTCATCTGATGGGAATTTTCGTTTTATCAGGTATGTGCGTCTACCATATTTTTCAACTGGCAGCACGACTAACATGGCAGGTCATCTCTGGGTTCAAGATCAGATATTATATTTCATAAAAGTCTAGTCTAAAAATGGTAAGCATTTTTTGTGCTTTCAAAAAAAAGTAAAAACCGAGAATTAAATCGAACCGTGACCTTAGAATCGAAAATGTAACCGAATCGAGGATTTGGAGAAACGTGACACCCCTAGTAAAAATCAAATGTTTAACTCTATGGAGAGCTGGAAAATGACCAAATAAAAAAAAAGAAGTGGAGTGTCCCTTTAAAGTGGAAACTAAGGATAATGCATTGAATATTGACGGGCAAACCTAGGAACGTGGACAGAATACTTTTATTTTTTTAACTGCACATTTTTTGGATTCAAACACTGTTGACAACGTTTGGGCTAATGCAAGTACACATGTGAACAAAATGTGTACGGCATAGTTTTAAAATATTTTAATAAAAAAATCTTACATATTGTGCCTTTAATGTTTTTAAAAGTAGCCATTGTTTATTTATATTACATCTATGCACACTTTGCATTCTCTCAAAATAACTTGATGATGTGCGACTTGGAATGCAAACAGTATCGAAAGAGTCCCATTTATTCTGGCCACTATTTGGTCCAACTTACCCACAAAAAATTATTGTTTTGTAAAAAAATTATTAATAATAATAATAATAATAGGCACAATTATCATTGTCTACTAATTTCAAGTATTTGAATCAAAAGATTATGAAAAATTTGTGACTGCTACATTTTTTCTCTTTGTGCTGGAACATTTGCCGATCGCCATTTTATTCAGTGTGGAGTGAAAGCCCTGTGTTATTTTTTGGGTTTGTGCCACAAATCACTTTTATTAACCCCTGAGAGAGAAAGTGTGTAAGGATGTGTACAGCCACAACTAAATCTCTAAGCTATTATTCTGCTCTTTCACTGTCAAAGCATGCCAATACTTATTTCCTTTCCTACCTCTGAGACGGCAGGTCATTTTTCTTCTCAGGTTAACAGCCCTGGCATCATCCATCTCGCCTTTCTGTCCTCGTCTGTCCATCTGCTTCATCCTCACACCTCGCGCTCTGTTCTGTGTTGCAGATGGCAGCAGTGAACGCGGGGACAAAGATGCCAGTAAGATCACCACCTATCCTCCCGGGTCCGTGCGCTTTGACTGCGAGCTGCGAGCTGTGCAGGTCAGCTGTGGCTTCCATCACTCCGGTGAGTCTTTGAAAACGTGACGAGATGCCATTATCGTTTATAAAGAGCTTTGCACATGCATCATTATTTAACGCACCTGTCTTTGTATGTAATGCTAAACCTGTTTTTTAACAGTGGTGTTAATGGAGAATGGAGATGTTTACACCTTTGGTTATGGACAGCATGGGCAACTTGGACATGGAGATGTTAATTCTAGGTAATGATAGTTTAGAGCGTTACTTCACCCAAAAATGAAACTTTGTCAGTACTCATTTCCAAATCCAAGCTCGTATGCTGTTGTTATTTTGTGAAACTTAACAGAATAATGTTAAATAATGTTTGATGATGTTGACATCAATTTGCATTGGTTCTTGTTTGTTTGATATGCAACACAGCCCGTCAGATTGACAAATGTACATTCTTAAACAACATAAATGCACATCTTTTCTAACCCGTGGCACATTTGATTTGGCTTTGCACCCAGGGGGTCACCCACTCTTGTGCAGGCTCTGCCTGGCCCCAGTACTCAGGTGACAGCAGGCAGTAACCACACTGCAGTGCTTCTGATGGATGGACAGGTCTTCACCTTCGGGAGTTTCTCGGTATGTAATCTACTTACATCCTATACTTGTCCTCCGATCAATCAGATTTTGGGCACTGGTAGATTTTATGTTGGTTGAAAACCTTAAAATATACATATCTTGTGTTGTATCAACAGAAAGGGCAGTTAGGGCGACCCATTCTCGACATGCCCTACTGGAACGCCAAGCCATCTCCGATGCCCAACATTGGCGCCAAGTATGGCCGCAAGGCCACGTGGATCGGTGCCAGCGGTGATCAGACCTACCTTAGAATCGATGAGGCACTGATCAACTCCCACGTCCTGGCCACCTCAGAGATTTTCGCCAGCAAACACATCATTGGTACTTTCGTATGCTTGACACAGTTGTGGTGTTTAAGAGGCCTATATATCAAAACTAAACTTTCTTGCCTTTTTACTACTTGGCTGAAGTTGGGAAATCTTAGAATTTTCTCCAGAACTTGCGTTACTAATGCTGTTTATTTTTTACTCTTTCTTTTCGGTTTGCTTTAGGTCTTGTTCCAACATCTGTTTCTGAGCCTCTTCCCTTCAAATGCCTGTTGATCAACAAACTGGATGGCAGCTGCCGCACATTCAATGACTCTGAGCAGGAGGATCTCCAGGGGTTTGGACTCTGTTTGGACCCTGTCTATGATGTCATCTGGAGGTGAGATAAACTAGTTAAACTAGGTCAGCTGACTATTCCACAGACAATTAATAGTGTTAAAAGGAACAATTTACCCCCCCCCCAAAAAAAAATAATGTTTAAAGGAATAGTCCCCCCCCAAAAAAAAGATTATTTACTCACCCTCAAGCCATCTGAAATGTTAGTATAAGAAAATATTTTGCAGAAACTGCAGTGCTCTGTGATTCATATAATGCAAGTAAACCCGACTTTGAGAGTTTAAAAAAAAGCAGATATATCTAAAACAAAAATAATTCCTACGACTCATGGTGACATTTTGGTGACATATTGACCAATCAATAACTTTTTTTTTTTTTGCAAGAAATTGAGCATTATTTTCAACATTATTAGCGTTAATGCAGAGCCTCTGCTAAACATTAGCGCATCTTGTGGTGTTTGGTGGCGTTTGGCAAGCCAGCCTCTTAGTGCCACCTATAGAGGGTATGCATTGACGTCACTTTTCCACGTGACCACGCCGGAATTCGCCCTGTTGAGTGGCAAACGTTCAACAAAATGGCTGGTTTTCATAGGTGCTGCTGCGAAAATGCCAGTAAAACTGACTATTATCAGCTTAAATTGAATTTAGTTGGACTTGACAGCAGAGGTGGACAATACTTAGTAGTGCTGCACAATTAATCGCATCGCAATCGCGATGTCAGCCTGTGCGATTATATGACAGCAAAATATTGCAATTATATTAAATAAATAAACGTGTGGACTTGTTAACACAAACTTTCTGATAACAGTTTGATGATTTTCCTTGCTGTTTAAAAAAAGAAAGAAAAACGAGCAAAAAAGCAGTGCATGTGTGGCATGCACGTGTTGGGTGTGCGTCGTCACTTGTGTGTGCACAGCGCGGAAATACCAAAGCGAAGATGGATGCAGAGGAGGTTGACAGTGATCTGGTAGCTAAAAAAAACCTCTACGTCTGTTGTATGGCGGTATTTTGGATTTAGGATTACTGACACTGAGCAGTTGCTACATCACGTGGCAATACGAAAACATTTCTAGTTTTACAAATACACATTTTAGCATTATCACTAAACTGTGTGTGGATTTTCCTTAAAACCCTTCAAGTTGACTCATGATACCATTTATTATAATCGCAATCGCACATCGCAATATTAGCATCAATAACCGCAATGGGAAAATTTACCCAAATCGTGCAGCTCTAATACTTAGTTACATTAGTTACATTTTCCAAGCATCTGTGCTTTATTAGGATGTTTGTATTGGGAAAATTTTTACTTCACTACATTCTAAAGCACAGAATAATACTGTGTATTCTTTAATATTGCATATTAACATTTATTTAATATCTAATTACATTAAAATCATGTACTTTTACTTGAGTAAAAGTATGTTAATGTACTTAAATATTAAATGTAAAACAAAAACTTGTATTTATGAAATGTAATAGAGTAAAAATTATGATAATATGCTTTGGAATGTATGTTTTCCAAAGGAAAACACGTATAAAATACAAATACTTGAAAGAATAGGTTTGAGTAGAAAGTAAAACCTCTGCTTGATAGTGACCCTAGCAACTTGTCAACCCACCTGTGGTCTGTGGACGTTGGCATGAACGATCGAATTACTTCTCCTTTCTGTGTTTTTTGGCAGCCTATAGCTCCGAATTCTTGTTAATCTGTTAGTACAGTCTATCGCACAACAGCTTTTTCCTATTTAGACACATTTCCCCCGTGTTTTCGCTGACTTCACACTGTACTCAAATTCTGCCGCTCTGTCTTTTGCCACTCAGTGGGCGTAACCGCCGTCACTTTCGCCGAAGGTGACGTCACGTGCATACCCTCTATAGAGCGGAAGGGTAATGGAACATACACACCAAACGCAAGTTCAACGATTTGCGCGAGTAGATTACATGCAAAATCAATGCAAAGATGCAATCAGACGCGTCCTCGTGCGGCACGATTGCCGCGAAAACACATGCTATTCGCATCAAAAGCGTCTTCGTGCAAGTTGAAAATATTCAACTCAAGCGAAAAATTTGCATGACACAAAGTTAAATCCCGCGAGTAATCTAGACCAAGCAACGCAATGCTACACGTTTGGTGTGTATGTAGCATAAGGCGCACTTCCTGTATATCCTTCATGTGTATCTATATCTAAGAAGATTTTGAGACTTTAGCATGGATTTTACAGACATGACGTCACATACTCTCATGTTTGTGTGTTTTTCTTGATGTTCTAATTAGACAAAACTATATCTTCTCACCTCAAGCCATCTGCTGTTCTTTCAGGTTCCTGCCTGCCACACGTGAGATGTGTTGCTACAACGCAGTGATCGCAGATGCCCGTGTGCCACCCGCCTCTGACGTCCAGGCCCTCTGCAGCATCCTTAGTCCTGAACTGGCACTGCCCTCGGGCTCACACGCTACCACCACACGTTCCCATGGAGCTCTACACATCCTGGGTACAACATCTTCCTGTCACTCTAGATAGATAGATAGATAGATAGATAGATAGATAGATAGATAGATAGATAGATAGATAGATAGATCTTTTCATAGAAAATTTTCATACAAAACTAGTGTTAAAGCAACACTATGTAGTTTCCATGTAAAAATGACTTACAGCTCCCCCATGTGGTTAAAAAAGCGCAACAGTACCTACGATCAGACACTCTTCTGCAGGCAGGGGAAGGGGGGGGGGGGCTGTGTGCTCTACCCTCCACCGCCACTTTCAGAGTGTGCTTGTAGCAGCTAGGAGGCTGCTCAGGTTGCAGCAACAGTACAATTTGTCCAGTTAAAAGTTGTTCTATCACTGAAATAATTTTAAAGACATTATTTAAAGGTCAAAAAACTACATAGTGTTGCTTTAATGGCACATTAAGATGTTGAGAGGACTGCAGGAAGATAATTCTGTCTCACGTGATTCTTTGCCATGTGTGAAGGTTGTCTTGACACACTAGCTGCTATGCAGGAACTGAAGATGGGTGTGGCCAGCGCTGAGGAAGAGACCCAGGCGGTGATGAAGGTTTACTCCAAAGAGGACTACAGTGTGGTCAACCGTTTTGAGAGTAAGATAAATATTTGGGCACTTTGCTTTGATTACAGTGCACATTCATGTTGACATTTATTTCCATCTAGAGGATTTCTTGGTGAGATTTTGTATTGATGATAGGGTTCTAAAAATCAATTTCACTTAAATCAGCAGTACAGCCACAACAAGGCAACCTGCAGCAATACAATTATTTTTATAAATGGTCCATTTTCCTATTATGGGTGCCTGCTAACTATGCTAAATTGTTTTGCTTGTGTTGCCCATTGACGTTTGTAGGTCACGGAGGAGGCTGGGGTTACTCGGCACACTCCGTAGAGGCCATCCGCTTCTGCGCTGATGCTGACATCCTGTTAGGGGGTTTGGGTCTTTTCGGCGGTAGAGGAGAGTATACGGCAAAGATCAAGGTCAGCTGCTATCTAAGCGTCTCTTTAGATTTAACCCTCAACCCGTGAGTTTATTCCTTTGCATGTAATACTCTGACCTGTTATTGTCTTTGCAGTTGTTTGAACTAGGCCCAGACGGAGGAGACCATGAGACAGATGGAGACCTGTTGGCTGAGACAGATGTACTGGCATATGACTGTGCTGCACGGTACGCTTTAAAGAAATATCACTGTGATTAAATCGTATACTGAGTAGCATTTAGCCCATGTAGATTTTTAATGGCAGATGCTAAAAAGATGGCCGATAATGCACATTTTGTAACTTTTTTTAATTGGAGCTAAAAATGACATTTTATGTTTATTTTATATATACAGGGAGAAATACGCCATGATGTTTGATGAGCCTGTACTCCTGCAATTGGGCTGGTGGTATGTGGCATGGGCTCATGTGTCTGGACCCAGCAGTGACTGCGGATCCCATGGCCAGGCAACCATCACCACTGATGATGGGTACACATAAATCAACACTTGCTGTGATCAATACTGTATGATTATTATAGACTGCAGTTGATATAATGTTGAACTCTCTTGCAGTGTGGTCTTTCAATTCAAAAGCTCCAAGAAATCAAACAATGGTACTGACGTAAATGCTGGACAAATCCCTCAGCTACTCTACAGGTACATTATGATGTTGTTTGTCTTTTGCTAGGTACTTGGGTGTATGAAGTGTATTGTTATTCTTACTCGTTGTGGGTCTGATTTTTACAGGTTACCCTCTAATGATGGTAACGCATCCAAAGGGAAACAGCAGACCAGTGAACCTGTTCACATCCTCAAGCGTTCTTTCGCCAGGACAGTCTCTGTGGTACGTGTGACTAATGACTTTCTCCGTTTATCCGAGTCAATGACAATTACGTTATTTCTGTTTTTATGATATTCATGAGTATAATGTAAAAAATAAGTTTACAACTGCCTTGGGGACAAATGAAGAACAGCCACTAAAGGACAGCAGTGTATTTTTATAGCTTATTCTTCTTTTAAAACATCCCCTCACTTTATTCCAGGTGGCCTTTCTCCTTGGTGTATTCAAATTGAACACGCCTTGATAAATAATATGTGTGTGTGTTTCTTCCCAGGACTGTTTTGAGTCTCTTTTGAGTATTTTGCACTGGAGCTGGACCACCCTGGTGTTAGGGGTGGAGGAGCTGAGAGGGTTGAAGGGCTTTCAGTACACAGCCACACTGCTGGACCTGGAGCGTCTGCGATTTGTGGGCACCTGCTGTCTGCGACTACTGCGTGTCTACATCTGTGAGATCTTCCCCATATCTGGTATTTTATCTCCTTTATCATATTTTACATTGGATTTACTTTATCGTAAGATTTATCTGTAGCTTACCTGGTGTTTGTAATGCAAAGGTCGTGGATCCTAGATATCACACAGACTGAAAAAATATAGATTAAGTGCACTGTAAGTGACTTCTATCAAAAAAATTGGCTTAAAGTCGACTTGAAGCTCATGGGATGCTGACATTAAATGCTCATCGGTCGCTGTCATAAAAAAAGAAGCTTATTAGTTGCTGTCACTGAGGAGGAAGCTCATTGGTTGCTGTCATTGAAAAAAGCTCATTGGTCGCTCTGGTAGAGAAAGAAGCTTATTGGATAGCTGTCATTATGAAAGAAGCTCATTAGTTGCCGTCACTGAGAAGGAAGCTCATTGGTTGCTGTCATTGAGAAGCAGCTAATTGGTTGGTGACATAAAAAGCTCATTGGTCGCTCTTGTAGAGAAAGAATCTCATTGGTCTCTGTCATTATGAAAAAAGCTCATTAGTTGCCGTCACTGAGGAGGAAGCTCATTGGTTGCTGTCATAAAGAAAGAAGCTCATTAGTTGCTGTCACTGAGGAGAAAAACTCATTAGTTGCTGTCATTCAGAAGGTGCTCATTGGTCGCTTACTTTGAAAAGAAGCTCATTGGTTGCTGAAATTAAAAAAGCTCATTGGTCGCTGTTGTGGAGAAAGAAGCTTATTGGATAGCTGTCATTACAAAATAAATCTCATTAGTTGCTGTCACTGAGGAGAAAGCTCATTGGTTGCTGTCACTGAGAAGCAGCTCATTGGTTGCGGTCACTGAGAAGCAGCTAATTGGTTGCGGTCACTGAGAAGCAGCTAATTGGTTGCTGACATAAAAAAGCTCATTGGTCGCTCTTGTAGAAAAAGAAGCTTATTGGATAGCTGTTATTATGAAAGAGGCTCATTAGTTGTTGCCGTCACTGAGGAGGAAGCTCATAGGTTGCTATCATTCAGAAGGAAATCATTGGTCGTTGACTTTGAGAAGAAGCTAATTGGTCACTGTCATTGAAAAAAGTTCATTGGTCACCGTAGTAGAGAAAGAATCTCATTGGTCGCTGTCATTACGAAAGAAGCTCATTAGTTGTTGCCGTCACTGAGGAGGAAGCTTATTGGTCATTCAGAAGGAAATCATTGGTCGTTGACATTGAAAAAAGTTTATTGGTCGCTGACATTGAGAAGAGGCTCATTGGTCACCGTAGTAGAGAAAGAATCTCATTGGTCGCTGTCATTACGAAAGAAGCTCATTAGTTGTTGCTGTCACTGAGGAGGAAGCTCATTGGTTGCTTTAATTCAGAAGGAAATCATTGGTTGTTGACATTGAATAGAAGCTCATTGGTCGCTGTCATAAAGAAAGAAGCTCATTAGTTGCTGTCACTGAGTAGAAAGCTCATTGGTTGCTGTCATTGAAAAGAAGCTGATTGGTTGCTGATGTAAATAAAGTTCATTGGTCGCTCTTTCAGAGAAAGAAGCTTATTGGATAGGTGTTATTATGAAAGAAGCTCATTAGTTGCTGTCACCTGAGGAGAAAGCTCATTGGTTGCTGTCATTGAGAAGAAGCTGATTGGTTGCTGATGTAAATAAAGTTCATTGGTCGCTCTTGCAGAGAAAGAAGCTTATTGGATAGTTGTCATTATGAAAGAAGCTCATTAGTTGTGTTGTCACTTAGGAGAAAGCTTATTGGTTGCTGTCATTCAGAAGTAAATCATTGGCCGTTGACCTTGAAAAGAAGCTTATTGGTCACTGTCATAAAGAAGAAGCTCATTAGTTGATGTCACTGAGGAGAAAGCCCATTGGTCGCTCTTGTAGAGAAAAAATGTATTGGATAGCTGTCCTTACGAAAGAAGCTCATTAGTTGCTGTCACTGAGGAGAAAGCTTATTGGTTGCTGTTATTCAGAAGGAGATCATTGGTCGCTGACATTGAAAAGAAGCTCATTGGTCACTTTTGTAGAAATAGAAGCTTATGGAATTGCTGTAATTACAAAATAAGCATATTAGAGTAAAAAGCTCATTGGTCGCTGATTGCTGGCATTAGGAAGAAGCTCTTAAGTAAAAATGAAGCTTACGAATAAAAATGGGTATTGTAGCCTATAGAAATAGAAATATTGTACTACCAAAACTACTCTTTTTACTACTCTCTTTTTTTAGCTTTGGTCTGTGTGTAATGTTTTTTGGCAGTCAGTTTACCTTTTGTGGGCCACGTGTGTCTGGCTGTGAAACAAACACATTTGTTGTCACTGTTTGTGTTTTGTCCAATCTAGCCAGCACCAAAGCAGTGGTGGAGGAGTCCAGCAAGCTGGCGGAGTGTGTAGGAAAGACACGCAGCCTATTAAAGAAGATCCTGTCAGAGGGGATGGACAACTGCCTGACCAAACTGGACAATGACCCTCAGGGATATCTGAGTCAACCCCTCACGCTACTGGAGGCTGTGCTACAAGAGTGTCACAACACATTTACCGCATGCTTTCACTCTTTCTACCCAACACCGGCCCTGCAGTGGGCCTGCCTGTGTGATCTTCTCAACTGCCTCGATCAGGTAATCATTCAAAAGGTTCAGGGGTTGTGACTTTTGTGCCCTTATTTTGTGCCCATATTTCAGCCATGTAGAACATATCCCGGTCATATTTTCTAATATTGAAAGTAAGAAATTATAGTAAGCTGCTTTACCTCTTCAGCTGAACCACTTTCACTTCCCAGCATCCACTTGACAGATTTTGTGCTAATGAATTTGAGCTCTGAAATATCTAGAGACTAATAGGTTTGCTCTTGGATAGTCTGATTAACTGCAGATCTTAACGTTGACGTATTGATCTCCAGGACATTCAAGAGGCGAATTTCCGAACATCGAGCAGCCGACTGCTGGCTGCAGTGATGTCAGCGCTCTGTAACACATCGGTCAAGCTGACCTCAATCTTACCGATCGCGTACGACGGGGAGGTTCTTCTGCGCTCGCTCGTCAAACAGGTCAGCACGGAGAACGACTCGGCCCTTGCCCACCGCTTCCCCCTGCTGGTGGCACATATGGAGAAACTCAGTCACGTGAGTCCCATGAAACAAGCATGATTAATATGTATTACTCAGTAGTTTTGTTGTCATTCGCTACCTCCTTTTCTTGTTTAGACGGAAGAGAATCTCATGGGCATGACGACGTTTCGTGAAGTCCTGGAGAAGATGCTGGTCATTGTGGTGCTTCCTGTGAGGAAGAGTCTGAGGAAGGAGATGGAGCTTTTCTCTCCTCATCTGGTGTCCAACACATGTGGTCTTCTGGCCAGTATTGTTAGTGAACTGACTGCTTCTGCTCTCGGCTCTGAGGTTAGACAAACTCTGAAATCTGGTATTCCTCTCTTTTCTTTACACACATATGTCCTTGTCTTTGGTTTGAATTAAAGAAGTATCGTTTTTCCATTCAGAAATTCATTTGTAGCAAAAACATAAACTATTTAAGGCAGACATGATGTACACACAGACCATAATAGCTTTTTAGTAGGTAAGGAAGAAATGATATCACTCTGATTCATCAGTTCTTCATGGGCTCACGTAAGCTATTTCAAGTTTTAGCAGAATTGTACATAATTCACAAATAATTTTTCTCAGAACCGGTGAAGGAACGGAGAAATGCTTGGTCATGGGTAAATAAAAATTATAATGAAGCTGAGTCATGGGGGCAGGTGTGTCCGCTACAGGACCGCAACGCTCTACTGCTTTCCTTTTGGCCAATAATTTGGGAAAAGGCCACTTGCTGGTTGCCATGGCAGCTGGGCTGTCACGCTCTAACGGAGTATTTAATGAAGAATGTCATGGTTGCTCTGTTCCTTTGTAACGCTGTCTATTAAAGTGGAAAGTAAATAGTATGTTGGTAATAGTAATAACAAAGACATCCACTTCTGCTTTGTGTAAGTAGAGGACAATGACTGTTTGAGCTGTTGGTTGTCATGGGGGTGCCTGTTCAAAAAGAAAAATGACGTCCCATGATCATTCTAATCTGTTCTGCTGCCACCTGCTGCCTGATACAAGACACTTCGGCTGTGTCTCAATCAGCTCCGTTGTTTAGTAGTCTCAGGACACTGATCGGGGAGTTTGCCATTTTAAGGGGGTCTTAATCGCGAAATACTTCCAGTGCACTTTAACGTTAGTTCCCTAAAAATGCCCACAATGTAACGTAAAAACCAGTGAGCATTGATGGTCCCAATGTTTCCTTACCGGAAATCACGTGACCTTTTTCTGAAGCTCTCCAACCGAGCCAACTCAATAAACTTTATGAAATGCGACAACATAACTTGTATAAAGACAAGACAGGAAGGGACCACAAACCAGGGGCATTGCTAGACATAAAGCTCTACTGGGGCACGTGCCCCCATTTTTTTTTACTTTGTCTTGAAAGCCTACGATGTGCAAGATACAATTTCCTTTGCTTAACCTAGGAAAAGACTAGGAAAGACAAACATTTATTTAAAAATATTTAAGTATCATCTTCATATATACATATATACAACATTATTAACATGTTTAAAGGCATAAAATGTTTGGAAATAATGACAGGAGAGAAAATATTTTTATGCACATTTGCATTTTACATAACAATGATTAATAACTTCTTTTTTATTTTTAAGAATATTTTCATTTTATGACTGCTACTAAAAAAAATCTATCTTAGTTACTGCCAACTGATTACGTTTTCCTGAGATTTTTCCTCTAATGTTTGAGACAGGGAAAGATGTTATGTGTCTTTACTCCCTTAAACTCATCATCTCTCATTTTTGCTTCCCTTTTCCTGCTTTGCACAAAACATTTCTGATGTCCATCACATGCGTCAATGATGGGGTGAAAATAAGATTTTCATTATTATTTAGAAACTTACTTTAGTCTCGTCATGTTTTCATAAACCAACTCAATCGCGTGTACTTTGTATGCGGCTGCGCACGGCAAAACAGCCGCGCACGGACATGAATGGGTGCGTGGACGCGGACATGAATTGGGGCGTGCACGCGTCAGTGTGACTGCTGCGTCGCTTTTTCAAACGTGAATTGGGTAACTACATTGCATATAGATCTGTTTTGCCGCGATTGTCTTTGTAAAGTAATATACTAGTTAACTGCTAAAATGTAAACTTGAGATTTACACAGGGGCACAAAAGATTTACACTGGGGCACGTGCCCCAGTAAAAGGGGTCTAGCGACGCCCCTGCCACAAACTACTTAATATTTAAATGTAATATTCCTCTACATTTATGCACGGATATATCAGAAAATAAGTGTTTTTCATAATATACTTTAACAAGTGTTTAAAATTTAAGTGAATTACATCTCAACGCTCTTAAGCAGCCACATCACGGGAAAATAAGTGAACAGTGTGCCAATGTAAAGTGAGCTACCCTGGTAATTGGGACCTTAACAGTGCCCGAACCTGTGTACATGATATACTGATTTACGACCTCGGGAGCCAGGGAGCTAATTGAGACACAGCCTTCATCTTATAGACATAGTTTACAAAAAATAATAGCATGGGGCTTATGTTAGTCATTAGTTTTAGATTATGTCATTAATTTTTTGTCTTTATCTAATTTTTCTTATCGTTATTGTTTTTATATCCTGCTACTGGAAGCCAACACATCCACAGACACCAGTAGTTTCCATTAAAGCCAATCCAGTTCCCATTATAATGAATAAAACCATTAGTTTTTGCAGGGTTCCCATGGGTCCTTGAAATCCTTGAAAGTTTGTGAAACAAGGCCCTGGGTCATTGAAAGTGCTTGAATCTATTTTATGCAAGATGTTTTCTGAAAAAAAAATCCATATTATTCCCTGTGTAGTGTAGGATAATATCATAAAAATGTCTAGCCTTTTATGCACACGTGCTAAACTGTTGGCTTTAAGGCTTTAAATGCTTATATCTTCTGTATGCGAATGTTCATTCATACCAAAATGCTTTTTTGCATAGTTGTGTTTGACACATGAAAACGTCTCGGGTTACGTATGTAACTGTTGTTCTCTGAGAAGGGAACGAGACCCTGTGTCTCCCTTGCCATACTTCCTGTGTCCCCGTAACGCCGTCTTTGGCAATATTTCAGATAGCGATATACTTCCTGCACCCTGTCTTTGTCGTTAAGCTTCACCATTGGTTGAATTTGATATATACATTCAGACGCACTTACCCCTGGAACCGTTTCCAAAGTGTCACCGCAGTGACGCAGCACGAGTACCCTCGAAAGGGAACTCGTATTTATCTTAAAAGGTAACACGATGTAGCCTTGCTCTGACTTGAATTTGTCTCCACATTTAGTCCTTGAATTTGAGGGTATTGGACCTGGAAAGTCCTTGAAAGGTCCTTATATTTGAAGTTAAATAAGGTGTGAGAACCCTGTTTTTGTTACGTTTTTTTTTTTTGCTTTGCACGCAGTTTTTAATTGGTTTTTATACCGCTATTATTATAATATTTATTTATTACTGTAGCTTTACACCATTACTTACCATAAAACTTAAAACGCTCTCCTGTGAATTTCTTTAATTCATCAGAACACAAGAAGCATTGCTGCCATTTGTCATTGACGTCACATTCCCCACAATGTGTTTTTATTTTGAATATGCACATTCATTTAAGGCAGTGCTTCTCAAATAGTGGGGCGGGACCCCCAGGGGGGGCTTGAAGCGACACCAGGGGGGGCGCGCGAGACCCTGGGGAAAATACTTTTTCAGGAAGTGATTTTTTTTGCACCGTCACTTATAGACATTACACCCCAATCACGCTGATAAGCCACTTGTGTTCTTTATTTTTATTTATTGATTATATTTAATGTAATTTTTCAGTATCAAATGGTCAACAAATATTATACTTTAAATAAGAATTGATTTTTTATTTCAGGCAAATTGATGCATTTTAAGTCTTTTCTGTTACAGACTAAAAAACAATGTTAATAAAGTTATTCTTTGTTGTAAGTTGATCGATATTTCTTTTTTTGTGTTTTCTTTTTGTGTTTTCTCAATGTTAATAAGGATACAATGTTTTGCAGATGTGTAATTTTATAGACAAATTATACTATTTACAGTCGCGGCGGAAAGTTGGGGGGGCGCGAAATGTTTACCTCTTCGTAGGGGGGGCGTGACAGAAAATAATTGAGAATCACTGATTTAAGGGATTGTAGCTTGACTCATTTGTAGATCTATATGGGGCAATAATCTAGTTCAGTGATTTAAATTTCGAGTTTTAAATGTCTTCAAGAGATTTTATATAGCACATGAGTTGTATTGGTCTATCTGTATGGTGAAACTTGATTTGATGGTGTTGTGCAGGTGGATGGGCTAAACTCTCTGCACTCGGTGAAAGCCACCCCCAACCGTTTTACTAAGACCAGCCAGGGTCGTAGCTGGAACACGGGGAACGGCTCCCCTGATGCCATCTGCTTTACGATGGATAAGCCAGGGGTGGTGCTGGTGGGTTTCTGTGTGTATGGTGGAGGAGGCATCCACGAATACGAACTTGAGGTCCTTGCTGATGATGTGAGTTGCTTTTTCTATTCTTTACTAAAATGATGCACAGAAATTCACTGAAAGTAATTCTTCATAAAAATGAAAGCTTGTATGTTTCTTACCCAAACCATTTTGCTTATATTTTTATACTTAAAGCTGACATAACACAAGACGTTTTTGCCAATCTAATGTTAATCTTGCTTATATATAGAGTAGTATTTCATCATTCATATGTCCAAAGAGTCTTTCGTTTTGTCAGATTTATGTCATGATATGTTATGTGTATGTTGTGACCAAATTGATGTCAAACCCTGCGTGATAGTATAACAATGAAATATTTTATGTGAAGACGTAAAGGAGCAGTTCATCCCAAAATGAAAATTGGCCCATATTTTACTCGCCCTCAATCAAAAATGAATCCATACAGTTATTCAATGTCTTCCGAGTTGAAGAGATGGGTTTTTGTAAGGAAACATTAATATTTCTAAATAAGCTACAGTTGTACGCATGTTCATAATAGAGATGAGGTTGGGTGGAAAACAATAGTAACTGTATGGATTAGTATTTGATGGCTTTTAAAAATGAGTTATAAAAATGTGGCACTATCCGATGCTATATAAAGCTAAAAAAAGAGCCACTCACACTTTGTTTGGTTGAAAGAAGAAAAGTCATGTGGGCAATTTCATGCAAATGTCAACCTTATCATGAAAAGTTTTTAACCATACTTATATCTCCGATGACAATATTTGGTGGTTTAAATACTCATGCAAAGTCTTTCCATTCCATTTTTATTATTTTCCAATAAGTTTTAATTTCTTTATAAAAAGATATCCTTTCTCCTTTTATGGAATATTATTACTTCTGGTTTGTGCCTTTTAACTCATTCACCGCCATTGACGAGTTATCTCGTCATTTATGAGTTCCAGTGTTGGGGAAAGTTACTTTTAAAAGTAATGCATTACAATATTAAGTTACTCCCAAAAAAAGTAACTAATTGCATTACTTAGTTACTTTTCATGGAAAGTAATGCCTACGTTACTTTTAGTTACTTTTGCGTTACTTTTTCTTGGCTAAAGCTTGATCTCTTTCAGGCCTTGCAGGTGTTTTTATGACTGAAAAGTTCTGCATTCAGAAATTGAATATTTCATCACAAAAATGTTTAGCTCTGGCCTGCCATCTCAGTTTCTGACTCAAACTGTTTCCACACAGGCACAGAGAGTGCATACGTTTAGTTTAATTCAGTACATATTTTTTTATCAAATTAATTAAACTAAAAAAGTAACTTGAGTTACTTTTTTGAAAAAGTAACTCAAATATTAATGTGTACATTTAAAAAGTAATGCGTTACTTTACTCGTTACTTCAGAAAAGTAATATTATTACGTAACTCAAGTTACTTGTAATGCGTTACCCCCAACACTGATGAGTTCATATTTAACTAATAAATATGCCTTTCTGGACGAATTTCAAAGTGAAAGTGTAATACCGCTTTTATCCACCAGATGGCCAAACCAAATTTATCAAAAACGGAAGTTAAAAAGATTTAATGATTTATTTTAACTGCCTTTATGTTTGATAGTCATTCTGAGTCTGATCTCTAACATAAATTCCTTTACAAAAACGCAATTTTTAAGCTTTTTGCTCAAAATGTTGTATTTTTGAAGAGAAAAATCCATATTTCAGTGGTTAAATTAAGTAGAAAATGTCAATATATAATGATACGTTTTTCCCCATTTTGTTTGTTTGTTTATTGTTTGTTTGAAAGCAGAGGGTGTGTTCTTTAATTTGATATAATTTGTATGTTTATATATTTATAGAAAATAATTTTTCCTGCAAGGAATTTTGTGAAATTTTGTTAAAATCACAAAAATGCAGGTGGTCAACTTTTCTCAAAAAGGCTGGCGGTGAATGAGTTAATTCACAGAACTCCTACAAAGTGTGTTGTCCCAAAACGTGTCTTTTTTGTCTCATCAATAAGGCATGCATGTTTTTCCCATCTAAAATAGAAAACATGAATAAAGAATAAGATATAAAAGTATGATATACTCATATAAAAATAGTATTTTTTAGCATCAGGAATATGATGATCAAATTATAAACAGTATTTCCCATATATTAGTAATAAATGCATTCTCTGAGAATTTATATTTCAAATTTTGACTGGGAATATCACATCCATGTTCTGGAATTGCTCATATGCATCTATGGCAGGGGTTCTCAAAGTCCGGACTCATGTCCGGACCCGAAGGGAATTTGATCCGGACCCGTGTCCACTTAATATTGCAAGTGCATTAATTTCTATGTGATTGATTAAATGTGTGCATTTGCTACTTTAAAAATGCATATTAAACTTGTAAACCATTCGTTTAGTTTTTTCTTTTTTTTAAGATTTAAGAGAGATTTTATTCCTGGTCCGAAAACAAAACAAGTTATTTCAAAATTTTCTGTGTGACGCTGTAGCCATCACACCCAGGTATTATGCACAGCTATTTCATGTACTACGGCTTTTGATCAGTAATCCTTACATGCATTTGAAAAAGCAACACTCGTTGAACATAATCATTATACATATTCTTTATTATCATGAAAATATCTGAAAATGTTTGAAGAACAGCAATATAAATATATCCTTAAGCCAATTCCTATAGCTGCATGTGTGGTTCGTCGTCTGCAGCGCATATTGAGTTTCTGCACGACAGCGCCATCTGGATTTTGGATGTAGCGGCATTTATTTATTTATTTATTTTTAGCGGCATTTCACCGTATTTCATTGAGAAGCATAGCAAGCATCATCGGCCAATTTATAGGTGCACCCCTTAAAGGGTGTTTTGCAGGTAAAATTTTTCAACGAATTTGTGCAATTTGCTTGTTGATAATAAACACTTAAACTGTTATCCATTGTATTTTATGTTGTTGGGTATCACAAAACCCGAAAAAGTATGAAAAAGTACAGTGGTTTGCAATGATTCTCCTTTCCCCCACAACGCACTGTATGACGTCACGCTGGGGAGAGAATTTACCAAAGCAGCCGAAAATGACTATAGAAAGACGAGTAAAGTACAGTTCTGATAGCGCAGATAATAGATAAATACATAGATAGATAGATAGATAGATAGACAGACAGATAGATAGACAGACAGATAGACAGATAGATAGACAGACAGATAGATAGACAGACAGATAGATAGACAGATAGATAGACAGACAGATGGATAGGCTAGTATAGAGAGATAGGCAGACAGCCAGATAGCATAACGTTAGCATATCTTCGTGTAGAAAGTAAACAAACAATTAACATACTCGTGCATGCTGGCTTGAGGGGGTCCATGATCCTGCCTGAAATGGGTGTAACTTTATGCGATCTTCAGCACAAACGGTTTTGGCAGCATGTCTCTAATCCTGGAAGGTGAGTGAAGCACGTCACGTCTGTTCGCGGGTACCAGCGACCCAAACGCACTCACTTTCTTACAGCCAGTAGCGGAATGGCAATAGGGAGAGACCGGACTTTCCCGGTGGGCCGATCTGATAATAGCTATACATTTCGAGTTATATTAGCAACACCGTCTGGCGGCGTGATGTGCGGCCGGTTCCCGCAGCCCGCTGGTCAAACTGTGCAGCCTTTGCTCAACAAAGTATATAAAAGTGCTCAACCTGTTCGGCAGGTCCAAACATGTACAGGATTTATAAAAATACGGTGATCAATGAGCGGTTCCTCCTCAAATGGCATAGCCTGTCGTGATGTAAAAAGCCGCCGAACGCCTGTTTATTACAATATGTATGCGGTCGGATCCGAGTATGCTGCAGCTGCTGACTGCTGCTGCATATAAAATGATCGTGTGATTCGTTATAATCGCATAAACAATATAACAAAGCATCCTTTTATTTCACAAAACAATATGAAGAGTTTGGTTCCAAAACGCAATAAACGCCATTTTTGAAAAAAATGAGTTACTGCCAAAATCAGTATTATATCAGGTCAGTAGTTAAAAGTAAATAATTAATTTTACGCAAAATCCAATACCCGCCGTGATATTCTGTCATCTTTTCTCCCTTTTTTCCCAAAATGCGACAAACGCCACAGCTCCTTTTTTACAGAATGCAATAACTCCATTTCTGATATTACAGCGGACCATTCACGCAATGTAAACAAACATGGCGGCGCGCTGAGTACACGGAGTCCTAGTTTTCCTCATCTACTTTGTACTTCGTGATCAACAAACAAAACAAAATAATACTTTAATAGCATTGCCAAACCTGTGATGTTTTTCTGTGACGGGAAAGAAACGTAAGCCATCAACAGCTAATAATTTCCGCGAGAGGCACTCGGTTGCTTGCTCTCAGACAGCATCAAGCTTCTCATGCTAAAACATTGTGTTCTTAATATAACAAAGTAAGTGTTTTGGTTAATGCCATTAATGTTTATTTTTTAATCATTGTATACCACTAGTCAACTAAATAAATATAAAATGGTAAAGATGAATGCACATTTATACATTGATTTACTAGATTTATAGCATTTTGAAATAAAAAACTGTCATGGATTTATTGCATTTTGTGGAAAAAAGAATTAGTTTTTATAATAAATCTTTGAAAATCAAGTTATGGATTTGAATTTTTTATGTTTTTATAACCTAAAGATGCTATGTGAAAGTTTGTAACAGAAAATACTGGTTTTCATCTTGTCACTTTCTTGGTATAGAAAACACGTTTTTACCGAAATTTGTCAAAATGGATTTATTGCGTTTTGGAACCAAACTCTTCATATATTTGAGATATTATTTGATAGACTAGTAAGTGTGGATTAAGGATGTTTAAAAATGTCTAGCCTGGTGGTCAGGACATGAATGGATCAAATCAGCAGATTTGCGAAGTTTTATTTATCTCCACATATATCATAAATAATAATTAGCAAGGTAACTTTGCAGTATAACACATTATATATTTCCTACGATGTATATATGATTTCCAAATTATATACGTAAGTATTAAACAGCAATAAATGTCTCATCTATCTCTATGGCTCTGGCTGAGTCTTTCTCCACTTCTCCCCAACGTGACGTCATCACAGAATTGCGTTAAAAAAACCGTTAATACCAAAAACGTTAAAAAAAGTGGTCTTTAAAACCATTTTTGAGACATTTTAAAAATTATACACATATCTTGAGTGATTTATGTACCCATTAATCGACAGTGGTGGTTAACCTGCAACACGCACTTTAATTTAGTTCAGTCATTGTCTCCGTCTACCAACCAACTTTTTTGTCAGTTTTCCGGATCTATGAAAATGATGAGAGTTCAGATTTGGACCTTTGAATGTAAACTTTGAGAACCCCTGATCTATGGGATAACTCTCATTTTGGGGTGAACTATTCCTTTACGTGGAGATTTTAAGGTTCATTGCATAATCGCTTAAATATCCCTGTTCCTCACACAAAATTGTTGTTTGTCATCTGAAGATGTGAAATATCACACACAAGATGCATGGTCTACTTCTAAATGTTTATTAGATTTTTTTTTTGATGTTATGGTAGCTATGAATTGTTGTTGTATTAAAGAGTTTCACAAAATGTAACTAAGAGCATGTGAATAAGCGTATTACCTTGTTGTGTTCAGCTCTGTGTTATCTTGTGACGTTCCCATCTGTCCTCTTGTATCAGGCTCAGACGGAGCACCCTGGAGATTCCACCCACTCCCACAGATGGACGTCTCTAGAGTTAGTCAAAGGCACCTACAGCACCGATGACTCCCCCAGTGACATTGCTGAGATCCGCCTAGACAAAGCTGTTCCTTTGAAGGTGCTGTGAAGTTCACACCATAACCACAGACTGTGTTTACATGCACACATTTTCTCTATTCACCTCATTGCATTTAAAGGCTCGTATTAGTATCCTAAACTTTACAATCCACTGAAAACGTTTTTTTATAATAATATGAAAGATGACATAGGAGTGTAACATACATAAAGCACAAGCATAGTTGACTGCACTTTGGTACCAACTCATATCCACTCTGTTTCTCTTACATAGGAGAATGTAAAATATGCTGTTCGCCTGCGTAACTACGGCAGTCGTACTGCCAATGGGGATGGAGGGATAACCACCGTGCAGTGCTCAGATGGAGTTAACTTTACATTCAGCACGTGCAGCCTGAGCAGCAATGGAACAAACCAGACCAGAGGCCAGATTCCTCAGATTCTTTATTACAGGTCTGTAATCAGTAGCCCTTTTTACTTGCGCAGTATCATATCTATACGCAGGATGTTACATGTTGTCGACAATGTTTGCGTGTCACAGGAGTGAATATGATGGCGACCTGCAGTCACAGCTGTTAAGCAAAGCTAATGAGGAAGACAAGAACTGCAGTCGCGCTCTTTCTGTGGTCAGCGTTGTGGTCCGAGCAGCCAAAGATCTCCTGCACAGGGCCTTTGCTGTGGATGGTGAGGAAGATAATAAAAAATCTAAATATTTAAATGATGTCCGTTTCTGTAGCTTAAAGACATTTTATTTGTATTTATTTATTTATGTATGTGTTCTTTTGGAATAAAATGTAACCTAAAACTGAGATGTGTGTCCATGAGATTCACTTTGACAGATCAACATCATTGGTGTATACGGTTAGCCCTGTTTAAGTTGATTGATATCACTGATTTCTCCGCAGCTGAAGATATTCCCGAGCTCATCAGTTCCTCCAGTCTCTTCTCAATGCTGCTTCCACTCATTTTGGCATACATCGGTCCTGTGGCTGCATCTGTGCCTAAGGTAAGCACACTTATTTGTACAGATATGGCCATTAATAGTGTATGTATTCCATGCGGCATCACATGATTTGTCACAATCATACTGTAATAACGTCTGACAAATAACTTAAAGACATAGTTAACTACTCATTTAATAGTTAGTGAGAAAGCTTATCCACAGTCTTATCCACAATTAAATATTGTGATAGACCAAGCAGCAGATCATTATTTGATGTGCTTTGTAAATAATTTAAATTCATTGTGCTCTGCGGTTTTTCAGGGGTGTGTACAGTCAGTGGGCCTTCTTTATTTTATTCACCTTAAGTGATTAAAAAATGAAGTGCAACAAAGAATTAAATACATAATATGTTAACCTGAAACTAAGGACTCTGTATCCGATATTAAAAAGCTTTTTAAATTTACATATGAGATAAGATGCTCTAAATTATGCTTAAAAGTTTGTTTGAAAATGATATGGTTGCATAGTAGGGGTGGGCGATAAACCGGTAGACATAATTAACCGGTAGAAATTTGTCAACCGGTAGAGATTTTGGACTATCGTTTCTATCGAGGTTACAAGCCCACGTCACGCTCCTATGCGTGTGGTCACGAAAACGTAACGTTTGTACATGTATTTAAGCACTGCAGTTTTATAACAAGTTATTTTAAGCCATTGAAGCACAGACAACAGATCTGTATGCGTGCGCGCTTTCTGTGTGTAGGGAGCGGACAAGTCGCACAACCGCTGCTCTTTCTGTCTATGAGGAGCGCGCAAGTCGCGCGACCGCTGCTCATTAAAGCTCGTGGGCATTTTTCCCGCTTTATTGGCCTTAAATACACATACGCGTCAAAATTCCCGTCTTTGCAAGCATCCTCATAAACACGACCAGTCAGGTCTTAAGAGAATGTAAACAGCTAAAAGAGAAAGCGCATGTGTAACAGTGTATTGGATTTGGACTTTGGTCTTAAAGGGGAAGTTACCTAATTTTGCTCCTGTATGTCACTCGTGTTAATCAAACAGCATTGAGAGAAAATCTCTCACTGCTCCTGATTAAATCACTTTTCTACCTTAAATAAAAATATATATAGGCCTATACATACATGCATAATTATTTATTATCATTCTTATATCATTGACTGTTTATCATCAGAGAGCTTGAGTTTTGTTTGTTTTTATCTTCTTTCTATGCTTGTATATGTTTTTTGTGAGAATTACAGTATGAACATTTCTATGGTATTAAAGATTTAAACCTTATTAAAACATAAAAAACTCTACCGTGATACATATCGTTATCATGATATAAAATGAATCCTATCGTGATAGAAGATTTGGGTCATATCGCCCACCCCTATTGCATAGTATATTTAGGTATGTATAGTATTATATAGGCTGTATATAACATGGATTTTGGGAATTTAGCTTATTCACCATATCCCCCAAAGTTGGATGGGTCCATACATACCTTTTTCATCTCTGTGCGTGCTGTGGCTCTGTCTGACGCAGCCCCTGCTGGCTGGGCTTGGTACGGGGACTGGAGGTGAATGGCTCCAGCTGGCGTGCTGCTACCAATAAGTGACAAAATAACACAAACATTTTCCTATTTATGTGTTGTGATTTGTATAGTCACACCGTGTACAAATAACAAGGTGACATGAGACACATCCATCTTTTAACAGTATACATACTAGGAACTATATTCTCAGAAGGCGAAGCACTGCTTCTTGGGCGAACTCTCTGACCGAACTCTCTATTCCTCACCAGGGGCTTCTCGGGTGTTGCGAGCAAATCACTCCGCCCAAGCAGCAGTGCTTCGTCTTCTGAGAATATAGTTCCCATGTATACTGGAGGAGGGGCTTTCATAATCCCATAAGTTACTGTATTTAAATTCTAATATTGTTTTCTATTAGGCTGCAGTAGAGGTGTTCGGTTTGGTACAAGAACTCCTTCCAGCTGTTTCTGCCTTGAACCAGAAATATGCCCCGCCTGCTTTCAATCCTAACCAATCCACAGACAGCACCACTGGGAATCAGCCAGAACAGGGCCTGTCAGCTTGCACCACCTCTAGTCACTATGCTGTCATAGAGAGCGATCACCCCTATAAGCAGGCTGGTGTCACTCAGTACAAGGTAAAGCACTGGTATTAATCTTGATGAATTTTTTCCACATACAAATTGAAATGCATTGTCAAGTATATCTTCATCAGTGCCGTTAAACACATGACTCCCTGCACTGGCTTTAGGTTTCCTTCCCAGACTGTGTCCGCTGGATCACCGTCGAGTTTGACCCTCAGTGTGGCACGGCACAGCCGGAAGATGTCCTGCGTCTCCTGATTCCCAGCCGAGCGATGCACTTCTCTGGGCTTGGCTCCAAAGTTCTGGCCCACGAGACCATCAACAGCTGGACTGAGCTCAAGAAGTTTTCTGGCTCCAGCGGATGGCCATCTGCCGTCCTGGTGCTACCAGGTAACAGCAGTGATGCAATGTGCAAAACATATATTGAATAGACTGAAATATATGATTGTGATGTAGGCCACAGTCCGTATACTATACGTTGAAGTTAATAAAAAGTGAAAAATATGTGAAGTTTTATTAAAAAAGAAAGGAAGGGTAGTGATTTTTTTCTGTGATACTTGCTAACCATTTGCTTGTCTTTTGTATTGTCGTTATAACATATTTGAAACTTTTCCACGCAGATGATTTATGAACACGAGGCTTAAAAGAATTGACATTTACAGAATTTTGAATATTAATCTTTATCTTTCTCTGATTTAAGGAAACGAAGCTCTTTTCTCTTTGGAAACTGCATCAGATTATGTGAAAGATGAGAAGGCTTGTTTCTATGGATTCAAATGTGTAGCTGTTGGTTACGAGTTTAACCCTGGTGTTGATGAGGTATGTTATCACAAATCTAACCCTGCCTTCGAAATCGCTTATTGTGACCAGATGTACTGAATTACATTAAGTACCTACTCATCAACCATTAAAACAATACGTTCTGAATAGTATGAATATGGGTAGTGTGAATGAAATACGGATGTACTATATCCGCCATGTTGATTTTAACTCATTCCCCGCCAGCTTTTTTTGTTATTTTCACAAAGGTTTCACAAAATGCTTTCCAGGAATATTTTCTTCTAAAAATATATAAACATACAAATATATCAAATGAAAGAACAGACCGTCTGCTTTCAAACAAACAATAAACAAACAAACAAACAAACAAACAAAACGGGAAATAAAACTTTCATCCTATCTGGGTCAGTGAGAAAAACAGCTTGGCTGAGAAATTCAAAAATCTTTTTAAAAAACTTGTTTTAAAAGCACGCATCAGGTTTTTTTTATGCACATAGTGTATTTATGTTAATTTTATGCAATAAAAATTACATTTGCACCATTTTTATGAAAGTTAAGACTGAATAGCCCTGGTAAGCATAATCATAAAAAAATGTAAAATATAATTTTATTAGTTATTTCTAAATGTAAATTGTAATGCTTTTTTGTAATATTTGTCTAGACATATGCTGAAAACAGCTCTGTTTTCTAAATAATCTTTATAAAATTATAAAAATAAAAATCAAATTATGTATAAATGTATGTAAAAAAAATCATATTACTCTAAACTAGATTTTATTCCACATTTTTTAATATAAATATATTTATATTTTCATTTACACCAATTGACACCGACCGGTTACACCACATTGACATTTTTGCAAATATTTTAAATAAAACTAGAAATTTTCGACGTGGTCTTAAAAAAAGAATGTATGGAAGTAATCATCAAATTTATTTAGAAATTTTAACCCTTTACATTTAATTGAACCATACCGACACAAAATAATTAACGTCAAGTCATTGACCCATCTATATTTTTAAACTCTGTAATATGGGTATTTTTCTTCAAAAATATTTTTTTTAGCAAAAAGCTGAAATAATTGCATTTTTGTGAAGGAATTTTGTTAGAGATCAGATTTAGAACGATTATCAAAACATACACGGGGTGTAAATTTAATAAATAATTTTTTGCTTCAGATTTTATAGGTGTTATAAATTAGATGAATCACAGCTCAAACATCCATGCACCTCCTTATCCTCTTAACTCTTTCGCCGCCAAGAGAAAAAGCTTCCCTGCCAATGACGAGAATTTCCTTCTTTCCGCAATACCGCTATTATCCACTTCCGCAACTTATTCAACCGGAAGTAGCACCTCGCATGAAAGAGAAAGAACTCTGTGTATGTTTAAAAGATCGCTCTGCATCTGATCTCTATCAGTCCTTCACAAAAATGGAATTATCTTATTTTTTCTTAAAATTGGGTGTTTTTGAAGAAACCTACCCATATTTGAGAGGTGATAAAAAGAGAACTAATGAAGGTAGGATGAAACGTTTTTTTTTTTTTTGAAAGCAGAGGGTTCTTTCATTTGATATATTGTTTGGTTATATATTTAAAGAAGAACATTTTCTGGAAGGCATTAAACTTTTGTGAAAATCATGAAAAATGCTGGCGCTGGCTGGCAACTTTTTTTTTAAATGCTGGCGGGGAAAGAGTTAAATTAAATTTCTTTATCTTCCAGTGTCTTATTATAAATGAATTAGTTGTTAGTATCACTTTTGATCAGATAAAGAATAAGTGATTGATTTATCATGCGATTTGTGATTTCAGGGTATTATTCAGCTCGAAAAGGAATTAGCCTATTTGGGAAGCGTGTGTGCAGCTGCTCTAATGAAAAAGGATCTAGCTTTACCAATAGGTAAGATGGTTGCACCTATCCAGTGTTGGACTACAGATGATACTCAACAAGAATAATACTGGTTTTTTTGTCACAAAAGCTGTAAGTTGACTGTATGAATTATTTATAATTTTACAGGAAATGATCTGGAGGAAGATTTAGAGATCTTAGAAGAAGCATCACTCCAGGTACTCTGTTAGAAACCGTTTTATTGTATGCTGGTCTGTGTAAAAGATTGTCTCGCAATAATAGAGGAAGTTCTGATCATGTGATGTGTTGAGCAGGTGTGTAAAGCCCACTCAGGGATTCTGGGAAAGGGGCTGGCCCTCTCTCACTCGCCCACTATTCTGGAGGCGCTGGAGGGCAACCTGCCATTGCACCTGCAGACAAATGAACACTCCTTCCTGGAGGACTTTATCACCTGCATGCAGAACTCGAGTGGTGGACGGCTTGCCAGGTCTGTCTTAAAAACTTATGTGACTCTGTCTTTATCTACTTATAAGATTTGTTTGCTTTTCAATCATTAATTTCACTATGAGTTCCACTTTTGACATAACTTTACTCTGTCAATTAAAGATATCAAGGTGTCACAGAATTTTCACAAGATGAAGAAAACCTCAAATCACAAAAAAATGACTTAAGCTTTAGTTTTTTTTTCACAGGAAGGGTCACATATTACAGCCCCCCGATTCGTAAATGATTTGATGTGTGCCATTTTTTAACAGGTGGCTTCAACCAGACTCCTATGCAGACCCTCAAAAGACGTCACTTATCCTAAACAAAGATGACATCCGCTGTGGCTGGCCCACTACTGTTGTGGTGCAGACCAAAGACCAGTATGGAGATGTTGTGCATGTGCCAAACATGAAGGTTAGCGCCATTTACTGTAGCTTCTGAATTTATGTTATCAACTAAGAGTGTACTTTCCTGACTAGACGATGCCCCTGTAGTGACTAAAAGCTACATATTTTAGATCAGATTTTAGCAGGACGCAATAGGTTAACAATATTAGGTTTACATGCAACTAGGGCTGCACGATTAATCGTTTTTAAACCGAAATCGTGATTTGTATGGGTGCGATTTTTGATTCGCAAGAGCTGCGATTATTTCGATTCAGAACTATCAAATATAACAATCATCTAGTACGCAGTTTTTGACAGTTTGCTTCATGCGCATTTTACGTTTGATGCAGTTTAAACCAATAGAGTGCATTAACACTGAGGTGCTGACTACACGTCAGATAACACCATTTGGAAAACATGAGCGTGGGCAGCAGTTCAACTCCCCAATAAAGTGGATGGCCATATGATTTCCGCGATGCGGAAAACACGGACAGAATCGCGAAATGCATACAAATGGAATTAACTGCACAACGCGGAATGTCATGGAAGTTGGCAGATTTTGGACTCAGTCATTTTTAAACCCATTATAACTCATTAACCAGCAAATGAAAGGACAGAAATGCCCGAAAACATTTCCCTTTTGTGTAATGTTGGACTTAAAGAAAGGTGTATATACGTCCGTTTCTCGTCATGCATCGCAAACAATGACAAGCGCCTCATCAGACTTTAAGCAGGTTTCATTAAAGCCCGGAACACAGCAGACGAAAGAGGTACATTATACTTTCTTGCACGCGCACATCCGCACTGCTTTGAAAGTATATTTACAGGCATGAGGGTCCATGACGCGCGCCCACAGAGAGCAGTCAGCACACGCGTGATCACTAAACTTAAGTTTTCTTTCTTGTCTAAGTGAACATAAACAGCTGGATGTTTATCAGTACATAGAAGCAGAGCAGTTTTAAAGCTGTCCTGTGTCTTAAAGTGACAGTAACCTGGTGCTTTCTGTGTCAGAAATGTTTATTACACAGCAAAAATTAAGAAGTCCTAACTCTTAACTGAACAAGCTTCTGCAGCTCCACATTTAAAATCGTACAGTGAGGACTGTGCAGTGTTTTATTTGTATTTTTTGCTTATGTTAAATCATAGATTCTAATAACTAATATATTTACATTTATTACAGATGCCTGAAAAGTAAAACAAGATGAGTATAGTCTTATGATTAAAAGAAAAAACTAAACATTTGCTTGTCAGAAGCATTGTTGTAGTGTCAGCCAAAATACATTGGCCTATATATTATTTTAAATAAAACTTTCAATACATTTTTGTTAAATTTTTTTTTTTTAATGTTCTTAGATTTTAAAAAAAAGTGTGTCTTCTGCAAACAACTTGGTACAATGTTTAAGAGGTTTTAAATAAACAGTAGCACAGCATCTTTCTTTGGTGCTATTAAAACCACCACAACAAACCTGGATGTAGCTCTTTTATTATATACTAATGAATCGCACTTTAAATCGCGAATCGCAATTTTGATCAGAAAAATCGCAATTAGATTTTTTCTCCGAATCGTGTAGCCCTACATGCAACCAAAAGATCCATTTGTAATAGTATTGATGGCTCAATCAGATTAAAAAAGCCTTTGTATTAACACCTTAACCAAAACAATTAAGGACGATCGGATGCTTATTTCGATCATATTAAAATGGTTGGTGTACTCCGATCTGTGATCCAATCAGCAGGTGGAAAGTGTGAATCCTAGTATTTTCTCCATCGGATGCAAAAATACATTGTGCACATGCGCAGAAGAATTGTGCTTAATTGTCTTATATTTACCTCTTATTTTACATATCACTCTCAAAGAAACACGCAATAGCAAGGCAATGGCAACAAGCGTTATTAAAGGGACACTCCACTTTTTTGAAAATAGGCTCATTTTCCAGCTCCTCTAGAGATAAACATTTGATTTTTACCGTTTTGGAATCCATTCATCCGATCTCCGGGTCTGACGTAACCACTTTTAGCATAGCTTAGCATAATCTATTGAATCTGATTAGACCATTAGCATCGCGCTCAAAAATAACCAAAGAGTTTCCATATTTTTTCTATTTAAAACTTGACTCTTCTGAAGTTACATCGTGTACTAAGATTGATGGAAAATTAAAAGCTGTGATTTTCTAGTCAGATATGGCTAGAACTATACTCTCATTCTGGTGTAATAATCAAGGACTTTGCTGGAGTAACATGGCTGCAGGAGGCAGAATGATATGACGCAGCACCCGAAAATAGTCCCCTGCTATTGAAAGTATCCAAGGGGACTATTTTCAGGCGCTGCGTAATATCATTGTGCCTCCTGCGGCCATGTTACTGCAGCAAAGTCTTTATCGAAACACTTTGGTTATTTTTGAGCTCGATGCTAATGGTCTAATCTAGTGATAGACCGATATATCGGCTGGCCGATATATCGGGCCGATATTTGCGAGTTTTATGTGTATCGGCATCGGCCGATACATGGCTGCCGTGTTTGCCGATTTTTCCGGCATAATTTACAGACAGAGTGCTGGAACTCTCAAGCGATTGCAGGTCATGTGACTAAAAGCAACCAACCTTTTCACGACAACATTGAAAGCCCGGCTTAACAGCTGATCATAGCTGAACAAAGTGGGTTTTTTTTCATCTCTATGGGGCGGTTTCCTGGACAGGGATTAGACTAGTCCTGGACTACAATAAATGTAAGAACTGTGCAAACTAATAACATCTCTTTTTAACAACATGCCATTTTTTACATAATTTTTATGATGTAAATTGAGTGAGCAAGACCAGTATCGGCTCCAAATATCGGCTCAAGAAAATCGGCAGCCTGTATCGGTCATCGGCTAAGGCTGATGAATCAAAAATCGGTATTGGCATCGGCACTGAAAAATCCATATCGGTCGATCCCTAGTCTAATCAGATTCAATAGAAAACTGTAAAAATTTTATGTTTAACTCTAGAGGAGCTGTAAAATAAGCATATTTAAACAAAGTGGAGTGTCCCTTTATGGTAATGGGGTCAAGTGCTCTACATTTTGCTGTGTTCATGTCTTTCATAACATTACATAAAGAAATAATATAGCATTGTGCCTTTCGAAAAGTCAGGGTTTTTTGCCTATATCTGAAAACTTCTTAAGAACGACTTTTTCCAACTCAGCTTTTTGCATTTATCCAGAGATAAAGCATGAACTCGACAAGAGATGCTCTGCGCTTTGTTGCCAAGTCCTCTGATTTTTGATGGAGTTTAGATTTGGGCTACTTTTGAACTGTTTCTGCGAGTTGTTTTTTTGCGAGTAAAAGATCGAAGGATTTCGTGCTCTGAATAGTCATTGGGATGCTTTTGGGCTAGTTTTGAATACCTGTTTGGCTTGTTTTGATACGCGAATCTGGCAACCCTGGCTGTGCGCTTGCGCAGATGTTTGGTTCGCATTACATAGAATGTACTCGTAAACTACCATTTTAATCAGATTGCAATGTTTAGGGAAATTGTTAATTGTATTGTCGTTACCTGTGAATTAAATTCAGTCGGATTGACAAAATTTTGGGCATGTAAACATAGCCAATGTCACTTTTAGTATGAGCTCATTGGTCACTGGCAGGGCCACCAGAGTCTCCACTGATCATATCTAACATGTTAAATGTTTATTGAGAATCTCAAGGGCCATTAACTCGAAAGTCACTCACTTGGAACCATTAACACTTTGATTCAAATGTGTAATAATGCCAAGTGGGTCATTGGTTTCATCTCATCATCTTTGCTTTGTATTGTAGGTTGAAGTGAAGGCTGTTCCTGTCTCTCAGAAAAAGTCAATTCAGCAGGAGAACATGAAAAGACTGCAGCGTTTGCCAGGCAGCTCCTCCAACTCGGGCAGTGATTTGACCTTCGGTGGCCACCCAGCACCCAAACTGGAGGCGACTTATGAGCCCATGATTATCAAAGAGGCCCGCTATATCGCCATCACCATGATGAAGGTTGACCTTCTCTTCTGTTTTGTACATGCTAAATTATAAATGGGGGTTTCTTATGTCATTTACTTTCATTTTTATTCAGGCATATGAAAATTACTCTTTCGAGGAACTTCGCTTTGCCTCACCCACACCAAAGAGGTACAAAATCTTCTCACCTACAATCCATTGTTTGTTGCACTGCACAAAATGACTTAGTATTTTTTTCTTGTTTTCAGTAGAAATATCAAAAAATTCTTAAATTAAAAAGCTTTTTCTTGATGAGCAAAATGACCTAAGAAAATAAGTCCAGTCCTTGAACTTTTTTCTTAAACACTTAATTTTAAAGGGGTGGTTTAATGGTATTTCAAGCATTCTGACTTATTAACACAGTTATAGAGTTGTTTCCTCATGCTAAACGTAGGCAAAGTGTCAAAAAAGCAGTTGGACATGTTACAGAGTATTTCTGTGCCGAATGCACTTTGTCAGGGTTCGTACAAGTTTCGGAAAGTTTTTTTCAATTACAGGTCAAACTGACGTTTCAGGGGTTTTCTATACGTATCACTTCTTTATATGGGCACTTCCCCCGGAAAACCCCGCCCACCCGTCAATCAGCGGGAGACGCTAGAGCTTGCAAACATCTTATCACGCCACACAGCTTTGTTTAATTTCAAAAGTCAACAATGGCACAAAAGATGAAGTGTGTTTTTGAATGTAAGGAGAAGAAAGTCAGCCTTATGGAAACGATGGATATAGTTTATTATCCGGGGTAGCAGCAGAGTTTTGCGTGTGTGTTTGATGCGCTGGATTTTCCCAACCGGGTCATGACGAGTTGCACGCGGTAAGTAAGACTTCTGTCTTATGTTGGAAATAGTTGCGTGCATATTATATAAATGACACAAACATGTAGTGAATCATAAGTTAAACAGTGTTGGATAGTGTTGCATGACTCGTACTCGCTCCTCCCGCGGTACAACTCCTCCTTCTCCATTTTTTCGTACGTTATCGGAAAGATTCGGTAAAGCTAATCTTTCTTTTATAAATCTGATTAAACTAAAGACTCTTCGGAGATATAAAGGATGTCATACTACTCTATAGGTACTCCAGATTAACAGCAGAAAAGCAGGAACAGCATGCGTTACGTGAGCTTTAAGAAAAAATTGCTTACCCCATTGGCAGATTGTTTTGCTGGTTTTAAGCACAAATTAACTTAAATTGTATATTTTTGGGTCAATTTGCTCATCAGGAAAATACATTTTGATTTAAGAATTTTTTGATATTTCTACTGAAATCAAGACAAAAATTCTAAGTTAGAAAGTCATTTTTTGCAGTGTGTAAATCATTGTAAATGTTAATCGGTCACATATTTCAATGTCACAACACTTTTCTTAGCTTGTCTGCTCTTTACACAGGCCCAGTGAGAACATGCTCATCCGGGCCAACACAGATGGCACTTACAGCGCTAACTGGACCCCTGGTGCCGTTGGACTTTACACCATTCATGTCACCATAGATGGCATTGAAATTGGTAATAATTTTTGGTTCATATTAAAGCGTTAAATTTGAGCTGTTTGTTATTTCACAGTTTATTAGGTAGAGCATTGCATTAGCAGCGCAGTGGTCATTGATTCGATTCACAGGATATACCAGTACTGCTACAATGTTTACCATAACTTTGGATAGAAGCACCTGCCAAATGCATACCTGGGTGATTCTCACGAAAACTTGGTTTTAAAAATGTCAAGCATGAAAATGTAAAAATTGCTTAAATTTACTTTTTTTCCCACCAGACATTGAAAAACAAAGCCTGGAGTAAATGGGAACATTAATTTAAAAACTTTTACTTATCATTTAACACTTTTTGTAACATAATTTAAAAAATTTGTCCTAAAAAATCTCATTACCGCAACAGTCAGAAAACATCAACACTGACATATTTTCAAAATGACATGACAAACCTGAAAGAACATCATTTGGAGATTCTGCACATGCATTTAAAATCAAAGTATTATGCTTCTATTAATTAAATTAACATTTAATAAGCATCTGTTGCGGTAATGATAATCAAAATGTCGTGTAAGCATTCTGACAAGACAATATTTCCAATTAACTGTAAAAAAATGATCTTACCTGGTAGCCATCTTGAAGTAACTGGTCCATGTGCTTGGTCACTCAAAATCAAACTTTATTAAAATTCTGTATGTGTGCTTAAACTGTTCTCAAAAAGTGTTGTGGAGGATGAGAACATCAGTCATGGACACATCATTTTCCTAATTTTTCTTCATTTTTATTATACATGAATATTCAGTAAATATTTTTTCTGTCATCTAAAGTAGTCTAGCAAAACATCCATTTATTTTTTTTCTTAATATTTTTGTGTTAATTTGATTAAATTACAACACAACGCATGTTCAAACACAGCCGGACACATTGCGGTAATGAGAATTTCAGCAGAAAATGAGATAAAATTTCCAATTATAAATTCTTATGTTGAAATCACACATTGTGCAAGGTAGAACACAGTATTGTGTTAATTCTGATGCTTTTTAATGTTACAATATTACACATTTTAAAGCTAAAATCATTAGTGCCGTGGTGTTTCAATGGTTTCGTGAGAATCAACTACCTGTCAATGTAAATGTATTTGCTCAGATGCTGGTCTGGAGGTAGAAGTGAAAGACCCACCCAAAGGAATGATCCCACCTGGCACACAAATGGTCAAACCCAAAGCTGAACCTCAACCGAACAAGGTGAGTTCCCAACAGGTGCACTGAATAATTTGGTTTATGTTGGGTGTCGACTGACACAATGACATATGGACGACTCACAATACCATGATTCGGTTATTAAACTGAATTTCATGTCTCCACAAACAATTTTGGCTCACAAATTTTATTTCACAATTGTTTGCTGTTTCACTTATTGCGGTCTTATTATTTTTGGCATTTGGCTCATATTGTTAAATTATACTGCTGTGAAAGATTGCTCACACAAACAATGAAAGCATGTGTAAAATGGCTTACTTGTAGTCGTCTGAAATAAAACATATTTTGAAAGAAATTTCAAAAAGGCAATCAAATGTGTTTTACTGCAAAGCTTTGTGGGTCAATTGCCCCCAAGGCAATTCTTCATTCACCTCGTGGTGTTCATTTACCACGAATTGAGGTGGGAAACAAGCAACACAACTGCGCCAAATCAAAAGACTTGGATTATTTTAATAGCCGATCACTCATCTGTCAGGCACTATGGGTTCTTGATCTCTCTCTGCAATGTATCCCTGCTCTTTGGCCTCCTGCTTCCTGCCATCCTCTCACCCTTCTCGCTGTCTATCTGTCTCTCCCCCTCTGCTTCTCTCAGGTGCGCAAATTTGTGGCCAAGGACAGCGCAGGCCTGCGTGTGCGTAGCCATCCCTCTCTCCAAAGCGAACAGATAGGCATAGTCCATGTCAATGGCACCATCACATTCATTGACGAGGTAAAGCATTCTAGAATAGGGGCCAAACTCTTTGGATCTCCTTATGTATCTATGATCTTCTTGATGTCCTTTGCTGTCTTCCTTTCCTTTTATCAGTAAATGTAATTATGATCCACCCATTTCTTCATCTGAGCTTTAAGATTGACTTTTGATTTACTCATTGTTTCTTTGCTGGGTCATTTCATATGAGGTCCCCTGATAAAATAATTGCTTTTGATTATTCTTTTTTTTTAAGAAATACAAAAATTAAGCAGAAAGCCAAAATATTAAATGCCATGAATGTATTTACTAAATATATACACTGTCACAAAAGTGAGTACACCCTTCATGTTTCAGCAAATATTTTTGTATATCTTCTTAATGCTATAGAAATTAAATTTGGATATATTTTAGAGTAGTCAATGTACTACTTGTAAAGCAGTATAGCTTTATGCAGACATTAATGTCAAAATAGCTGGCAACAAAAGTGAGTACACCCTTAGTGATAATATATCACCATTGTTTAACCATGCAAAGCCACATGTTCTGTTCATCATGTTCATGTTTTTCTCTGCTTGACAGCACCATACAAATTTGCATATCTTGTATAAGAGCTGTTTAAATTTGGTGCTTTGAGTACAATTCTTTTATACTGACCACTGGATGTTGAACATGACAGCTCATGGCAAAGTTTTCTGAGGATTTAAGAATTTAAATTGTTGTTCTCCACAAAGATGGCCTAGGCCAGGGCTATTCAATTGGTGGCCCGCGGGCCAAACTTGGCCCCCAAGGTAATTTGATCCGGCCCTTTATGTAGTCTGTGAAAAAGACATCTCTAGAATAAATGTAGTTAGTTGGCCCTACAGTTACGAGTTGATCCGTGTGTGTCTGTTTCATACAGCATGAGCTGCAGAGCGCGAGTCATGTGACTGGCGCGAGCCACTGTGTCACGTGTTTATATTCGCGCTTTGATCCACAACGCGAGCCTCCCCCGATGACTGATAGTGGTGAGTTTAAGGGATAGTTCGTCCAAAAATGATATTAAACCCATAATTTACTCACCCCGAAACCGTTCGAGATGCATATGTCCATCATTTTTCGGACGGACACATTTTCAGTTGTTTTGGAGGGTGTTTTAGATCTGTCAGTTAATCAAGTGTGAAGTTGTGGGGTCCACGTCCTTCGGGTCCAAAAAAATGTGCATCTGTCCTTCACAAAATAAATCCAAACGGCTCCATGATAATAAACAAAGGCCTACTGAGGGTAATCCGCACGGTTTTGTTGTAGAAATATCCACATTTAAAACTTTATAAACGAAAATAACTAGCTTCTGGTAATTAGGGGTGGGCGATATGACCAAAATCTTCTATCACGATAGGATTAATTTTATATCATGATAACGATATGTATCACGGTAGAGTTTTTTATGTTTTAATAAGGTTTAAATCTAGCCTGACGTTGTCATACTCAATTCTAGTCAGAATTTGAGTCTGATACCGCTCCATTGAGCTATAATTATGAGGCGTGTCTCAACCGAAAAATGCCTCTGCACTCAATTGGTTAGACCTATGACCAATCAGAGCAACGGGGTGTGAGACGTATGTTGAAATTACGTCTTTTGCTGCCTGACCGAACTGCTAGTTATTTCACTACAATGACACTAACATTGTGATTATACTAAGTCTGAGTTAGCGAATGTACATCAACACCTACTATGTTTAAACATTTCATTTATATCACAACATTAAGTATTTACTAAGTCATACAGTAAGACTATCTCTTACCATTTGTACGTTAGGTGAACTTCATCCACGACGATACCCATTAACGTTACGTTGGCTTCAAAAAATATCGGAGCCTAGCATGTCCCTCCACTTATTCAGCAACCACGATTCCGGGCATCCGAAAAAAAGCTGGCAACGACCGCTAATTATATCCATCACGTCATGCACGCCGAGTTGCATCGCCTTGATGCGCATTTCAGTTGTGACCAACTTTTGCCGAATCCCGTAAGAAGGACGGCAAAAACATCAACAAATGCCTTGCTCGCGTTTCTCTGTTCCTCTTTTAAAATCAATGCTCTGTCGATATCTTTTAGAACAGACTCAATGTCAGAATCCACACATCTGAATTCTACAGGGGCAGCCATTTCGTTGTAAACAGATTCAACACACGCGCTCTTTGGTGACGTGGTTCATTACGTTACTGTTGATTATCTGTCCATCATCGTATAAAGCCCGCCCTGACAATTTGATTGGTTCGACCAGCTTTGGGTCTAGCACAGTAGCTCCTCAACGCAGAAACCCCAGACCGATCTTCCCGTTCTCAAAATGTTGTGGGCGGGGCTAAGATCGGCTTGCACCCAGGCTAGTTTAAATCTTTAATACCATAGAAATGTTCATAATTCTTACAAAAAACACACAAAGAAAACATAGAAGCATAAAAAGAAGATAAAAACAAACAAAACTCAAGCTCTCTGAAGATAAACAGTCAATGATATAAGAATGATAATAAATAATTATGCATGTATGTATAGCCCCATATATATTTTTATTAAAGGTAGAAAAGTGATTTAATCAGGAGCAGTGATAGATTTTCTCTCAATGCTGTTTGATTAACACGAGTGACAGACAGGAGCAAAATTAGGTAACTTCCCCTTTAAGACCAAAGTCCAGATCCAATACACTGTTACAGTGCGCTTTCTCTTTTAGCTGTTTACTTTCTCTTAAGACCTAACTGGTCGTGTTTATGAGGATGCTTGCAAAGACGGGAATTTTGACGCATATGTCTATTTAAGGTCAATAAAGCGAAAAAATGCTCACGAGCTTAATGAGCAGCGGTCCTCACAGACAGAAAGAGCAGCGGTTGCACGACTGGTCCGCTCCTGACACACAGAAAGAACGCACGCATACAGATCTGTTGTCTGTGTTTCAATGGCTTAAAATAACTTGTTTTAAAACTGCAGTGCTTAAATACGTGTACAAACGTTATGTTTTCGCGACCACGCGCACAGGAGCGTGACGTGGGCGCGTAACCTCGATAAATGCGATAGTCCAAAATCTCTACTGGTAAACAAATTTCTATCGGTTAATTATGTCTACCGGTTTATCGCCCACCCCTACTGGTAATGTTGCCATCTTAGTCGCGTCCGCATTCAAGATGAGAGCGTATGCCGTTTACAGAGGTTTCTCTCCTGCTGCTCTGTGCCCCCGCCCTCCAAATTTGTCTTACGTCACTAAGAAAAGTGTGTACACTACGCTAATACTCTCTCCTGAATACAAAGAAGTCTAAGATGACGGCGCTACCGGAAGCTAAAAAAAGCTAGTTATTTTCTTTTATAAAGTTTTAAATATAGATATTTCTACAACAACAGCGCACGGATTACCCTCAGAAGACCTTTGTTTATCATCCTGGAGCAATTTGGATTTCATTGGGGAAGGATATATGCACTTTTTAGGACTTGAAGGACGTGGACCCTGTAACTTTACTGTTTTGCAGCTGGAAGATTTAAGACATTTTCTAAAATAACTTAAAATGTGTTAGTATAAAAAATTATGGACATATGCATCTCGGACGGCTTCAGGGTGAGTAAATCATGGGTTTAATATCATTTTTGGCCGAACTATCCCTTTAAGAAACCACAGACTCTCTATGGCTGTTTTAACTTTTGTTGTATTTCCAGCTTACAACAACACCTTTTCCGACAGTTGTTGTCTGATATGTTAGCTCAATGATGACTTGCTTATTCACAATGACATTAGATGTCTTAATAAAGGAAACGCATTGAAACGATTTTGTGAACTTACTAGAGAAAAAGATCCTGGCGTTACTCTGTTACTCTCTTATTAGAAGCTAGCCTAATAAAACAATGTTATGTTCCATATTGTAAACTTTTTGTTATGTGTAGGCTACTTAAGTGAGTAAATGAGTTAAATTCTCAATGAGTGTGATATGGCTCTTATTTACCCTTTTAAATGTAGAATAAAGCTTACTTGGGCATCTTACAATGCATTTATATTATTATGCTGTTTTAAAATACAACATATGAACAGGTCTGGATGTAGATAAAGCCTACTTAGACATCTTACAATGCACTAATGTTGTTGTATGCAGTTTTAAAATACAACATGAGTGTTTAAATGTAGGAAAATGTAGTCATCATAACTGATATATCTCTGGCCCCTCATTTGAGATGCTTTTCATGAACTGGCCCCCAAACTTATTGAATAGCCCTGGCCTAGGATATAAGATCAGTTACAACCTGAAACTAATTTACAGTACAGTGGTCAGGGTCATACAGAGGTGTTCCAAGACTTGGAGCAGGACACGTAAAGGTTCATCAAAGTTGAGTACTCGTGCTGTGCTTTAAGTGCAGAAGCTGGCTTCAAAAACAGATGCATGAGTGCTGCCAACATTGCTTTACAGGTTGCAGAAGAAGAAGGTCAGATTTTCAGTGCTCAGACCATGCGCCGCACACTGCAACAATTCTGAGCCAAACAAGTTTATGTTTAAGTTTGTCTCATCAGACCACAGGATATGGTTCCAGTAATTCATGCTTTGGACAGGTTATCTTTAGCAAACTGTTTGTTTGCTTTCTTGTGAGCCAGCTTCAGAAGAGGCTTCCTTCTGGGATGACCGCTATTCAAACTGAATTGTTGCAGTGTGCGACGTGTGGTCTGAGCACTGACAATCTGACCTTCTTCCTCTGCAACCTGTAAAGCAATGTTGGCAGCACTCATGCGTCTGTTTTTGAAGCCAACTTCTGCACATGAAGCACAGCACAAGTAGTCAACTTCTTTGATCGACCCTTGTGAGTCTTGTTCTGAGTGGAAGCAGTCTTGAAAAACCTCTGTATGACCTTGGCCACTGTACTGTAACTCAGTTTCAGGTTGTTACTGAGCTTCTGATAGCCTAAGCCATCTTGGTGGAGAGTAACAATTCTAATTCTCAAATCTGCACATTTCTAATGCAAGATACACACAGTTATATGGTCCTTTCAAAACATGAAGATGATGAACAGGACATGTGGCTTTGCATGTTTAAACGATATACATCTATTATCACTTAGTGTGTACTTACTTTTGTTGCCAGTTATTTTGACAATAATGGCTGTTTGTTAAGTTATTATACTATTTCTAGTAAAGCTATACAAGTAGCACATTGATTACTCTAAAATATATCCACATTTCATTTCTATAGTATTGTTCCTTAAGAAACAGTAAAATATAGCCCTTTTCACACAGACATTCTGGAATGCATCCTGGAATTTTTCCGGGATCGTTTGATTTTTTGTTCATTCACACTGCCATGATTTGACGGCATCTGCAAGGTCCCGGAAAGACACGTGAACTGTTTAAAGTCCTGCACTATCTTACGCAGCGTCTGAAGTTTGCATATTATTCATTATTTCTCTCTCCAGAAACAACTCGCATGCATTTTTGTTTATGATAAGAATATAAAGGAGCCCAAGACGCGCTGGTCTATGCTGGTGAATGATCTCAGCTTCAGAATGGATATTTGACCAGCTCCCTGATCTCTACTTTAATCCAGTTTTCAGACATTTCTCATCGTGACTGTTAATATGCATTTAAAACCCGCATTTTGAGGAGCTGAAGCATATATCTTTGTTGGGATGACGCGCGGGCATCTTCGTTTTTTATAGCTCAAATGAGCGCGTGACGCGATTCTTTTATGCTGCTGAACGATCTCCGCTTCAGCGCAGTAATTGACGTGCTAACTTACCTGATATCTATGTCAGTCCAGTTTGCTGATATGTTTCGTCGTGAATGTTGTATTGCATGTAAATCCCTCATTCTAAAGAGTTGAACCAACTTCATGTTGCCATGACACGCGCGTCCTCACTACGACACACGCGTCATTGTTTATGCGTCTCATTTATCATTTCCTGATAACTGCTTCAATCTAATTTGCAACATTTCTCGTGGTGAATGTTTATATGCATGTTATCTCTCGTTTTAAAGAGCTGAACCATAACTTTTGTGGGAGAAGATTTATGGGACGTGTTTGCATTCACACAGAAGCTTGTATGGCAATATTACGGGTATTTTCTGGGACCAAAGGTCTGTGTGAATGGGGTTTATGAGGAAATGTGAGGTGTGTACTCACTTTTGTGACATAGAGTATTTACCAATCAGTGCCTGCGCCGTAACAAAGTCTGAAAATGATATACTAACAAATATAACTATGTAGAGCCAGTTAATGTGCCTCGATTTTACAATTTTGGAGTATTTTTGGTTGGTTTGATTCATTTGGTTTTTGATAGTTGAAGTTTACAGTTTGCATGGAGCCACATTGAGATCCCCATATCTCTGGGATTGTACCATATAGGCCCTTATAAATAAAATGAAGTTTATTAAGAACCAGATACAATACTATGATAACTTTTAAACCTTTTTGAGTTACAGCCATTCAAACATTGAAAAAACAACACAAAAAATGTCTTTTATTTTTAAGCTGTCACCATCAGCAACAAATTTTGCTTAAGTTTCCACGCTCTGTAATCTGACTTCAAGTATTAGGTTTAAATGGTCATTTTGACTTCCTTTTACAAAAATAGTGAAGTATCTCTGTAAATGATCAACTATGGTAATTTAATATTTTGGCTTTATTTTTCATTTAAGTACTCCTTTTACCAGAATTCAAAAGTTAACCAATTTCAAACATTTATAGTTGGGGAAGTTTACAAAATATGTTTGATTTGATATGTAATGACCCTTTTTATTCTTTGCTTCATTCACATGCAGAAGACTTTGAGGCTGCAGTTAATTCCCTAACAGGAATTATCTGTCCCTCCCCATTCCCAAAACAGCCCATTGCTGCATGCTGATCACTGATAGCTCTTATAAGATCTGATCCCGCATCTGCAATGCTGTCTATTGCTTTAAGTGCCCTTTCACATGATTTACGTCAACATTGCCTTGTGCACTGAACTCTCACAGTGTAGTATATAACAACATACATGGGCAAAAGTCTTAGGTCACCATGCCACCATTAGATTGTTGTTTTTGCAATGGTTTAGTGACCATATATAAATATTTCATGCAATATATTTGTATGCAATATATGAAACATAGAAAATTTTTTTCATTTTTTGTTTTTTAGTATGACCTTCACTTACACTTGAGCCATAACAGGCCATGCAGGCTCTCTTAAGCCTAAATAAAATAAAACGCTAATTTTTAAATAAACAATTTTTCTAATGTAATTACTTGCCTGAAAAAATGTCAAGATGTGCTTAGTGCCCAAAGAGTTCACACTAAAAACTAACTTTTGCCTGTAAATAGTATAGTATATTTTCTGTTTGTATTCTCATATAAAGACACAAAAATGTATAGGGTCATTAAAATTAATTTTTAACAAACAAACTGGTGGTGGACTAACTGTGCTTTTACACCAGATTGAAATGAAGCGAATAAATTAACTCACTTCATTGGCGCGTGAAATTTGAAAGACGTGGATATTTTCAATTTGCCGGCTTTAGCTAACTCGTAGTCTCAATATGTATAATGTATGGCTTAAATTGATTAAAGAGCGCTTTTTTCAACCTACCAGGGGTGCGTTTCCCAAAAACATTGTTGCTAACCTGTTAGCAACTTGGGAGGCAATGGGAAATTGCATTGCAACCAACAAAGTTGCTAACTTAGCAACCATGCTATTGGGAAATGCACCCCAGATTGTCCGACCTCCTCACTCACTTTCTTCCAAGCAATATCCTTTTAATTCCTGTTGCTATAAAAGTACAAAATAGCTATAAGATGTACAGCTCCAGGTGTCCACATACAGCAACGATGATTTTGTCCTCCATTGTTGTTTCGTATTTCTGCCTCAGCTCGCTACTTGAGCAAGCTCCTGATTGGTTAACGCTGCACGAATATTCGCCAAAGTTCAAAAATTGTCAACTCACTCAATCGCACCGCATCTTTCGCGTCTTTGCCTTGACTTAACTTGTAAATCATCCGCGCTTAACGCTTCATTCACGTCTGGTGTAAAACGCAACATTAAGACTTTTTATATATAATATATGCTATGTGTAATGTATATTTACACACTTCATACTTCAAAAGAAAGCTTTCCTCCGTAACATTACTGTATCTACAACACTATTCATGTGAAAGTCAGCACAGCATGTTATACTTGCAAGTTATGTCAAAGAGCTTTTACTTCTCTGCTGGCTGCCGACATTATTATTTGCATTATGTATTTTCTTCAACACATGGGCATCCACTATACATCCAATTGGTTATTGCTTCGCATTACACGGCCCTGCATCCTCAGAGGCTCATGCAAGGGGCGTGTACGCAGTTACAAGAGGGCGTGGCTTCGCTCTGTTGCTTGTTTCCCATAGATCCACAATGACGATGGTGTCTGGCTCAGACTGAATGATGACACAGTAAAGAAGTATGTTCCCAACATGAATGGGTACACTGAAGCCTGGTGCCTCTCTTTTAACCAGCATCTGGGTAGAAGCCTCCTGCTCCCCGTCGACGTAAGTAAAGGCCCCCACTGTGCCCCCACACTGCTCATTTGGGATGGGGATTTGTACGTGCATAATTTTCAACTTCACTTTAGGATGATGAATGAATATACTTGAGTTTGGCTCTGTAAAAGTGAATCAAGGGAAGCCAGTGACCCATTCCCAAATGTCTACAAGCATGCTTCGCCAAAAACGTGCAAAGGCCAGCAAAATGCGTCTCTGCATGTTGTGCTGCTACTCTGTAGTTTGGGCACGGCCATTTAGACATAATGATGTGATGTGTTAAGAGTGAGTGCATGTCCTCTAATCACTCATCTTATTAACTTCTGGTCTGAGAGACACTAACTCATTCATGCTGTTGTGTAGGGCTGCATGATTATTACAAAAAGCATTGAGATTGTATTTATTTATTAGGTGGTGCAGGCCTAGTATTCATTAGTAATGGTTAACAATCAGTTGTCGGAACTAGTAGGTCTCTTATTCGTGATTTAATTTTTACACACAATTATCGGGCGTGTGTTTGAATGGATACAGTGTTCAACTGCAATAAAAACATGTCTTTGGAAAAAATAGAAGTAGACATAAATGGGATGTTAATGTACATTTGTGAAGATTAGCTAATCACCCCAGCCATAATCACTGTTTTTATATTCATTTGATTCATTGTGCAGCCCTACCGTTTTGTAACCCATCATATGTGGTGTGAAAAATAGCTCGTCTGTAGGGATGCACCGAAATTTTGGCCGAAGAACCTGCATTATCTGCCAAAAATAATAAAATCAAATAAATAAATGGCGCTCCCCTTTTAAGATTTCAGTCTTACTGCAGCTGTTATCACAGTGCAACAAAGCAAAATGCAAGTGCAAAGTTCTGTGTGATCCTCCATTGCCCGACCCATGATTGTATTTTAACGTGTCTTTAGTGTCTTTTAAGTAAAGTTCAAATCCTCCTCTGAAAAGCAACATTAGGCTATCAAATAAAGTTGTTAATGTTCATCGTGTTTGATGATAAAGTGCACAGTTCTCTGTAATGCCGAGTTTACACCAGCCGCAATAGAGGCGGCAAAAACGTGCTATTCGCGCGTAGTTGGACGCTTGAACATTTGAGTTTACTCGCTTCATTCGTGCGTGAAATTCTAGTCATTTGAGACATTCAAGCGGAAATCCGCATCATGGGAGGGGCTTCTGCGACTCTGCTGAGACTCCGCCTGCTTCCTGTAATCACGTCACTACTACAGCAAGGTCCTGATTGGTTAACCCGGCGCGGAAATCCGCCGAAGTTAAGATTTTTCACCTCAAATTCAGGTTTTCACTGCCCCCCCCCAAAAAATGTCTCATATTTAAAATAATAATTCAAAAGTCAAATATAATATACATTTTATGTATCATTTAAGACATTTGGCCATTTTAAATTTAAAGCTCACGTAACACACGCTGTTTCTGCATTTCTGATATTAATCTGGAGTACCTATAGAGTAGTATGACATCCTTTATATCTCTGAAGAGTCTTTAGTTTAATCAGATATATAAAAGAAAGATTAGCTTTACCGAATCTTTCCGATAACGTACGAAAAAATGAAGAAGGAGGAGTTATAACACGGGAGGAGCGAGTACGAGTCATGCAACACTATACAACACTGTTTTAACTTATGATTCACTACATGTTCGTGTCATTTATATAATATACACGCGCCTATTTCCAACATAAGACAGAAGTCTTACTTACCACGTGTAACTCGTCATGACCCGGTTCTGAAAATCCAGCGCATCAAACACACACGCAAAACTCCGCTGCTAATCCGGATAATAAACTATATCCATTGTTTCCATAAGGCTGGATGTCTTCTCCTTACATCCAAAAACACACTTCTTGTTGTGCCATTGTTGACTTTTGAAATTAAACAAAGCTGAGTGGCGTGATAAGCTGTTAGCAGCTCTAGCGTCTCACGCTGACTGACGGCTGGGCGGGGTTTTCCGGGGGAAGTTTTCCGGCGGAAGCCCATTTAAAGAAGTGATACGTATCGAAAACCCCTGAAACGTCAGTTAGAACCGTAATCGAAAAAAACTAGCCGAAACTTGTACGAACCCTGGCGAAGTGCATTCGGCACAGAAATACTCTGAAACACGCCCAACTGCTGTTTTGACACTTTGCCTACATTTAGCATGAGGAAACAACTCTATAACTGTGTTAATAAGTCAGAATGCATGAAATACCATTAAACCCCCCCTTTAAACTCTAATTCTGAAATTTCACAATACTCTTTTTAGGGTGAATAGTTTTAGGTCTATCAGGATTAACTGTGCACAGAAATGGAGAACTTGAATCTAAGGAAGACAACAAACCAATATTATTAAAACAGTGTTATTAATATGGCGTGTTGATCTCTCTCGATGCGCTTAAAATTATCATTCATACATCTCGCCATTAAGTTCAATGGACCAGATGAGGGTTTATCAGCAACCCGTTAGACACCATGCACACTATTTGCTTTCGGCTTTTCTCATGAGCTTTGAGATTTTGTTAACAGTTGTTGCTTGTTCCAACAAAAAAGGCTCTGCTTACCTGGAAACTGACGGCAAACTGTGCAAAACATCTCATTGTTTTTTTTCATTGTGTTTTACTAGGGCTGCAATGATTAATCACGTTTCCCATTAAAAATCATCTGAAATCGATTCTGAATTGATTTTGTATCGATTATGTGTTTCATGCACAGCTTGTGCGTGTACTACGGCATTCGGTCAGTATGAAGTCCTTATCAATCTAAAATCATTATGAGTCGGAGTCGTTCATAACGTGCATTTAAAAAAGTTAACTCGTTAAACAAAATCATTCAAAACCTCATGATATTGCTGAGAAGTTAACGTTTGTGATGCTTAAAATGTGTCTCGATGGTAACATTGCATAAGAATACATACAGGCAAATAATATATTTTAGCGACTGAGGGCGAAGCACTGACCCAACAATACTGTTTATTGGCCCGAGCGTCTCTAAGCTGGCACGGGGCCATCAGGCAGTCCTTTATATTGACCCCTGATTGTGTACCTTAATTAAAGTTCGTATTAACATTTTTTTTTTTTTTTTCGGTTTTTGGCATCCAGTCTATCCGGAATATTCGGTATCGGATTCTGCCCAATTTTTTATTTCGGTGCATCACTACTAGTCTGTTACTTAATATCAATGTACAAAGCTTTGCTGTTTGTCATGATGGTACAGAAGTATGAATGCCACCAAGGCAGCCTAATGGAAACTATTGGCTCTTCTATAAAGATTTGCTTAAAGTTGCTCCATGGCACTGGAACCTTTACAACAGCACATGGGTTAAAAGATGTTGATCTGTTTAAATGTTCATACTAAATTAAGTCAAGGGATCCTGTGGGATTTAATAAGGTTGTGCCATGAAACAAGCCTGCTTGGTCTAAACGCTTGGCCATGATTTTGAGAGCACAGTTAACTCTGAATATAAAAATGTCATCAGGATGCCCAATAGGAGCAGCATGACACACCACAGATTTTTTTGGAAGATTATAAATCTTCATATGTCTACGTTTCTGTGCATTTTGATGTGATTTAAGTTTAGTTGTAATCAGATTGTTCAGAATCGACCAAAGACCAAAATTAGTTTTAGTATTGTTTAATTCTTATCTTACTGTCTCAATGAAGAAATAAAGACAACAAAAACATACCTGCCACAATAACAACGGCGTCTCTTCCAAAAAAAAGACAACCATACCATCTGGGTTTCTACTTTTAAGGTAATTCCCCATCGTGTTTTGACTTGCTTGTAATCTGTTGCTTAGAATACCTTTAGCGCTAGCCAAGGAGTCAGGGATATCGACTTTTTGTCTTGGACGACCTTATCTTGTTTTCCACAGGTGAGTTGTCAGAAGGTCGAGTTGTGTGTAGCTTGACTCCTGCTTTGCTTTCCACCAGTATTTCTCATTCGTTTGTGAAATTTGACACTTCAAATTGTGAGATTGCACATACAGTAATAGTGGAGCAATCAAAGTTGCATGTTTAAATCTTGTGAGTGAAACAAAAATACACCTTGAACATCTTTTTTTTGTTTTTCCTATAACACATTTTTAGGTGCCTTGTAACAACTTAATGATCCTTTCATTTCATTTGTTAGGTTAATGTTTTGCATTTTCATGTAATTCAAAACAAACACAGTTGCATGAGGATTGTACAGAAAAGCTGGAATTTTAAATGCATGTTTATCTTTTTCTTACACAGTCATATTTGTCCGTTTTTAAACAGCATGCCTACCTGATACTAGTCAACATTATTACAGGACCACACTGTTATGTGATCACCCTACAACTTGTATTTGGATTAGGATCAATTTTGTAAAGATTGTCTTGTTTATATGTAGAGCCACACTTAAAAAGTACGATATATTTCTAAATTAAAATCCGTTTTGATACAGTAAAAATGTTTAGGTGATGTGTAACAGTATAGAGATGTTTCTAACACATTTGATCTTGTGTATATTTAGTGCTGTTTGTATCTACCTAGTGACGTCACTTTTCCAGCCATTTTTCATGTTTTTTCCGGAGAATGGCTACATAAATGCTTTCATTTTTGATAAGGAGGTTGTCTTAAAGGGATAGTTCGGCCAAAAACAATACCAAACCCATGATTTACTCACCCCCAAGCCGTCCGAGCCGCACACGTCCATCGCCCCCCAGACAAACACACCCTCGGACACTCCAGAAAACATTTTAGATCTTTCTGTTGACCAAATGCAATGCCACGGGGCCCAGCAACAGTCCACGACCCTCAAGTCCAAAAAAAGTGCGTCCATCCTTCACAAACCAAATCCAAATGGCTCCAGGATGACAAACAAAGGTCTTCTGAGGGTAATCCGTGCGGTGTTGTTGTAGAAATATCCATATTTAAAATGTTATTAACGTAATTAACTACCTTCCGGTAGCGCCGCCATCTTAGAGTCATCCGCATTCAGGATAAGCGCTTACGCAGCATACAGCGGTTTCTCTGTTGCTGCTCTGTCCCCCGCCCTCCGAATTTGTCATACGTCACTAAGAAAAGTGTGTACACTACGCTAATACTCTCTCCTGAGTCTAAGATGGCGGCGCAACCGGAAGGTAGTTAATAACATTTTAAATATGGATATTTCTACAACAACACCGCACGGATTACCCTCAGAAGACCTTTGTTTATCATCCTGGAGCCGTTTGGATTTAATTTGTGAAGGATGAACGCACTTTTTTTGGACTTGAAGGTCGTGGACTATTGCTGGACCCCGTAACATTACATTTAATCAACAGAAAGATCTAAAATATTTTCTAAAATATCCGAAAATGTGTTTGTCTGAAAAACGATGGACATATGCAACTTGGACAGCTTGGGGGTGAGTAAATCATGCGTTTAATATCGTTTTTGGCCGAACTATCCCTTTAAGCTATGAAATTTAGGATGTTTGGTAACACTTTACTTAAAAGGGATGTGCATAAGACTGACACAAAACCTTCATAATCATGACGTGTCATGAACATGAAGGGAGGTTTTTGCACGTTTATGACAACTGTCATTAAGTGTCATTTGTTCAATTATGTCATTTTAAGGCAAAGATGACATTGTTCGAGATGTTATGACAACTTGACTAAACCAATACATCATAACTTCTCATAAATCTGTTATAGACATGACATATCAGAATGATTATCAAACTTAAGAAACTACCTAGCTTTATGGGTTAACATTACATTAAACTGTCAATTAAAATGTTAAGTGTTAATACTATGTCAAATAGTTTTATAACAGCATCATAAATATTTTTATTGACCTCAACTACAGTGGTCCAAAGTACTTTTTTTTCTTAAACACCTGGATTTTTTCCATAAACACCTGGAGGGAACAAAAAATAAACTGAAGAATATTCATGAAATTGTTATAAATCTATATGACAGAGTATTAACACTTAATGACATTTTAATGACAAATTCTATTTTTTCCACTGTAGTTGAGGTCAAGAAAAATATTCATGACGCTGTTATAAAACTATATGACTTTAGTATTAACACTAAATTATTTTTTTTGAATGACAAATTCAATTTGTATCACTGATAAAAAGTGATCAGTTATATTGTCTTGGTAATGTCAAGTTGTGATGACAAGCTTAGGGCTGAAACGATTAGTCGACAACGTCGACAATAAAAATTTGTCGACAAATATCTTTGCTGTCGAGTAGTCGTTGGTTGCACTTAACCTAATCTAAGGGCCTACAATGTCTTGATTTGACTTCTACGACGCGGTAGCGCTAGAGTGTACTGCAGCCCTTGCAAATTAGCGATAGAAGAAGATAGATGAAAACACAGCGCGGATTATGGCGTAGTGCAAATGTATCAGCACGAACATTCATAAAACTTCAAACCAAGAAAGCTGTCGTGTTTAATACATAACAGACAGAACTTGCCTTTAACGGGAGCACAACGTTTAAAGAGGAAATATCCGGGCTCAAGAGGAGCCGGTGAAAGTGTTCTTAAGCTGGAGCTAACTTACGTTAACTAGCTGTAAATCTCTATTACATAAATGAGAATGCAGAACAGTACTACTAATAGTAATAATATTAACAGTAATGATATAATGGTTACACTTTATAATAAGGGTTCATTAATCATAATGAATTTATTAGTTCTTCAGCCTGAACTAATGCTGAGTTAATGCAAAAAAATTAAAGTTACAAACATAAACTAATGAAGAGGCATCATTAAGTACAACATGACATGTCTTTTAGTTGTTAGTTAATGTATTAATAAACAATAAATTCATGTGTTGCGTTAATGATGACTCTTCATTAGTTTAGGATTAGTACATGTCATAACTCAGCATTACTTCATATTTAAGAATTCATTTAGATCAGTTCATTATGGTTCATGGACCCTTATCATGAAGTGTTACCAATATAATTACAGTAATCTGATGATTTATTGTTCATAGAATAAAGCCTGATCGAGTCAGGATAGTAATAATATAGTGTTATTATAATAACACTTTTAGATCATTAAAATAGTTCATTAAAACAATTATTTCAAATGCTGAAGTGATTTTCCTTTTTTATTTATTAGTTAGAATATGTAAAACTTGATGTTTTAACTAATTGAAAAAGCTGAATAGTCGTTTAAAACGTACTGATTAGTCATCGAAATAATCGACGATTAGTTGATTAATCGGTCTTATATTCGATAGATTAGTCGATTATCAAAATAATCGTTTGTTGCAGCCCTAGACAAGCTATGATGTATTGATTAATGTCAAGTTGTCATAACAAAGACATCTCAAACAATGCATTAAAAATGACATAATTAAATAAATGACACTTAATGACATCTGTGATAAACGTGCATAAAATCTCCTTCATGTTCATAATACGTGTCATGCCATTTTTATGAAGGTGTCATGTCAGTTTTATGAACACTCCTTCAAGTAAAGTGTTACCGGATGTTTTAACCATACCAAGACCTGTTAAAGATTAAGGCAAATTTGATTCCTACTATCATAACCCCTTTAAAGTTAAATTAGATCCCCCCCAAAAAGTGCTATTAAAATCTAAAAATAAAACCTGCTTTTTGTTCTATTGTTTAATATTTGTGTTTAAAGGGCAATAAAAGATTATCTTGATGTTATGGTTACACTACTTAGAATACGGTCTTAAAATCCCATTTCTAAGAACATAAGAACTAGATTTTTCATTTCGCTTCAACATCTCCCAGGTTTGTCATTGACCCTTCAACATTGACTATTTCATTTTACTGAATTTTAATCTTTTTTTAAAGGGGTCCTGTTATGCGTTTTCATTTTGTGTTTCACACTAACTATAGTTAGCGTGTAACGTAATAATGGTGCGTTACATTCTTTATTGATCACCACTATTCCCTAATAATGCATTCAAGGGCTTTATTATCCCCTGTGAAAGCTGTGTAATACAAAATGAGTATTGTTTAGTTTAAAACTTATTTTTGAATGGGGTTTTAACTTTGCATCCGATAAGATGATTACACAATAAAAACATGCTTATATAAAACATCATGTTCTAGTTTTGTCTTCGTAGCTGGTCCTACCTAAAGCCACTAAGAATGCAAACCAACGATTGGTCCAGTATAGGTGTCAAAGTTAGATTTACACACGACACAGCTTTTACACACTGGCTGGCCTCCATTGCACATGCAAAGTTGTTTTGGGTCGATCTGCTTCTTGAACAGATAAGGCAAAACAAACATCCTCGTTAGTGTTTTTACACAAGGAGCTCAAGCTCATTGTTATTGTGAGGGGTGGGACATTTCCGACCCATGAACCAATCACAAAAGGCTGGATCAGCTTGACCTATCAGACTTGATCTAGTACACCTCAAAACCAAACCAAGACTTTGTTAAAAGGCATAATAGGACCCCTTTAATATTACTTTCAACTCGTGTGCATTAACCCATGTGCTTTGGTTTTGCAGGAGGGCAGGTCAAGTTTGGATGATTATGAAAAGGACGTCAGTGGCCACCCTTGTCAGGAGGCCACCGTACGTGACCTGGGCACAGGCCAGGGCAACGGACCAGGTCTTTATAAGGTAGTGAAGACCGGACCTTCGGGTCACAACATCAGAAGCTGCCCAAACCTTAGAGGTATCCCCATTGGAATGTTAGTTCTGGGGAACAAAGTCAAGGCGGTAGGCGAGGTATGGACTCCCAACTGTGCTACTGTGGCTGCCAATAAAAGACTAATTAGCCAGATTCTTGCTAGTTTTGCAGTTTCTGTAACACAAAATCTTGATCTTTCTTTAAACAAACAGTGAACCCTTTGTGTAACTTCCGTTTTATAGCATAAGCACTAAATTTATCTCAGGTCTGGGTGTGGTTTTGTTCTCAGGAACCAACAAGCATGGCTTCAAATGATCTTGAACATTTAAACTGGCTTTTAGTAAAATGTTAACAAATTAAGCTTGTGAATAGTAAAGTCTAAAACCATCTCAGAATTCCCACTCTGAATACCAGAGATGGACAAAATTCTGAATTTAAGAAATATGACCTTTTTAATTGGAATTTGAATTGATTTGGCAACAGGATGTTACATCGGAATTTGAATTGGAATGTCAGGATGAGAAATTAACTAAATTGCAATTCAAAGAAATTCAGAACATTTATTTTTGAACTAAGGACATGGCATAAATATTTACAAATATTATTAATTCGGCCTGGTTATGCAGCATATTTATTTTATTTTAATAATCTAAATTCAGACTTCTGACAAAGTAAATTTTTCTTCCCACCATGATCTGTAAAATAAGTGTTAACTTCTAAGTTTAAAAAAATCTGTATAAATTATCTGTAGGTATTTAAAGTATCTGTAGGTGTCATTTTAAATATTAATTATTGACATCATAAGTTTCAAAAAACACCCAATGTTTGTGCGCATGCTAACTTTTATCCAGAAAAATTAAATGTATGAATGTAAAACTACACTCACAGCTGTATCTGAATTTCTTTGAATGACATACTAGTTTAATTCTGTTTCCTTAAATTTAAAGGGGACATTTCACAATATATTTTTAAGATGCAAAATACATTTTTGGTGTCCCCAGAGTACGTATGTGAAGTTTTAGCTTAAAATTATATCATGTTAAAGTTGCCACTTTGTTGGTGTGAACAAAAATGTGCTGTTTTTGGGTGTGTCCTTTAAAATGCAAATGAGCTGATCTCTGCACTAAATGGCAGTGTCGTGATTGGATATTGCATATTAAGGCGCGGTATTACGCTCCCTTCTGATGTCACAGAGGGAGCCACATTTTAATGACGTATTTTTTCACATGCTTGCTGAGAATGGTTTACCAAAACTAAGTTACTGGGTTGATCTTTGTCACGTTTTTATGTTCATAAAAGCACTGGAAAAGTCAGATTTTCATGATATGTCCCCTTTAATTTAGTAACACATTCTGTTTGTAACCTCAATTCAAAATTTAAAAAGCTCTTAACTCTGGTAAACATTTTATTTTATGCCATTTAAAGTGTCTGTGTTTAATCATGGGTTGCGCTGGTATCTCAGTAGAAGGTGTGGTGTGTCATGCTGTCCTCAAACGCTCTCTTAAAGTTGCTGTGTCTGAACTCCCCATCTTACACAAATTCTGCTATACTTTTCACAAAAAAACCCTTTAAAAAACATTTTGTTTGCTAGTCTGGTGTTTAGAGATGAGGTAAATAAAGTTGTGTCTGTATCAGGTGATTAACCCGGAGGGTACTTGGGTTCAGCTGGATAAGAACAGTGTGGTGGAGTTCTGTGAAAGCGATGATGGTGAGGCCTGGTCTCTAGCCCGAGACAGAGGAGGGATTCAGTACCTGCGGCACGATGAAGGTATCACACAAATTTTATTCTGTCATCATTTATCCATCCCATGCTTTTCCTAAACCTTTCAACATTCTATGAAATGTGTAAGTTGGTTTTAAAGGGCACATATTATGTCCACTTTTAAGTCTTGAATGCCTAAAATGTTTCTCTAAAGTTTCAACTCAAGGTACCCCACAGATCATTTGTTAGCATGTCTAAAATGCCCCTATTTGGGTGCTGTTTTCATGTGTGTAACTTTAAATGCAAATTGGATCCTGCCTTCACTCCCTTACCAACAGACAATGAGCGCTTTCGGTTAAAAATAGATATAATTTTTGTAAATACATTAGTATCTTTAGCTGCATTAGCACTACAATGTGCTAACAAACACATTTAAAAAAGCTTTTAAATAAAATAACCGTATTTTTCGGTCTATAAGCCGAGTTTTTTTTCATAATTTGGCTGGTGCTGCGTCTTACAGTCAGGTGCGCCTTGTAAGTCAGTATGAATTAATTTTGATATTTATGAGGCAAGAGACAACATTACCGTCTACAGCCGCGAGAGTCAGCCATATGCTGCTTCTGTATTTATGTAATTCAATGGATTCAGTGATGTGGAATGACGAGTATGCGAACTTCACGCTAGTTGGCTTGTTCGGTTAATTTAGCCTGTTTAACCTTTCGTTTAAATAACTGATAATATTACTTTAACGTACAGACATCTATTCAGCCTGCCGTTCTGTCTGCTATTGTTTAGTTTAATAACTTGCCTTTCCAGATTAAATGTCTGTTCTTCAGCTTGTATTTTGTGAAATAATTTTCTAAATAAACGTGACGTATAGTCCACTGTGACTTATATATGTTATTTCGTCTTAATGACGCATTTTTGAATGAAGTGGCTTATACTCCGGTGCGTCTTATAGTCCGGAAAGTACGGTAACCAGTCAGTCAGTGGCCGTGGGCAGGGCTTTATCAGTGTGATGTCACATTAACAAGTGAATCAAAACAGCATGTCTAATGAGACTGCTTTGGTTTATTGGGGATTTAAAAAAGATGTATTTTTTTCTTTGTAGGGTGATTGCCAACACACATTTATTTCTAAAGACCTTGTAAAAGTGGATTTTGCATAATATATGCCCTTGAAGAATATCCTTGTTGGGGTTTATATATTAAAGTACCATGATAATTGGTCTGTAAAGTTACAAAATAAATTAAAACATAAAGATGGCTGATATCCGATATGTCACTTTTGAGTTGAGAGCTTTATTTGAGAGGTCAGTGAATAACCACTTAAAGTCCATGTAAAGTGATATTAAATATGTGTTCTGAGGTTTGTCTTACCCACTGATCTATATAAACGACTGGATTGCGCATGATGTCACAACTGTGAAGCCACCGCGCCGCCATGTTGGTATACCCAAACATTCTATTAAATCAATGGACGCGATCAGATTTTAATGATAAAACATCACTTTACTAGTCTTAGTTTTTATATCTGAAATTACCCTGTACATTATTACAACACAAACGTCCTAAGCATGTACATAGTTATTTACTGAAAGTTGTACATTTTAGTTTTTAATCAGTTATTATACATTCATCTTCATTATAATGTATACAGTATCAGATCAGCAGACAGACCGCAGCATATTTAGTATGACAAACGTGCTCATTCTGAAATCTAAATAAATCATACTTTGTACCGTATGTGTATGCAATAATTTGCTGGTTTTGTAATTGTTATCTAAACGTACAAGTTACCTAAACTTATTTAGAGAAATATCGCTGACCGTGTAGCTGAATGTCAAAAAAAACGTTATACCCGTGTCATTAACAGAATGCAGCAGACACACTCACCTTAACGGTTTTTTATAAATCCATTTTCCTGCCCGATTAAAACATAAACATTGCAAATAACACCAGAATTAACCATTAATTTACGTACACATATCCTAAAATTAATCTTGCGTGACTGATACGCTGTAAAGCGGGTGAATTTAAAACATGATTTTGAATGGAAGTCAATAGCCTCTTTCACACAGTAATTCTGGTAAATTACCATGAATTTACCAGAATGAATTTACCAGTAAATACAAAAATGTGCTGTTCACACACGCAGTGGCGTTCCGTTATTTTACCAGTAAGACATCATTCACACATCAGTATCAAAATACCGGTAAATTCGTTGAGAAAGCGGAAGTACCTGTAGCACGGGGCGAGCTCAGTGTTGTATTTGTAAACAATCCACGTCGTTCATATCCACGGTCCGTATTTTGCTGTTTTCACGTCTGTGGTAAACAGTCGCGAAGTTGCTTATGACCAAACAACATTGAATGAGACGACGTCAAACCGAAAATGCGTTTTTAACAACACTACTGTGTGCACTTTAGGCTTCACAGAGGGCGTGCTAAGGACGTCGGCAATTCGGCGGTAAGCTGTTTTAAACAACTTTGGTGAAGAAATGTGGACGTAAACTTCAGATGTACTCAACTTGTGTGTGGAAACGTCCGTAAACAGTGCGGGGGTAAACGCGTCATCTGTATTAAAACGCTATGATTGGCCCGAAGCTGTCAGCACGGTCTGACGTTGTCCGTTCTAAATGCCGGTAATCCTATAATTTTTGTTCACACATAGCGCTTACCGGTAAATTACTGGTAATCTTACAACCTGTCTTACTGGTAAATTGGGAGCACAGATTTACCGGAAAGGTTCTGTTCACACATGATCTGTTAACTGCAATTTACCAGTAAATTACCAGTAAAGACTGTATGTGTGAAAGGGACTAATGACGCCCTCTGCCGGTTGGGTATACCAAGATGGCGGCTCGAACTCTGCGCTGGCTTCACCTCACGCTGTTACATTAAGCGTTCTATGCGCAATCCAGTCATTTACATAGGTCAGTGGTCTTACCTAAGAAAATGAGTTATTAACCTCCCAGCCAATTCTGAATGATAAATAAAATAATCAGCATTACCTGCTCTCAAACGCTGGGGGTGTGTCTGCTGTCTCTCTCAACTTTCAAATACGGCTACAACCTGAATGAATGCTCCTGCTTTTGTTAGAGGCTTCAGTGCATCATCGAGCCACCATCATCATCGAATCCTGACATCATTATAATGCAAATAATCCTGAACACTGAAATTGATTTCAATTTTGCATTGTTGCTTTACAAAAATCTTTAAAAAATATTTGCACAAACATTAAAAGTAAAAACAGCACCAACATGTTTTTTCTAACTTAATTTGTACAGCATTGGGTAGCAGTTCAAATGTTGTGGGTTTGAATCCCATTGATTTTAAGTCAGAATATTTATAAATGGATAATATTTATTTTGCATAAACTGTTTTTGAAATGACTAATCCCTGTGTGTTGAAACATAGATTTTAGTATTTGATGAGTGTATTTTTTTCTCTCTGTAATAGAACAAGGGATTTTGGAGCATGGAGCCCAGACACCGCCTCCCAGCCCATTTTCAGTCCAGGCGTTTAATAGGGGCGGGGGCAGCTCAGGAGCGCAGGGCTTTGACTATGGCATATCCAACAACAAAGGTGAGATGAACACGACATTTGATTTCCCTAGTAAAATATCATTTAATACAGTTTATTTGAAACATATTTTTATGCCATGCTCCATTTGTCATACATTATGTGTATTTAATTTTAGAACTGGTTAGAGAAAAGTTGTTTTTTTAAACTCTAGGGCCCAGTTTTAATAACAGCTTGTGCCAGCGCACACTCCTATTTTGCAGTTAAAAATCTAATGTCAGGATTTGCGCCATTATTTAAAGTGCACCTATTTCATTGCCAAAAACAAGGTTATTTTGTGTATTTGGTATAATACAATGTGTTTGCGTGGTTTATGGTAAAAAAAAAAACACAATTATTTTCCACATACCGTATATTTTTGTAGCTAAATATTTCACTCTCTTCCTCAAACGCTTTGATTGTGTACAAAACTCATCAATTTGAAAAGTGCTGTGTCCCTGATATGCCAGCTAATCTGTACGTTGTGATTGGTCTGAATGCCTCTGACGTCAGCTGGAAATGACGTGACGCTCATTACCATGTTTGAAAGATTCGCTCACAATGCATTGCTACCCAATACTAACCAACTGCAGAAGCGCAGACACACACGTCATGACAGTCTGAGACTGACAGTCCCAGACTGACAGTCTGAGGCCGGAAGTGGGCCTTATAAGGCATTCCGCTACTTCTATGTCGTTGTAAGTAATACGGTAATATGATTATGCAGGCATGCGGGTTTTCTGTCTTTTATGCTCCGTACGGACGCTAACTTTGTTAGAAAATCATACCCATTGTATCAAAAGCATGGACTATGATCAAGACCCCACGTCGATAAAAAAAAAATGCAGGGCTTGCAGAGCGATTCACTCGACATCAAAGTACCGTGAGATCAGAGTGCGTGTTTTGCATGTTTTAAGAAATGTATTAAAAAGATTTAATTTAAAAAGATATATTTACGATATTTGAGATGCAACTGTATATTATTTATAAATATATAGGGCGATTTCAGAATGACTGAGGCACTTTTTGCCTTATGAGATGAATTATATTTTATATATACACACTCGTATGTATGTATGTAAGTTATGTCTGTTTATGTATTTGTGTAAAATAATGTAAAACGTAAGAATTGTTATTTGCTACAGACAATTGTTAATAGTTTTTTTTTGTTTTTTGTTAAATGTATAGTTTATTATCCATTTTTTATGTGTCATAAATAAATAAAAATAAATGTAACACAAATCCTAAAAAATAAAGCTTGAGCATTTGATTTGAATGAAAAAGCATTTTAATAGATTTTAATGTTTAATAATTCTCCGTCCCTCTCCGGTCTGAGATTACAACTCCGCCACTTCCGGCCTCAGACTGTGTCATAAATAAATAAAAATAAATGTAACACAAATCCTAAAAAATAAAGCTTGAGCATTTGATTTGAATGAAAAAGCATTTTAATACATTTTAATGTTTAATAATTCTCCGTCCATCTCCGGTCTGAGATTACAACTCCGCCACTTCCGGCCTCAGACTGTGTCATAAATGAATAAAAATAAATGTAACACAAATCTTAAAAAATAAAGCTTGAGCATTTGATTTGAATGAAAAAGCATTTTAATAGATTTTAATGTTTAATAATTCTCCGTCCCTCTCCGGTCTGAGATTACAACTCCGCCACTTCCGGCCTCAGACTGTCAGGCTGGGGCTGTCAGTCCCAGACTGTCATGACGTAGGGTTCTGCGCGTCTGCAGTTGGTCCTATCTCTTGCTACCAGGAGTTAACTTACAGGCTATGGCAGGAATTATGTTAATGTCGGTCGAGTCCACGTCAATAGGCCCAGGAAGTAAACTGTTTCCTACAATCCGTGTGTTTGTTTTAGTCCAAGAAAAGAGATTTAAATAAAAGAGCAATAAATGGCTTAATCACAGGCTGAATATGCTAATGGAATAATAGATAATTGTAGGTTTTTGTATCCTTATGCTTAAAGATTACAACATTTGACTGCAGTCCATTTATAACAGAATAGAATCATGTTTTTAGTCTGCTGTTTAAAATGTTACTCGTATTTAAATTCTTTGTGATCATGTTTTCTACCAGGCACTCACAGCACATATAAGTTCAGAAACTGTTCCTAAGTGATTGTCAAGAATTATATCTGTAAATGTGACGGTTTTGAATTGCCTTGAATTTACCAATGTTCAATTAGATATACAAGGTTTCCATGGTCATATATAAAACACATAATTTGCTTTAATTTAGCTCAGTGCCATCAGGATACAGAGTTATTTTCTGCATGCTGTGATCTTTGTGTCTTGGCTATTGTCTGCTCAATGTGAAGATGTTGTTGTTGTGTGCATGGGGCAAGACTCTGTACTGCGGCTGGGTCTTACCCATTATATTTCACTTGCTCTCACCATACTGTCCTCATACATCGCTGCTTATAGATGATACTCATAGACGCTGCACTACGTCTGATGAGTCCTTCATTACATCTTAGAGTCTTAATATCCCTAAATAAAAAAATTCCCTGTTGAAAAATGGATTTAAGTTAAAAATGCTTAAAGATTCAGGTCTGGTTCTTTTGTTGTATGAAGCACCCAATTACATCACATTGTCATATATTACGTTTTTGCTTGTTGAGTTTAAAAGCTAAACATTGCCTAGCAGAATTCTCAGTGGTGCAAGATGATTCTTCAACCCCGAAGATGTAGAAACATCTATACGTAGATGATTCTGCTATGAGGTTTCTTGAATACCTGACTGAGGACTTTTCCCAACCCTGTCCTTGTCCCCTTCACGTTGGTTCAGCTGACCCACTCACACAACCCGCGACTCCCAATGAGTGTGCCTGTGTGGGGTGTTAAACTGACTAGCGTTTTGTATGGCTCCTTTTGAGGATCATATAAGCTACAGCACTCCCATTGTCTTCCGCATTGCAGGTGACCGGATGAGTGCCATACTGAATCCTATTCAGTCTGGGCCTTTCCTCCAAACTCCTTCCATATTTGAGCAAGCTGCCAAACCCTCTTCCCCTGTCCACAGCCCATTTGTGTTTGGACAGTCCCTATCCCAGCAGCCTCAACCGCATCCACAGCTTCCGAGTAAGTCTGTCCGTCTGTAAGTTAGTGGCGGCGCTTGCTTACACAGGTGCTGCTTGTTCTTTTGTCGTAAGCGCTTATTTGTTTAGCATGCTTGAAGTCATGTTGAGTTTCATTCTGGCTTATTGGCCCAGCTTTTCTGCCATCGTTCACCTGCTTGCTTGTTGTGTTTCAGTTGTGATTTTCTTAAATTTTAGTTGCCTCATAGCATTTAAGTTCATTTTTTGTGTTCCTCTCCACTGCAGCAACTAACAGTAGTGATGTAACATGTTGTGTGATAAATCTTTTGCTTTTATTTATTTATTTGTTTTGCTTGCAACATGTACCATGTTTAATTTGATCATTCATTAGCCATATTTTCGAAACTATTCCCAAGAGGTCCAGGAATGTGTCCAAGCAAACAAGCTTTTTGGTTTGGCATTGTATCCCACAAGTGAATTAGGCTTGCACTAATGTGTGAAAAAGTGAAATTGGCTTTGAAGTGTGGTCTCAATATTTTCCACAGCCAGAATACTCTACTCTAGATTTGCATTCCAGATTTACTCAAACCTCTCCGCCACCATCCTTGAGCTGATTAATCCGTTGTTTTAGTTTACTCTTGTGTCTGTCTCTACTACTCTCCACCCTCCTTATTGCCTCTGTCGCTCTACTTCTTGCTTATTCTCTACTTGTTTCACTGTCTGTAGATGCCACTCCAACCCTGTTTACACCTGGTATTACATTGCAAGTCCTAAATGATCCTGATGCTGTAGCTTGGCAAAATCATGGTGACTAACGCTAAATTAAGATCCAAAATATTTTGTCATCCAATCACTCAAACCATGTACGAAAGTACTCTGAAAGTACTCTGAAGCCGCCTGCCGCACCCCGCATTTTTCTTGCTCAAGGACACCTTGACACTTGGTCCGGTTGAGACAGGGATTGAACCACCAACTTTCCGGTTTGTAGACAACCTACATGAACCACTGAGCCACTGCCGCCCAGCCCCATGAGACTGTTGAGGGGGATTTAAAATAAGCAGTGGGCAGATTTTTATCATTACAGAGTGGTTGTGTACACACACAGGCAACACACAGTTAGGTTCAAACTAAATATAAGAGTGAATTTATCATATTAGGTAACATTTGCAATTTTATTTTACGTTTCTAAAATATGTTTGGTAATACTTATTTTAGTGTCTTGGTTACAAGTTTAATGTCCTTAATATAATATTAACAGTAAATTGAGCATGTTACATGCAGCTAACTTTAAAACAAACTTTAATCCTGACAAATACTATACCTTCTTCTTGAAATTTGACACACAGACAAAAAAACAGGTTTAAACCGTAAACTGTCCCGGCTTACCACGCGTGACCGGATGGATGTTTATACCAGGTGTAAGCAGGGCGAGAGTCTCTTTTTCTCATGTACTTCCACTTTCCCTCGTGTACCAGCTTTCACTTTCTCTTACATTCTCTGATGGTTATCCACGTTTCAAGCCTTGTTGCTTACTCTCCTTGCCACTGTTTTCCGCTATAGATGCTTCATCACGCAGCCTTGCTTCACGTGAGCGTGTGCACAAAAGCAGTGCGACTGGGCCTGGCACCGCTCTCTCATCTCTTGTTCTCAGACAAAAGGGTGGGTAATGCATGTCTTGTCCTGGGAGCACCTTGGAGATTCACTACAGGGATGGGCTTCTTGTCATTCTCTCCTCCATAATCCATTTATTTCCCCTCTTAGGCATGAAAAGAGTATATGGTGCTTTGGAATATATATGGGTTGAGTTTAACAAGCACTGACATTTCCTTAAAGAAATTTTAATTAAGAAATTTTGGTCAGTACATTGATTTATTCTTGGATAGAACTGGATTCTTGTTGATGGTAACATTTTACTTTTCGTTTTACACTTTTCCTTTTGTTGTTTTATTATACATATTTAATTTTGTCTCTTAATTTATTCTTGTGTAGTATGTAAAATGTTGGGGTGCCTTGCTGCACAATTGAGTTGTGCATTGGTAACTCTTTTTGTGTTAAAATACGCAGGTGACAGGGAAAATGTGCCCAGTCGGTCCATGTCTCCAGCAAGCAAGCACCGTCAAGAGAGTCGTTCATCCAAACAAGACTCTCACTCTAGCCGATCCACTCTGGTTGACCAGGTGAAGAGCAAGAACAATGACAGTCTGTCTGCCAGCGAGGCGCTCATTCTAAAATCAGACACGGGCAAATTGCGGTCTGACTCTCATAGCCGCTCACATTCGCCTAACCACAACACCTTACAAGCCCTAAAAGCTGATGGCCGAACATCAGGGCTAAGGGCTGAGTCTCCAAACCCTGGCTCCCGTTCCTCCTCACCCAAACAAAAGACCTATACCTCAGGCAGGTCCAGCCCTTCTAGCACCAGTTCCCCACGATCATCTTCTCCTCATGATAAGAACCTGCCCTCTAAAGTTAGTTCTCCTCCAAAAGCTCACCTGGACCCACCTCGGGAGAGATCCAAATCGGACTCCTATACCCTGGATCCTGAAACCCTTAGAAAGAAGAAAGTGCCTCTCATGGAGCCTCTTAGGGGCAGATCTACTTCACCCAAGCCAAAACTCCCACCCAAAGAGGGCAAAGGAGGAAGCAGCAATGCCGAAAACCGAGCCCCATCTCCCCACGTAGTTCAGGAAGACCTCCACAGTGAGGTGGTGGAAGTGTGCAGGTCCAGCGCATTGCTATCCAATGAAGAAGCCAATGATGAGAATGCAGATTTGCATAGTGCCGAAGAAGGCTCCTCTAAGGTACACTTTAGTATTGGAAAAGCCCCAGTCAAGGAGGAGCTTGAAAGTCGTTCTTCACCCAAAGTCAGTCGTAAAACCTCCAGCAGGCATGTGAGATCCAAAAAAGACAAGTCAGGGCCACTATTTAAGAGCGAAAACGCACGTCCCACTGAACCCGCCAAGCAGGCCATGTCGCCATCAGTTGCTGAATGTGCTCGCGCTGTGTTTGCTGCCTTTTTGTGGCATGAAGGTATAGTACACGATGCCATGGCATGCTCGTCTTTCCTCAAGTTCAATCCTGAGCTAACCAAGGAACATGCACCCATTCGCAATTCTCTCAGCTGCCAACAAGGCTTTGATGAGAAGGAGAACAAACTTAAGAACCGTCATTCACTGGAGATCTCCTCTGCCCTCAACATGTTCAACATATCACCCCATGGCCCAGACATCTCCAAGATGGGAAGTATCAACAAGAACAAGGTTCTGTCCATGCTGAAAGAGCCACCCTTGCCTGAGAAGTGCGAGGATGGGAAAAGTGATGCAGTTTCGTATGAGGTGACCAGCCACTCCTCCATGAGGTCTAAGTCAATCTTGCCTCTCACCCTCCAGCACCTAGTAGCCTTTTGGGAAGACATATCTATGGCTACCATAAAAGCAGCTACACAGAACATGATCTTCCCCAGCCCTGGTTCCAGCGCAATCCTAAAAAAGAAGGAGAATGAAAAGGATAGCAAGAAGACAAAGAAAGAGAAGAAGAAGAAGGAGAAAGCTGAGGTCCGCCCCAGGGGGAACCTCTTTGGGGAGATGGCACAGTTGGCAATGGGAGGCCCAGAGAAGGATACAATTTGTGAGCTGTGTGGAGAATCCCACCCTTATCCTGTTACTTACCACATGAGACAGGCCCACCCAGGTACACTTCCTCCATACTTATTTCTTTTTCATGATTTAGTGTTTTTGAAGCCGTTCTATGGGACGCTGAGAACACTGATGTATAGACCTTTAGTTATCATTCATGAGTTATCTTTATTGTATTCTTTCAGGCTGTGGCCGGTATGCTGGAGGGCAGGGCTATAACAGTATTGGCCACTTCTGTGGTGGCTGGGCTGGTAACTGTGGAGATGGTGGAATTGGAGGAAGCACCTGGTACCTGGTGTGTGATCGTTGTAGAGAGAAGTACCTAAGAGAGAAACAAACAGCTGCCAGAGAAAAGGTCTATCTTTTGCTAATAATATTAGCAAGTATTACATGTGTTAAACCGAAACTTTATCAAGTCCTAACTCTTGGTTACTTGGTTTAGGTTAAGCAGTCAAGAAAGAAACCGCTTCAAGTAAAAACCCCACGGGCTCTTCCCACAATGGAGGCCCACCAGGTGATCCGTGCCAATGCACTATACCTGCTGTCTCTGAGCAGTGCCGCTGAGCCAAATCTGCTTTGCCATCACCCACCCAAACCTTTTCACACACAGCTTCCCAGTCTGAAGGAGGGAGTGTCTGAGGAATTACCCAACAAGATGGGTTGTCTCTATCTGCAAACCCTAGCTCGGTAAATACCTTGTGCTCTCCTGGATCTATAGTTTTTAAACATGTTACTGTTTAATTGTTTAAATGAACATTAACAAATAATCTATGGCACACAAATCAGTGTAATTTAATCATAGTTCCTCTAACCTTAGATTAATGCCCCTAATTGGTAGCATTATTGTAAAGATTTTACATTGATGTTAGTAGATTGTAGTCAAATTTATGGAGCATTTCATCAGTTGTAATGTCTTTTTTCAGCCAACACACGGAGAACTTTGGAGGCTACCAAGATGATAATCTTTTTCAGGATGAGATGCGTTATCTGCGTTCTACTTCAGTCCCTGCTCCCTACATCTCAGTTACTCCAGACGCCTGCCCCAACGTTTTTGAAGAGCCAGGAAGTAACATGAAATCCATGCCCCCAAGGTACTGTAGCAAGGGTCCCCAAGTGCCATGCCCTAGTAACCTAGTTTCAGTGAACGTTCGCATTTAGTTGGTGCTTATTATCTCTGCTTATTAAGACTTTTTGTGACTGCTTGTCTTTTTTTAGTTTGGAGACAAGCCCAATCACAGACAGTGACACAGGCAAAAGGACAGTATTCCAACGATCCTATTCAGTGGTGGCCTCTGAATATGACAAGCAGCACTCAGCCTCCCCAGCGCGAGTAAAGGCAGTCCCCAGACGCAGGGTGCACAGTGGAGATGCAGGTACTGTTGGGTTACTACATACAACACAGCTTCCTGAGGGCCAATTTTACAACACCATATAAATTCATGATACAGGTTTTTTTACTTTTTTGGTTTTTAAATCCATGCCTACTGCAGAAGTTAAGACCTATGTGCCTTTTTTTTTTAAAAGTGTCATGGCCTTTGAACATGATGTTTTCAATATTTTATAATCTTCTCTTGGATCCACTTGTAAGGTTAGCAAGATTTTTCCAAAAGAAAAACACAATTTAGAAGCATTAGGCCTATAAAATAGTTTTTCTTCCTCCCTTTGAAATACTTTGATTCAAGACTTGTAAAGTAAATGGTCACTACTATGACTGGGTAACAGTTGCGTATTTAAATAATTTTCAGCGCCTCTGCCATTACGTGTTAAATTTGATGGAAAATGAACTAGTGTTAAAAAAACTCTGTAGGTAAATGAATCGAAAAGGCAAAGAGCGTCTTACTGATGCGATCTGGAACTTAAAAATAAAGTTCATCCACACTTTCCTAATGTCAAGATCACAAGGAAGGCAATGCAAAGATTGGATTTTTCCACAACCGCACATTGCATTCTAATCGCTTTTGTTTTGTTGCTCGAGTTATCATGTGTTTGCGTCTCTCATTTTTACTCTTACTACATACAAATTATGGGTGGGGCTAAAGAAACAATGTAGAAGTAGGCGTTGGTCTGCGTCTGCAGAGGCGGTGTTTCGTTGAGCTGTCGTGTCGCACTGGGACGAAGTGTTGTGCATGCCATTTTGGTTGCCAAGTTCGGTGTTTTGCACGTAGAGCCCTGTTTTCGGATTGTTTGTGGTGGGGTGGAGCGGTTTTGACTGAGGTTTCGACATGTGGTGCTGGACCGAGAATTTTCGGGTGTTTCTTGTGTCGCCTCCCACCTCTATAATGGCTTTATAGGTGCACAGGAACAATCCTTCCTAAAATGCATTAAACTTTCGTTTACAAAGACGTGAAACTCAGCGAGTGGTCAGGGTTGTTCACTGATATGCTCACACAAAAATCGCTGCAAAATACGCATTCCAACAGGTTTTATCGTAGTTTTTGTCCAACTCCATTGACTTGTATTAGATGTGCTGTGAGGTACGGATTCACTCCGCGCCGGGAACGTTGTTTGTATTCTTGCAATTGGCAAAGGTGGATTATCGCCACCAACTGGGCTGGAGTGTTTATTATTCAAGCTCTCAGCGGAAGAATATACGGGTGTGAGGCGTTTGGAAAAATAGGTCCACAAGTTAACAACGAATGCTAAAATACCTGTTGGAAAGCATCTTTTGCAGCGATTTTTGTGTGAGCATATCAGTGAACACCCCTGACCACTCGGTGAGTTTCACATCTTTGTAAACGAAAGTTTAATGCATTTTAGGAAGGATTGTTCCAGTGCACCTATACAGCCATTGTAGAGGTGAGGGGTAATACAACAAACACCTGAAAATTCTCGGGGCAGCATCATATGTCCAAATTTCAGTCAAAACCATTCTATTTCATCATAAACAATCTGAAAACAGGGCTTTAAGTGTAAAATACCGAACTTGTCCTTTAAAGCTATTTTTGAACTAACAAGGAAGTTTCGATTTCTGAAACTTGCATGAGGTTTTTATAGTACAATGCCCTCTATGTCTAAAGACTAAGGAAAATTTACAAATTCATAACCCCTTTAATTTGTAAAATCTTAATGCTACCTTTTGTGTGTTTATTTCTGTGTTGCTATATGTTTGTTTTTTAGGACTGGTATTATCAAATCCAAATACTGTAGTTTGTGTAAAGTAAATTTCTGCATGTTTTTGTATAAGTAAGTTAACTTGTTCTGGTTTCTACAGAAGTTGGGTCATCTCTACTTCGTCACCCATCTCCTGAGTTGTCTCGACTGATATCAGCCCATGGCTCACTCAGCAAGGGCGAGAGGAACTTCCAGTGGCCCGTGTTGGCATTCGTAATCCAGCATCATGATCTAGAGGGTCTAGAGGTGGCCATGAAACATGCGCTTCGCAAATCAGCCTGCAGGGTGTTTGCCATGGAGGTCAGCATCCACTTTCAGTCTTTCTCTCTTTTTTCTTTTTCTCAAATTGTAAGGATATGAGCAAATGTTGGATTTTAGAGATAATATTCAGTTTCCAGTCAAAAAGAACTTGGGAAAAATCTTTTTCATGGAAAAAGAGAAAAAATTTCTCTAGTTTTCAAATAATATTTCTTCAGCTAAAAATGGCTTGTTCTGCTTGCAATAGGCTTTATGCCCAGCTGCACTACTTCCTGAACTTCAGCCAGCTCCTTGTTTCCTGTCTGCCATTATTGGACAAACTGATTAATCCAGGTGTGCCTGACCTCAGAAGTCACAACAACAATAATCAGACACACCTGGATTAATCAGTTTGTCCAATAATGGCAGACAGGAAACAAGGATACATAAAGCCCATTGTTATAATCTGTAAAACTAAGTCATGGAAATGCATAGGGTTTTTAAGTGAAGGTACGCAGAGTTCCCACATGTCCTTGAAATCCTTGAAAGTTTGTAAATCTGGATGAAAAAATTCAAGGCCCTGGGAAGTTTTTGAAAGTATACATACATAGATACAGGTCATTGAAAGTGCTTGAATCTATTTTATGCAAGAAGTTTTCTGAAAAATAATCCATATTATTCTCTGTGTAGTGTAGAATAATATCATAAAAATTCTAGACTTTTTAAGCACACGTGCTAAACTGTTCGCTTTAAATGCTTATATCTTCTGTACGCGAATGTTGATTCATACCAAAATGCTTTTTTGCATAATAGTGTTTGACACATGAAAACGTCTCGAGTTATGTATGTAACTGTTGTTCCCTGAGAAGGGAACGAGACGCTGCGTCTCTCTTGCCATATTTCCAGCGTCCCTGTAACGCCGTCTTTGGCAATAATTCAGATAGCGATATACTTCCTGGCTCCTGCCTCACCCTGTCTTTGTCGTTAAGCCTCACCATTGGTTAAATTTGATATACACATTCAGACGCACTTACCCCTGAATGCATCCCCAAAGTGTCCCTCAAAAGGGAACTGTAACAATGTATCTTAAAAGGTAACACGATGTAACCTTGCTCTCACTTGACATGTATCCCCACATTTAGTCCTTGAATTTGTGGATATTGGACCTGGAAAGTCCTTGAATTCGGAGTTAACTAAGGTGTGGGAACCCTGATGTACAGGAACTTAACATTCTGTTCTGTTTCTCTTCAGGCATTTAACTGGCTGCTGTGTAATGTGACTCAGACCACCTCCTTGCATGATATCCTATGGCACTTTGTGGCATCTTTGACCCCGTCACCCTTTGAGGCAGAAGAAGAAGAGGATGAGGAGAGCAAAGGAAACAAGGAGAATCTTGAACAGGTGTTAAAACAATGCTATACGGTACTATTGTAATTGTTTATCAATAAGGCGAGAGATTTCTGACTATTTTGTCTCCCAGGAGAAGGATTTAGGTGTCTGTGAGCACCCGCTCTCTGACATACTCATCGCTGGAGAAGCAGCTCATCCGCTGCCCCACACCTTCCACCGTCTGCTCCAGACCATCTCTGACCTGATGATGTCACTGCCCAGTGGAAGCTCCCTTCAGCAGATGGCCCTAAGGTATTTATATCCTATAAGAAGTTATGATGTATCAGACTTTATTGCGATTGAGAGCATCACCCACAAAAAATGTTATTTCTTTTGCTATGTCACAGGTGTTGGAGTCTTAAATTCAAACAGTCGGATCATCAGTTCCTGCACCAGAGTAATGTGTTTCACCACATCAACAACATCCTGTCCAAATCGGACGATGGCGACAGCGAGGAGAGTTTTAACATTAGCGTACAGTCTGGATATGAAGCAATCAGTCAGGTGGGAATATTTTTATCTGCGTTCGACCGGCTGAAAAGTCCTGTTTTCTTGTTGCACACATTAACGCGCCTTGTGTTTGTCGCAGGAACTTTGTGTGGTGACCTGTCTGAAAGATCTGACTAGCGTAGTGGACATTAAAACATCTAGCCGACCTGCCATGATTGGCAGCCTGACTGACGGATCCACTGAGACGTTCTGGGAGTCTGGGGATGAAGATAAGAACAAAACAAAGAGCGTCACTATCAGCTGCGTGAAAGGACTCAATGCTTCCTACGTCTCTGTACATGTTGATAACTCTCGTGACATCGGAGTGAGTTGATGATCTTTAGTTTCCATTCCTATACTTATGTCTTTTTTTTGGTCATTTTTTCCTATTTGTAACTGTATGAGTAAACAGTTGATGATTTATATAATCTTTTCACAGAATAAAGTAACATCAATGACGTTCCTGTGTGGAAAGGCTGTAGAAGATCTCTGCCGGATCAAACAGGTAAGATTTTGAATCAGGTGCCTGTGTAGGCAGCATTTTAGGGCATCATGGGTTAATTTCTAAAAGACTGACAAAAGACTGGAAAAATTGTCATCTATCCAAGATGGCAAACAAAGAAAAGCATTGAATATAAACAAAAAACATTGATGCCTGAATATGTGTGTTTTTGTTAGAGCATAATGTTGTTAGCTTAGCAACATGCTAATGGCAACTATTAAAACCAGTTAAAACGGAATCTCTGGCAGAGCAGTTCCAAAACACAGTTTATAAAATGGCTCGTTCTGGTTCTTCATTCTGATTGGTTGAAACGCGTTCTAAGCCGTGATAAAATACCCCGGTAACCCCACGGTTCAGACCGCTTTACAGAAGTATCACTGCGCCAATGTTGCTCATACTGATTTATTAAAATTAACACCACAGTCTTTAATCATATTTAAATTTTTCTACATTTGCACAATAAATGGCGATATCCAGATAAATATTGTTGAGTCATTTCGTCAATAAAGAGAAAACGTTCTCCGAGTTGTTTTTGTCTTAAATGGATATTTCCGCTATTGTCCACTAGATGGCAATCTTACCCAACTTAAACACTGACGCATTCACTCGACACAACAGCGTTGTGGTGGATTTAGCGTGTCGTGTAAGTTTTGATGGCTCTGAATCTGATCTCTTACAAAAGTTCTTCACAAAAATGGAATTATCTCCGCTTTTAGCTGAAAATTTTAGAGGTGATAACTGATAAGAGAACAAATGAAGGTAGGATGAAACATTTTTTCTGTTGTTGTTGTTTAAAAGCGGATGGTCTGATATTTTATGTTTATTTAAAGAAGATAATTTTTCTGTAAGGCATTAAACTAAAACTGGGTGACAAAACTTACAAGCAGCTGGCTTAACACAAACTGTGTGTTCACACCCGAGAGCGTCAAAGTGGCTGGAAGTCATTCATTTTCAATGAGAGCCTTAGACATGTGAGCGTATTGGACGTGTGAGCATTGAGGAGAGTTAAAGTCAGGTTACCTTTATGGTAAATAGCTATGACGTGGTTCGGTGGCAACCAATCGGAAGGCAGAAACGTTTGGCGGGAACCGACCGGAAGGCTGAAAAGGATTGCAGGGAATGCATTCGGGCGTCAGAGCGTCCACTACTCTTTTTCTATAGCGTTGTTGGCAGTGGAGCCAGAGCGTTTTTTGACGCACTTGCCATTGGTGGTGTGAATGTGCAGTAAGGGTTTTACAGTCCCTCCAGAAAAATGTGATTATGCGATCGCATGATTCAATGCATAATCAGCCAAAGTCCGCATATTTATGCAGCGGACACATTTTTTTTTTTATACGCCCCACTTTCAACTCATAAATTGCAGATTTCTGCATGCAAAATATGCAGGGTTGCATGATTTCGTATTTTCATAGTAAAAAGTCACATATATCTTAGCAGAAAGCTGAAAATTTTTGCATTTACTTCACACAAACGCAGCCATGTCCCCTGTTGCCATGGGAACATTATGAAGTGACGTACGCGACGTGAACATCACAAAAAGCTGCAAACGTTTTTGCAACTTCTCGCAGTTTCATCACATAGAATTGCATAAATATCCTGCATATTCCATCACATTTTTTAAGAAAACGTGCCACAAGATCAAGGATATTTGGCCGTAATAATCACAAAAAAACTGTGTTTTTCTGGTTTACTGGTTTTATGACCAATAACACAAATAAATACAATAAAATAAATTTAAATGTGAGATAAACAATGCGTTTCATGTTTTTCAAGTTGGTTTTTAGTTGGTCTTTACTGTAATAAAACAAAACTTTATAATTTTTGTGCAAAATATGTGCTTCCACTCCCGCTGCATGCTCACCATAAGTACACGCATGCGCAGACATCCTCCGTGTCATTGACTAAAATGAACTAACCCTGGAACGTAGCCTGGTCCGGAGCAGGTTATCCTCAGAGAGTCAGTTGCTATGGTTACTCGCATAACCCAAAAGTTACCTCAGTTTTTGAAACCGAAAGCAGGGGTTATCCGCTTGCTTACTCTTAAACGTACCCGGGTAATTCTGTAATACACCACTGGTTAATCATTTGACTAATAATTTAAAATTATTAAAGGGCACCTATTTTTACAAGATGTAACGTACGTCTCAGGTGTGCCCAGACTGTGTCTGTGAAGGAGTTAGTGGATGTTCACAATAGGTGCCCTTTAATGACCAACAGCCAAAACACAATACAACAGAAGTTTATTTCCGTAACATTTGTCATTTGTGCTTCTGCATGTCACATGGCTTTAGGTCCAGTCACCATTTTAGAGCTACAAAGCAAGATTAAAAATGCTTATTTAAAGCATGTCTCCATGGAAATGTTAACAAGATTATTATCTTTTTGTGTCTCCAAAGTTATTTAATGGAGTTTATGTTGTGTTAGATTGACCTGGACTCGAGGCACATGGGCTGGGTCACCAGTGAACTGCCTGGAGGGGACCACCATGTGATCAAGATTGAGCTTAAGGGTCCTGAAAACACGCTTCGGGTACGACAGGTCAAAGTGCTTGGCTGGAAGGAGGGCGAAAGCATTAAGATCGCTGGGCAGATATCAGCCAGCGTAGCCCAGCAGAAGAACTGTGAGGCTGAAACGCTGCGTGTGTTCCGCCTTATTACCTCCCAGGTGAGCTTGAAATCTCCCCAAAAAATCAATTCATACATGGTTTGATTGCTTGTTCTGATCCAATCCCATTTACGGAGATCAAAATAGTTTTGATCGTCAATCTGACATTACATTTGTAGGTATTTGGAAAATTGATTTGTGGCGATGCAGAACCAACACCAGAACAAGAAGAGAAGAACCTGCTCTCATCACCCGAAGGAGAAGACAAGGTCAATACTAGCATGTCCTGTATTCAATGGCTTACTATGACCATTCTGTAATAAATTATTAGGTAATGAAGCATATGATGCATTTGTTAAATAGTTTTGTGAATCTTTTGTCTTCAGGCTCCTTCTGATGCAGACTTGAAGGAGCACATGGTTGGCATTATATTTAGCCGAAGCAAACTGACTAACCTTCAGAAACAGGTAACGCAATAAAAAGTACTCTGTGGTCTAGGGCTCTGTTACAAAAGTTAAAGGGATGGTTCACAGAAAAATGAAAATTCTGTCATCATTTACTCACCCTCAAGTTGTTTCAAGCCTGTATACATTTCTTTGTTCTGCTGAATACAAAGGAAGATATTTAAAAAATGTTTGTAACCAAGCAGATCTGGAGCACCATTGACTTTCAAAGTAGGAAAGAATAACACTATGGAAGTGAATTGAGCCTCAGATCTGTTTGGTGGGTAAATGATGACAGAACGTTTATCTCTTTAACTCTTAATCAGTGTTTGGGGTCCCAGAGGACCCCACTGGACTTTTCCTTCATTTTTTTAAAATGTTACCTTCATCTCAGGGACATGAACAATGATAAAAAAAATTCTTCGACTCGAGGAAAAGCCACGCGATATTTACTCTCGTTTGATTTCTTCGTTTATTCCTTTGTTTGCCTTCGCTGACTGCATATGCAGGTACTGTGAGTTCTGAATGCTCTTTCTCTGCCGTACTTTTGCTCTTCTATAGTGCCTCGTGCACATTCAAATCAATCGGGTGTGCGCATGTGTGGGCAGATCCTGTAGCAACAGGGGTGGTGCCATGGTCACGAGAGAGATTGATAGTTGCGCAAGCCAATCATTTGTTTCGTCCCGAATGGAAATAATGAGCTTTGTTTAAAACAGTTGTGAGAGGTCTACAGACACTCGAGTTTTATACTCTCTTTTTTAGAGTACTTACATTTTAATTATGTATTATAAAGACAGTTTAAACAAATTTGTAAAAAAGTTTTTTTAGATAATTCCTGCTTATCCTGCCTTTTAAGGTGTTTGTGATCAAAATGACCCCACATTAAAAATGAATGGGAAAATGAAAAAAAAATAGTTTTGAATGAATGGGAAAAATTACTTTTTCCATTTTTTTTTCTCAAAAAATAAAATAAAAGTAAATCCATTGTAAATCTTAAAATGTCTACATATAAACCAAGGTCTGGTCCTGAAGCATAAATAAAAAGTGGACAAACTTTCCATCTCATACACACACACAAAATACAGATTTTTATGTATTTCAGAATGTATAAATATATATTCACAAAATATATATTTTTATAAAGTCGTGAGAAGTTGAAGCATCAAGAAAGATGAAGTGAGTCTCTATGGACATCTGTTGGATATAAGTGGTCATTGCACTTTGTTTCTTTCTGTAATTATAATTTCTAACATTTTAAGTAATTTTTTCTTTAAAAACATAAATTTTCACGAGCCAATTTATGGTCTAGTTAAGTAATTGTGCCATAAATAGGTACAAAATTTCCACAAAAACACAGCATAAATGTATAGTTGAGAAGTAAATTAAAAAAAAATGATATAGTTTTCCATTATAAAAAAATTATATTTCCTTATGCAATTGCCTTTCTATCTATCAGACCCCAAACACCAAAAACATTATCCCTTTTGAACAATGGTTAAGGGTTAAAAAGGTGCTAAAGTAGGCAGCATATGGTAAATTTCACAACATAGTTAAATTCGTCAATTGTTAATGGAGTACAATTCCTCAAAATAGTGTTTTTAAAATGTGTTAATTTCAGTGACATAATTTTACCCAATATTTGTTTTAAATAAATATTTGTTTTTATAAATTGGCACTAAAGTTGCTCTAAAAACGTGAGCTTATTCACAACCCTCTAATTGTTTGCATCCGCAGGTTTGTGCCCATATCGTGCAAGCCATTCGTATGGAGGCCACACGTGTACGTGAGGAATGGGAGCACGCCATCTCCAGCAAGGAGAACGCAAACTCTCAGCCCAGTGATGACGATGCTTCATCGGATGCGTACTGTTTTGAGCTGCTGTCTATGGTCCTGGCCTTGAGCGGATCTAATGTTGGCAGGCAGTATCTGGCTCAGCAGCTCACCCTGTTACAGGACCTTTTCTCACTGCTTCACACTGCTTCACCACGTGTCCAGAGACAGGTTTGTGTTTATGTTCTGTGCATCAACCCCAAAATGTTCGTTATTCAGTACAAACTATTCGTAAATTGCCTAACTACTACAAATATTCAATGCAGGCACTTCTGTAAACATTATTTAGTTATCTGATCAGTTTCAAACAAACAGTCCACTTATTATAAAGTAAATCACATATAGGACTCAAGGAAATGTAACGTACTTTTAAAAATTCATAAAGTAAATAAGTAATAATAAAACCCTTTAAATCTACATCGAGCCAGTCAACGAATGGGGCTTACATGTCAATAAGCAATATTAATTGTTTCTGGCATCCAGGTGACATCATTGCTCAGACGCGTTCTTCCTGAGGTCACTCCCATGCGTTTGGCTAGCGTCATTGGTGTAAAGGCCCTTCCACCAGCGGACATTAGTGACATCATCCACTCTACTGAAAAAGGCGACTGGACCAAGCTGGGCATTTTGGATATGTTCCTGGGCTGCATCGCCAAGGCCCTTACCGTGCAGCTTAAGGCCAAGGGCACCACTATAGTTGGCACAGCTGGCATGGCTGCGGGCAAAGGGGTCACGACGGTCACTCTGCCCATGATCTTTAACTCAAGGTCAGCTCAGTTGATTTGTTAAACATGCTTTAGTTATCATATTGGGTTTTTACTTATAGACATTCTTTTGGTCTTCCTCTGTGTTTGTGCAGTTACATACGGCGTGGAGAAAGTCACTGGTGGATGAAGGGCTCCACCCCACCACAGATAGCTGAAATTATCATTAAACTAGTCAAAGACATGGCTGCTGTAAGTAATAATGACTTCATAACTCAGACTTGCATGTTCAGCTGCATAAATATGAATGATATTTTATCTCCTGCATAGCTGATATAGTTTATAGCTCTTTGCGGAAACGGTCTCTCACCACTTGCGTGTCTTTTTACCCCAGGGTCATCTCTCAGACGCCTGGTCCAGGGTGACTAAGAACGCTATAGCCGAGACCATCATTGCACTCACTAAGATGGAAGAAGAACACAGATCACCAGTGCGCTGCATCGCTACCACTCGGCTGTGGTTTAGTTAATCTGTTACACGGTATTACCAAAAATCACTCGGTTAGATATCAAGCATAAAAGAGCATGGGTGTGTTGAGATCACCAGTCAACAGCAACAATACATTTCTAAAAAAACATACTGTACTATCAAATATTTAAAAAGTTATTTACAAATTTAACTCAAAAGGTGTAATCATATATGGTCAAATATGTTTTTAGTCACTTTATGTTGTATTAATGTAATAAAACACTAAGGTGGTCTTGTATTGTTACTGTTTTTTTAGCTGTGGCTTGCGCTGGCCTCTCTGTGTGTTCTGGATCAGGACCATGTGGACCGACTTTCCTCTGGTCGCTGGATGGGTAAAGACGGGCAACAAAAGCAGATGGTACAGAACACAGTATCTACTATGCTCGAGGGAAATAAAACTCAATTAGTGAAAATGTACTTTTTTTTAATAGTCATCTTTAACATTTATTTACAGCCCATGTGTGATAACCATGATGACGGGGAGACTGCAGCCATCATTTTATGTAATGCTTGTGGAAACCTGTGTACTGACTGCGATCGCTTCCTACATCTCCACCGGCGGACACGTACCCACCAGAGACAGGTCAGACTGAACTCTTACACATTCAAACCTGATCCGTATTAATCCTGATCGGTAGGTAAACCAAATGATTTTCATAATGTTGACTGATCTTAAATGGTTCTTGAACCTGCAGCATACGAGACACTGCACTAACATTCTCCCAAAGCATTGACTTTAATGTGTTGGGTGTATTTATACAGTAGATAAAAGACTAGAAATTTTTTTGTTCTGCTGTCATTGCAGTTTGCATCAAAAAGCATACAGTAGCATGACAAGTAAAGTCCACTAAGTATAGTCCACAAATGACTGTATAGTGTTTTAAAACAAAAGATTAAAACAACTCAGAAATAAGTCACACATATTTAATGCAGGACTGTAAGTGGGCGGGGCTTTATCAGTGTGACCTCACATTGATAAGAGAATCAAAACGGCATGCCAAATGAGATTGCTTTGGTTTAATATGGATTAAAAATGATGGAGCGGATGGATTTGTTTTATCGTAGGGTGGTTGTGTTCACACACTGCCAACACACATTATGTCCAAACACCTTGTAAAAGTGGATTTTGCATAATAGGTGCCCTTTAAACATAATCTTCAAATAAAATGTTTTTAAGATCATGAGCAACTGGGTTAAAGGTGCAGTGTGTAAATTTTAGTACATCTAGTGGTGAGGTTGCAAATTGCAACCAACATTTTAGTCCACCGTTCACCGAAATGCATAGAGAAGCTACGGTAGCTGCCACCGGACAACCATGTCATCGTTGGAGACAACTTGGTAAAAAAAGTTTGTCTGTTAAGGGCTTTTGTAGAAACAAAATGGTGATTTTCCATGTAAGGGAACCCTTTATGTAGATAAAAACATCTAATTCTAAGGTAATAAAACATAACACTTCATTATGAAAGGTCTTTATACAACCCTGATAATATAGTTATGCATTTTATATTGCATTTCTGTCAAGAGATCCTTATAAAATGTACACACTGCACCTTTAACCGACCCTACACTTTTGAATGGAAGTGTGTTACTAGTATTTTTAAGGTTGAGTATTTTTGTTTAGAATTTAGTATATGGTATGATATAATGTAGTTAATATGCTGTAGTCAGTTGTTTAGTTCTTCCGCAAATGTACTGAAATTATTGGTAGTAGAGCCAGAATATTTAAGTAGTATCATATATACAATAATACATTTATTAAATTCCTGGCCCTTTAATTTCTTGTACAGGTGTTCAAGGAGGAGGAGGAAGCCATTAAAGTGGACCTACATGAAGGATGCGGCAGAACTAAACTCTTCTGGCTCATGGCACTGGCCGACTCTAAGACCATGAAGGCAATGGTGGAATTTCGTGAGCATACAGGTGACATTTCCTCATTTCATAATAGACAGTAGAATGATGGTGGACTTTAAACTTGTCTTTTTAAGCTTACAATCTTTACAGGCATCACTATTTCACTTGTAAGGGTAGGGTGCTGAGGTGTACTTGATGTTTTTTCACTGCTGTTCATTGTTTTATTGCAAATTTTTTATGTAATGACAACTTCTGCTAGATTGTAATTTTTATTTTAAGGGTCATTTCCATGTCAGATGGTAAGGAATGTCATAGGGGTGGGACAATAAATTGTGCGGTTATGCTTGCCATGCTTCTCAATGAATTACAGTTAAATGCCACTACATCCAAAAGCCAGAGGGCGCTCTCATGCAGAAACTTTATATGCGCAGCAGCAGAAGTATCATTTACACACACAGGCCCAGGAAATGCCTCTTGACCTTTCTCACAACTTACGTATTTATGACCGGAAATACGCAATCGTCGCGGAAATCTACTTCCTCCGCAGTCAAGGCAATGTAAAAAGCCGTATCTGTTCCATTAATTCCCTGTTGATGGTGAAGTTAGACAGAAGTGGATTCAGGCTATCCGGCGAGATTAAGGACCTAACTTCACCATAAGAAAGGGGAGCACTTATGTATGCAGCAGACAGTTCACTAAAGACGACTACATTTTAGGGCTCACTGGTCGCCGCTTGCAACCAAATACTGTCTCTCCCCTTTTTTCTTGGAACGAGTTCACCCCAACACACAAACATACGATCACAGACATTAGCAGACAAAAATGTTAACTGATAATGATAGCATCCGGCTAACGTTATTGTTGCTACACACAAGATGTTCACTTGGACAACCATAGGCAGTAATTGAAGGTAATTGGTACCATAATGCTTCATTCAAAGCAGACTATAATATTTTAGTAAGGTAGTCTATATCATCTACTATACATACATTATGTGTAAGTGGACACGCTAATAATGTGTCGTTTTAGTTAACAGTTCAGTAACAGTTAGACTCGCTCTCTACTTACCTAGAAATTTATGGAAAAATTCTTAATGGAAAAAGTTTTCCTCCATTAGTCGTGTCACATCAGCAAATGTAATATTTGGCAAATCCGTTAACGAAGTTGTGTAGACTCTTTGATCCATTTTAAACTTGCCCGGGTTTGTGTTTTTCTAGTGTGTTGACGCTTGACAGGAACTCCGCTTTCACGACGATTACGTATTTCCGGTTACTGTGAGAAAGGTCTATAAGCATATTTATATTGCTGTTCTTTAAACCTTTTTTTTATTATTTTCATGATAAGAAAGAATATTTATAATGATTGTGTTTGCTTTTTAAAATGCATTTTATAAATTACTCAAACTCACAGTGATTTTAGATTGATAATGCCTTACTACTGATCAAAGAGCCATAATACGTGAAAGAACTGTGCGTAATATCACCTTTGCAATTCAGAATCAATGTCCGACAGGTATTATAACGATTTATAGTCCCCAGCCCAATGATGCCTGCCATTTATTGTATTAATTGACTAAATGTCTCATAGTCAAAGGAAAGTATACACCGTTTTAATAAATTATAATTAATTTATGCAGTAATACCATGTACTCTATTTTATTTATACTATATATTAATCATAATTTTATTTTCATGTAATGCGGCTTTGAACAACGCAACACTGTAAAAAAGCGCTATATAAAGAAAATTTTGTTGAAACACTAGAGCTGCATGGTTTTGTGGGGGGTGGCATTGCGGTATTTCCTTTTTTCCCTCCGTTATATATATTATGGAAAGAGGCAGGATGGTTTCACCGGATGACATAAAAAAGCTCTATTTGTGAAGAATGAATTATTCTAGAAAGATTTTTTAAGGCACTGCATCCTCATGGAAAATAAAAAACTTTCAACTTGCTTTTCTCATAAAGATCAGGGAATGACAGCTTGAGAGAAATAGTTGCAGTCATTATTTCATCATGTGCACACAGAGCCTGCTTTTCAAACTCTTTCAAACTTTCTGAAATAGAAAAACAATCTGTGTAACCAAAAACCAATGAGTAAATTACATAATCACCTCTGGACATGTATAATGCTAGTTTATAAAATAAATGTATACATATTGTACAATTTTAATAGAGAGGAATTCATTATATGAGCATTATATTTTGACATTTTTGATAGCATTTCTATTTTATTTTTTGAAACTTTCATGTGTTAACTCCATGGTAACAGCTTATGCAGATTTTTATAGTGACCTTAGTGATCACAGACTGTTAAAGCTAATACAGTGTCATTGTATAACACAGGTAAACCAGCATCCAGCAGTTCGGACGTCTGCCGCTTCTGTGGAACCAGGAACGGTACAGAGCTGTCCGCTGTAGGAAGCGTGTGTTCAGACCAGGATTGTCAGGTATACACTGATATCCACTTTATTACATGGATTAACAAATGATCTCATGACCACGTTGACCTATTTTACCTATTGTGTGTAGGAGTATGCAAAACTGGCCTGTAGTAAAACTCATCCGTGTGGTCACCCGTGTGGTGGGGTGAAAAATGAAGAGATGTGTCTTCCCTGCCTGCATGGTTGTGATAAAAGCGCAGCCTGTCTGAAACAAGACGCTGATGATATGTGCATGATTTGTTTCACTGAAGCGCTCTCTGCTGCACCAGCGATCCAGGTACAGAATGAATTACTACATTGTGTGTGAGGACTGAATTAATGTACTGTAACACATATATTTAAAGGAAATCAATGTATAACAATCTGTTCTGCTTCGTTTTAGCTGGACTGCAGTCACGTCTTTCATCTTCAGTGTACACGAAGGGTTCTGGAGAACCGCTGGCTTGGGCCCAGGATAACCTTCGGTTTTATGTCATGCCCTATTTGCAAGGTATTTAATAAACTTTATTTAAGGAATAGGAAAAGTGAACACAAATTGACTTAATTTTAAACTTGCTCGTGCTGCTGTTTTCCATATGAAAGTGGGTGGTGATTTTTACCGCCAAGATCCAAGATGGAAATACAGTAGCAGACTCCCTACATTCCAAGTTTTCCAATGTCAATGTATATTTAGCCACATTAGCGCTACAACGTGCTAACAAACACATTTAGAAAGCTTTTGGATAAAATTAACCAGTCATTCAGTAGCCGTGGGCGGGGCTTTGTTAGTGTGACATCACATTAACAAGAGAATGAAAACAAACATATCTTTATTGCACTTTTAGAACAAGATAAACCACTCTGTACTGAAAGACCTGCTGGATCCAATCCGAGAGCTGTATGAGGACGTGAGGAGGAAGGCTTTAATGCGGTTAGAATATGAAGGTCTACACAAGAGTGAAGCCATCACAATGTCTGGAGCTCGATTCTACAACGACCCAGCTGGATTTGCCATGAACAGATATGCATACTACGTCTGCTTCAAGTGTAAAAAGGTTTGATCACACTCTGTTCCCAATTTTTTTGTTGGCAAAGATGAGATTAGTTACACTTATCCCATTATCAAATTAGATAAAGGTACCTGCTTCTTGACAGTTCAATCAGTGATGTGTATATATACAGTAGTGTGGATGCATGCATGCAGTATGCATACATTCTAGATAGGGATGCATAATGATTAATTGCGATTAATTTTGGGGTATTTATATATTTATATTTATATATTTTTTTATTTGATGGCTCCAGTGGCTTCATGGGTTAAAAAAGGTGCCATCCAGGTATTTTTACCACAGTATTTTGCACTTGAGGTTTAAATCATACTATCCATTTCACATATTGTATGTAGTAGGCAATTTCGGGCACAAGAGTGTTTGAGGTAAAAGGTCAGAATGGAAAATACTGTCATTCTTTCCTGTCTGCCTCATTAAAAACAAAACAACACAATGAAAGCACTTTTATTGTGCTATTTCATCCAATAGCTGAAGTACTAATTTCATTTGGTGTGCATATATTCATGCCTGGCAGTTAATGGCATGTTGTGCCAGGTTTGACTCTAAATGATTGAAGATGTTAGTGATTTTTCTCATATCATAAGTAAGATTAATGGATGAGTAAAAGGAATAAAATGTTAATTTTTTGCTGCTAACAGTGCTGCTAATAGTGACTTTTGACAACAGGCATATTTTGGGGGAGAAGCCCGCTGTGATGCTGAGGCAGGACAAGGTGATGATTATGATCCCCGTGAGCTCATCTGTGGAGCATGCTCAGATGTGTCCCGAGCACAGGTCAGTGGATTAATAATACTGATTTGAAAATGTTTATGTTTTATCATGATTAAAATGATTATAGTTTCACGTTAATTTGTTCCATGTGTTTTATAGGCAAAGTTTTTATTTAAACATTAATCATTGTCTTACAGCCATATTAGCAAATAATTACGGAAATTAAAATAATAAAAACATAATTTAAATAATAAAAAAAGTTAAAAGGCTACTAATAATTCTTGATTTTTGTTGCAGATGTGTTCTAAGCACGGCACAGATTTCCTGGAATATAAATGCCGTTACTGTTGCTCTGTGGCTGTGTTCTTCTGTTTTGGAACCACACATTTTTGCAACGCCTGTCATGATGATTTCCAGAGGATGACCAGTGTTTCCAAAGAAGACCTGCCTCATTGTCCTGCTGGTAAACAAAAACGCCTTATTCTGTTTCATTAAAACCAACATGTTTATTTTATGTTTAGAACTTTTTATGCTACGTTTCTACTTGTGCGCTTTCATTTTTATACAGCGTTTTAGAATAAAAACTATTTGCGTCTACACTGGCATATCCACTGTGTCACACATACCCGTCCGCACTATACATGACCAAAAGTGCTCGAAACATGCTCATCTTAGACTTCTGGGGCCCCTAAGCAACTTTGTGATGGGGCCCTGTCAGCGCATTCATAAAAACATTCACGGTCTCTTCTTAAATGTAGTTATAAACAAAATGTTAACTAAAAACTAGAGCTGCACGATTAATCGTTAAAGATTGTGATCTCGATTCGACCCCCCCAAACGATCTTAATTCAGCATTTCGACGATTCGGGTAATTATATTTTTAAGGATGAAAGACGCAGTTTCGTCAGTTTTCTTGACAACACGCATTCACAGCGGCCGCGATGACGTCTTGACGTCTCATTTATTATTGTGCAAGCCAGATGTGCTCGTGTTCGCTCCACTGGTACAGCGGATGCTTTCGCCGAGAAATTAGACAGAAAGAAACATAAACTAAAGAGAAGAGTGAGACAGAGCAATGCGCAGGTATGTCCGACAAGAACCTTGATGTTGTTTTAGTACCAAAAAGAGGATCTTATTCCGGATCTTATCCCTTCCGAAAGGGTTTTTAGCACAGGGGGAAACATTGGCTGCGTCCAAATAACCACACTTGCTGTCTTTGCACTTGACTGCTTAAATTACATTTTCTTGTATTTGGCCCAAGTTTAGTGGGCGTGAAGATTAAGGGTGCATGTAGATTTATTCACCCGATGGAAGTTCACATTAAAAATCGCTCTAATGCATTCTCTGGAAATCTATCTAGCGGAGGTTTCCACCTTCCGTTTGGTTGGCGCCGAACGTTTCCGCCTTGCGATTGGTTGGCGCCGAACCGTGTCATAGCTCATTAAAGTAATGTCAATCCATTTCTACTTAAAATGTATATTTTAATTTTTTTTCATACATAATAACTCTACAATTAACATTAACTGAATTTAAAGATTATGTACACTTATCTGAAACTTTCAGAAGCACAATTCTTTGCACCTGTAAAAACTAATGTTAAACTAATGTTCAGGGGTTGTACATCTTTAAAATTAACAAAGTTCTTGAGAATCGTGATCTTAATTTTAGGCAAAAGAATCGTGATTCTCATTTTATACAGAATCGTGCAGCTCTACTAAAAACACGTATTATCTTATAGCTGTACATTTTTTGCCATTACTGGTGCACTCATCAGAATATTTCATATTTATAACATTGACACGTATTTTCTGAAAAGCCCTGAATCTGTACTTAGTTACTAAACATTAGCACTTACAACACAAGGTCTACTGCCAAATACATTACTTAAAACAGTGGTTCCCAACCTTTTAACTTCATTGCCCCCTAGTTGCACACAAAAATGTTTAAAGGCCCCCACTCACTAATTATTTTCCAAATAAAATGAACTAGAGCTTGAACTGACTAGACAGGTGTATATTCGTTACTAAAATAGCAAAAAAAAAGATTTTGGTTATTTTAAAGCTTGTTTTGTCAATTTTTTTTATAATTTTAAGTCATCTTGAGGCCCCCTTGGAAATCTGCTGAGCCCCCCTGGTTGCGAAACACTGCTTTAAGAGATGTAGAACCTCAGGGAAACAAATTGACAATTATGAATAAAATAAAACCAAAGTAGCTTTCAGATAAACTATAACAAACATCTCAGCAGATTTTCAAATTTGTTTAAAAACTAAGACATGAATCAGACTCCAGAGGTAAACAAACCAAAATACATCAATAATTCTCTAAATATGCAAACTTTAGACGTAATGTTTTAACTAATGCTAACAGGAGTCACACAACATCTTGCATGAATTCATGTATTTATTTCTTTAACACGTATAAAATATTTTGATTATTGATGCATACAAACATTTCTATAAACACACTGGACTAATACTAAATCTGGAGGTACGGACTGGAGTGTTTGTAATAAATCCATTGCGTGGTTAGTCAAGACTAAAAAGGAATTTAAAACATTAATGTCTTCTTAATCTTTTTACTTCACCTTCATGCCACTTTTTGTCTTTTCTGCTCTGGACGGATAGCTTTAAATCATATTCATTTATCAAGACGCATGTCGATAGGCAGGTCAATTGCATGCGTAGCTGCACAGACGGACTGATTAATGGAATTAAAGTATCGTGAGTTAATACTGCTTGTTATGCTTTCGAATGGCTCTCGCGGCACAACGATGTCACTCATCTGTGCAGTGGCGCATGAAGTGGTTCGGGGCCCTACGCAGCTTGCGTACTCTGCATATAGAGAGGATCGGCTCTCGGTGTCGTAGTCACTAATGATTGATTTAGATGTTCTCATAAGTGGTGAAACGTTTATTTGTCAGTGCCTGTTTTGGGTGTCATGAATAAAAACACAATGTGCCAAAAAGAGCATCAGAACAGCTTAAAGCAGGGCTAGTCAACTGACAGTCCGCGGGCCAAGTGCGGCCCTCCAGTCATCTTTATCCGACCAGCCGGTCATCTTTGTCTGATTTAAAATCAGCGTGGATACTTTTACCTTTACACTGTACATGACAAATGAAGGCCAAAAACATGGAAAGAGAGTCGTAAAGGGGCTGCGTGGGGTGCCAACCATCTGTGGGTGCGTACTTATCTGATCCAATTCGCGCTTTGGATGCATTAAAGACAAACTTGTGTGACTACACCGCATGTGACACGCTGACCGGAAGTGATATATTTCAGTGTGTTCCAATCAAGACACTGTGTGCAAGTTGAAAATTATTAATCCTTTTTTTGTTTCACTTGATGAGTAACACTAGAATCCTTTAAAAAGATTTACAGGTAAATAAATTATTAAGTATAATATATATAAAAAATATATAAAAGGTAAAAATAGGGGTAAAAGTTGTCTCGCATCATATTAAACATTTTAAAATCTGGCTGCCGAAGAAGAGTAGTTGAAGACCCCTGCATAAAGTCATAGGGGCTTGACGAATTAGAGAAGGATATGCAATGATCCAGAACACCCAATCAGAAAGCGAATGTCGACAACCCACACCTTCGTTTACATAAGGATCTGTTAAGGTCTGTTTACACTGCAGCAACTCAGAGTTTTCAAGCTAAAACATTGTCAAATGTCTCTGGTTTTGAGGATCGAAAACTCGACCCGGAATATGGATGCCAAATTTATGTGTTTTAAAATGAAAATTACTAATGTAAACGTAGGCTTAGTTACTAGCTACATACATTTTTTTTGTACATTGTTTTGCAAGAGATTATGTACTAAGAAATACAAGATGCTATAAGGTTGTTTTTCTTCTTCCTTGTCAGGACCAAAAGGAAAACAATTAGAGGGAAGCGAGTGCCCCCTGCATGTGGTACATCCTCCCACCGGAGAAGAGTTTGCACTGGGATGTGGTGTGTGTAGAAACGCCCATACCTTCTAAATGCCGGGATTCTTTAATGCTCTATCTATACATATATATTTATCCTCCTGTGGGCGACTCGCTTACTCATCAGCACATCCTGAGAGCAGATTCACCGGATTTCCAAATCAGAGGGGATTTCATCTTGCCCCCGTGTTCCAGGGTGCATTCCCTCTCTTTAGATGCTGAAGAATTACAAAAAGAACAAAAAAAAACTTTGTGACGTGTTTGCATGCAGCCGTTGTAACCCTTCGGCTCCCATAAACGTTGCACACCTCCTGACCACTGAAGTTTAACAATGCATCGAGGATGTCTGAACTGAATCTGAGACTGTTATGAGCACGGCGGATGTGTGAAAAAAAGGCAAAACGAGATGGGCCATGATTCTCAGATATACAAATTTACGATTCTATTGTTGTATGTAAACGTTCTTTTCTTAATCCTGTACAGTATTCATTAACTTTGAAGTGCATCATGGTTTGATGGATATTCTAATGATGTATAAGGACTTAAGAATGTTACGCTGGGAGGAAAATAGTGTACGATTTATCTAATCTTGTATATAATGACAGTAACCCTTCATATGTGTATTCCGATGTTGCTACTCTACACTTCAGTTTCGTTTGATATCTTGGGTTTTGTTTTGAGCCAGAACTTTAAATGAAGTGCAATACTGGGTGTGCCTCCTCGCAGATGTAAACATATGGAATGTATGTCAATAAAACCACTGTACATTTTTATACAGTGATACACACGTGGCTGTATTTCCCCCTGGCAAGTACGATATCATTTCTGTAGTCAGAACTTTATTGAGGGGCTAAGTGTCTACAGTGTCTGCCCTGTTCGTCTTAATGATGTGGTATAAACCCCTTTTTCTGTCATTTTAAAAACAAAAGGTGAGTATGTTCTGCTTTTGTATTGTAAGAACAAGACTCTTGGGGCCAGCCCTCGCACCAAATGAAAAGATTGTGAGGCAAAACAAAAAAATAAGATATATATATATATATATATAAGAAGTTTGTGGGTATTTAGTGGTTGTTTTGGAGGCATATAGGAATGTTTTGGGGTGGGGCGGGGTGGTAAACAGCTGCTGTAAAAGACATAGAACTGCAACTTGTGAATCTGCTTTGTATTATTATCTGTGGATGGAGCTGAATGGTAATAATAAATCAGGTTCTCTGTTCAGCAAAGGTACATTACAAAAAGACCATTGTGTGCTTTTTCTTTCATTTACTAGAACATCTAATACAATTCATAAAATAATCTGAATGAGAGACATTAAAACAATTTGATAAGTGGGGGAAACAATAATTCCAATAAATCTTAATTTTAGTGATTTTCAAACACAATTGCTGGAAATTTGAAGAAATTACTACACTTTTTGACATTCAAACGTATTGACTGACCGCTCATGAATCTAGTCAGAAGTGGTATTTTAAGCCATCTTAAAGGGACACTGCTTTTTTGAAAATATGCTGATTTTAAACATTTAATTTTTATCATTTTGGAATCCATTCAGCCGATCTCCGGATCTGATGGTACGACTTTTAGCATAGCTTAGCATAATCCATTGAATCTGATTAGACCATTAGCATCATGCTCAAAAATAACCAAAGAGTTTCGATATTTTTTCTATTTAAAACTTGACTCTTCTGTAGTTACATTGGGTACTAAGACCGACGGAAAATTAAAAGTTGCGATTTTCTAGGCCGATATGGGTAGGAACTACTCTCATTTTGCCGTAATACTTTGCTGTACCATGGGCGCTGCGTAATATCATTCTATACAATCTTAAAAAAAAAAAAACTTTTCTTCAGCCTGATGACAGAAATAGCACTTGACAGAAAGTTTACTGGGTAGCAATGATGAATAATTTTAATAGAGAACTCATACAGCTTTTAAACAGCACCAGGAAATTATTTTTGGGTTAACTACCCTAAAGGGGACATTTCACAAGACTTTAAGATGTCAAATAAATCTTTGGTGTCCCCATAGTACGTATATATAGTTCTAGCTCAAAATAGCATGTAGATAATTTATTATAGCATGTTAAAATTGTCACTTTGTAGGTGTGGCAAAACTTTGCTGTTTTGGGTGTTTCCTTTAAAATGCAAATGAGCTGATCTCTGCACTAAATGAAAATGCTGTGGTTGGATAGTGCAGATTAAGGGGCGGTATTATCCACTTCTGACATCACAAGGGGAGCCAAATTTCAATTACCTATTTTTGCTTGCAGAGAATGGTTTACCAAAACTAAGTTACTGTGTTGATCTTTTTCACATTTTTTAGGTTGATACAAGCACTGGGACCCAATTATAGCACTTAAACATGGAAAAAGTCAGAATTTTTTATAATATGTCCCCTTTAAACAGTTGTTAGATAGAAACAGTTAATAGGTTAAAGGGATAGTTTACCCAAAAATGAAAATTATGTCTTCATTTACCTTTATTGTTACAAACCTGTATAAATTTCCTTATTTTGATAAACACAGAGTAAGATGTTTTGAGAAATGTTTGTAACCAACCCGTTCATGAGCCCCCTATGGAAGTGAATGGGGCTCATGATTGATTTGTTTCCAAACATTCCTCAAAATATCTTCCATCACGTTCATAAAAAATTTATATTACCATTTTATGGTTTCGGGCCGTTAAGGGGCACTTACCTTCAAAAACTTAAAAAGCTGGCACATGTCAAAGCCGCCTGCCACAATAATGCATGGGCAAAGGTTGGCACGTGAATGGTGAGGACTCTCCAGCGCCCTGTTGCATGTCAAACTTTTCAGTTTTATTGCAAAAGTAAAGAGTTAAAATAAAGTCTTTTACTTCGTAAAATGTTTACTAGGACATAAAACATTATGGACCGTTTCCCGGACAGGGTTTATCCTAGTCCCAGACAAAAATGCATTTTTAAGATGCCTTTTTTTTAAAACAACACTGACATTTCATCAGTGCCATTGTTTTGTGCCAAGATGCACAATATAGTTTATTTGTAAGGTATGTTTGTAAAAACTACTTAAATGTCCTAATATAACTAAAGCCTAGTCCTGGATTAATCTTAAACCTGTCTGGGAAACTGCCCCAACAAAATGTAAATCCAGCTCTATGTTGGATTCAGCTTTCTGAGCGCCCCCTGCAGGAAGACAGCGAGTTTTCTTATAAACGCCTTGTTGCGTTTCAAACTTTCATTGCAAAAGTAAATATTTAAGATAAAATATTAAACTTTGTTAAATGTTTATTAGGATGAAAAACATTACGGGCGGGTTTCCCAACGAGATGTAAATCCTGCTCTGTTGGATACGGCTTTCGGAGCCTCAGCGCGCCCCCTGCAGGAAGAGTGCGCGTTGTCTCATAAGAAATACAGCAGGAAACACTAGACTTGTTCGACTTCACATGCGGATGACGTCAAAGTACCGCGAGCGCGATTCGAGAAAGCATATAGAGAAGTCTAATTTCAACTCGCTCTCGCGGTACTTTGACGTCATCCGCCTGCAAGTTCTAGCGAAGTCGAACAAGCGTATTTGCTGCCCTCAGCTGCTCATAATCGACAGGCTCTAAACAACAACATCGCCATTTTGGAGGGAGGCGGGTACGATGAAAATCTCCCGCGGCGCACAGTGCAGAAGTAGGTCAACTAACAATATCGCAGAGACGTATGAACACACAGTCGAAAAAACAACAAATTGCTGAAGAAATTTGCGCCTCATCTTCCGATGCGTCTGTTTTTATTCGGTCTAATGTTTTCATTGTCGGGCCCTGGTTGACGTTCAGACGAATAATCTGAGGATTTTGTATATTTTTCCACTTTTTGCGAGCGAGACATACGACTGTAACACGCAAAACAGGTAATTTTGGGATTTGCGGCAAGATGCTGTTTGCCTTAATCATGACTAGTTGCTTGTGTAATGTCTATTTTCTGATGGTGTTTTCTCGTTTCGTTGCTTATATTCGTTTGGATTGTTGGACAATCTGATATTATACTATAGTTTTTAAATTAAATTGCTGCAAATGATCGAGCACAGGTTTAGTTTAGTTGTAACATCAAATGTTTCGCGAACAACATATCTACCCGCTGTTTAACATCATGTAGGTCAAACGTCAATGTATAGGATTTAAGCTGCATTATATGTTCATGCGCGTGTATGCGTGCTATAGGCCTGCACTGTACTGACAGTAGGTCAGCTGTGTGTTTGCACTTGGCTTGTTTACGCCGTCACGCTTCATGTCTCTCTTTTGCTCCCAGAAATGAAACGGTTGGGCAGAGACAGAGAGGGCAGTAGCTCATCCTGTGAGGGGCTGATGGAGTCCTGCAAGAGAATCAAACAGCTCGGTGAAGACGCTGGAGATCGGATGTGCGACTGGGATCGACTGCCCCAGGAGATCCTGCTTCACATCTTTCAGTACCTGCCGTTGTTGGATCGTGCCTTTGCCTCCCAGGTTTGCCGTGGATGGAATCAGGCTTTCCACATGCCAGAGCTGTGGAGGTGCTTTGAGTTTGAGCTTAATCAACCTGCCAGTTCTTACCTGAAAGCCACGCATCCTGATCTAATAAAGCAAATCATTAAGAGGCACTCCAATCATCTACAGTACGTCAGCTTCAAGGTGAGATGCTTGCAAGACGGTGGGTCCAAGACATTTACTGGAGTAGATGCCATTTTCTTGAGTTGGTTCTACATCATTTGTCTTAAAATGTGGTTCCGACTCCCATGATTGTTATGATTTTCTAAGGTTTTGTGGTGTTGTGTACGCAAGACAACCGTGTTCTGTTCATACAGCATATAGAATCAAGTTGAAGGTGCAGTGTGTAAATTTTAGCAGCATCTAGTGGTGAGGTTGGGAATTGCAACCAACGGCTCAGTCCACTGCTCACCCCTCGCTTTTGAAATACATAGAGAAGCTACTGTAGCCACCACCAGACAAATATGTCATCACCGGAGACAACTTAGTAAAAACGTTTGTCTGTTAAAGGCGGAGTCCACGATGTTTGAAAAACGCTTTGGAAAATTAGACGGGCCGTCTACCAAAACCAGTGTTGGGTAAGTTACTCAAAAAAAGTAATTAATTACTAGTTACTAATTACATCTTCAATCATGTAATTAGATTACTTTACAAATTACTCTCTCCAAAAAGTATTTAATTACTTATTACTAATTACTTTCTAAATCCTATTTAGTACATGACACAAGGATAGGCTTGAAATGGCTCGAATAAATAATATATAAAAGTACATCAATTATTCTGGTCCCACTTTAGGGTCCAATTCTCTCTATTAACTAACTATTAACTACTTTGCCTCAATATATACTCCAACAACTAATACTAAAGAA